>NW_024717541.1:302500-465000 GCF_018991925.1 Homarus americanus | reverse complement strand
AGGATCTCACCCATGACCTCCTTCATCCAAGACCTCCTCTCCTGAAGATCAGCTCTCAGATCCACTCCCTGAACCATCAGAACCCTCCCCAAATACTTACCCTCTCACCAGGACCCCCCCAAGAACCCACCTCTCTCCAGAACTCCTATCCAGAACCTTCACCTTACGATCTCCTCCTCCCTAGGACCCACCCACCCTTACTCCCCCCTACCCACCCCACTTCTACCCACCCGTACCCCCTACCCCCCTACCCCTACCCCCCACCCTCCCTTTTTATTATCCTGGTCGTAAATTCATTGACATTTGGTGAGCATGAAATAAGCGAGACTTAGGAGTTTTAAATCTGGGCAGAGAGGTGACTAGACGAGGGTTCACACACACACACACTAGAGAGATTTGTGAGTTTAGTTTTCCTTCTCTTTCTCCACCTTAACTTGGGATCAGAGAACCTTCTCCTCTCCTCCTCCCCCTCCCTCCTCCTCCCTCCTCCTCCTCCTCCTCTTCCTTCCTCTTTTCCCTCCTCTTCTTCCCTCTCCCTCCAATTTACGGTAGTTTCTGTGTAATTTCGACGACATGGGCTTGGTTGACGTCCTTGTGGTTCAAGAGAAGGTTTTACAGGTCCAAGAGGTTCAGCACTGGTTTCGAAATGTTCAAGACAGGGTTCGAAATGGTCAACACTGGGTTCTAAATGTTCAACACTGGGTTCGAAATGTTGAAGACTGGGTTCGAAATGGGCAAGACTGGGTTCGAAATGTTCACGACTGGGTTCGAAATGTTCAAGACTTGGTTCGAAATGTTCAAGACTTGGTTCGAAATGTTCAAGACTGGGTTCGAAATGTTCAAGAGTGGGTTCGAGAGTTTTTTTTTAAGAGGTGGGTTTTATTGCTGCCGGTTTGATTATGACCCGCAGCAGCCACAGCATTAAAACCTTCTCTCAGGAGGATGTGCCTGCGGGGGCAGCTCCACGGGTCCTGGGTACGCTCTGGTACTGGATACGCTGTGGTACTGGGTACGCTGTGGTACTGGGTATGCTGTGGTGCATGTGGTATCAAACTAATCCCAGTTCTACACGAGATGCACAAAATTAGGAACAGCTGGAGGGACGAGGACTAAAGAGAGCAGATCGAGGAGGAGGTATGGACAAGGAGGAGGATAGATCGAGGAGGAGGTATGGTCAAGGAGGAGGGGGCATCGTGGAGGAGGAGGAAGAGGAGGGCAAGTCGAGGTGGTGGAAGAGGAGGAGGGCTGGTCGAGGAGGAGGTTGGTCATTACCTTGTGAGTTAGAGGAGGATGTGTGTGAGTGAAATAAGGTGGTGTTGGGCTGGAGTGGTTCGCCGCGACGCCTGGAATTCCATAGTAGTGTACCCGAGGAAGAGGAGAGAGAAGGGGAGAAGGAGGAGGAGGATAAAGGGCGAGAAGAAGGAGGAGGAGAAGAAGGAGGAGAAAGGGCGAGAAGAAGAAGGAGGAGGAGAAGAAGGAGGAGAAGAAAGGGCGAGAAGAAGAAGGAGGAGGGGAAAGGGCGAGAAGAAGGATTATTATTATTATTATTATTATTATTATTATTATTATTATCATCATCATCTTCGCCACTGAGTTTTGTAGTGTCATTGTGTTATTGTGTTTGTTTGTTAGTCAATCTACTATTATTCTATCCTTCCATCCCAGTAGTCAATCATTCCATCAGTTTATCTCCCTCTCCATCCATCCATCCATCCAATCACCAGTCCATTCCTCTCTCCCATCCTCCATCTAGCTATCTCCCGCTCCATCTCTCCTTCCGTCCCTTCCTTCCTCCATCTTACCATCAGCGTGTCTCTCCCTTCCTCCCTTCCTCCCTCCCTTTTTAGATCAGAAAAAGGGAGTTTGGGTTTATCGTCTATCTGGGATTTATAGGATCAATAGATTGTGTAGTTTGAGGACTGGTCTGGTCATGTGATGGAGGGAGGGTCTGGAAGGAGGGAGAGTGAGGGTCTGGAAGGAGGGAGGGTGAGGGTCTGGAAGGAAGGAGAGGAGGATCTGGAAGGAGGGAGAGTGAGGGTCTGGAAGGAAGGAGAGGGCTGGAAGGAGGGAGAGTGAGGGTCTGGAAGGAGGGAGGGTGAGGGTCTGGAAGGAAGGAGAGGAGGATCTGGAAGGAGGGAGAGTGAGGGTCTGGAAGGAAGGAGAGGGAGATCTAGAGGGAAGAAGAGGGAGGAAACAGCTGGAAGAATACAGGAAATAATTTGAGGGAGTAAGAGGAAGAAACAAGATGAAAAACAACAACAAATATTATTCACAAAATCCGTAAGATTGGATTTAGTGAAGGAAAAAGACAAGATAAAACTGAATATATTTCGTGGTAAATATAATATCTCTTTAATACACAGAGAACACAGCCTGAGATACACCTAAAATATCTCTTTAATACACAGAGAACACAGCCTGAGATACACCTAAAATATCTCTTTAATACACAGAGAACACAACCTGAGATACACCAAAAATATCTCTTTAATACACAGAGAACACAGCCTGAGATACACCTAAAATATCTCTTTAATACACAGAGAACACAGCCTGAGATACACCTTCACCACATACACACCTTAAGTCTCTCTGTGTTGGGTTAATCTAGGTAAACATTTTCTGTATAAGGTAAGGCACAGGTGTTGGTGATCCTGTCAACACAAGGGAAAGTAAATCAACTCTCTGAACCTGATTTTGAATCCTGGGAGGTCGATTACCATCTCTCAATGACTTCGGGGCCGGGGGGTATCCTTTGTTGTTGGTGGTGGTGGTGAATCCTTTAGGTGTTGATAGGTTGTGTATGGACGCCTTGTGGGCTCTTCGTGTTTAAAGATTCCGTTGAGACATGTTTTATATTCGTGTTGACAACTTGAAACGTGTACCGATCATGTATTTGTAATTATTGACACGCTTGGTGATGTGAGAGAGAGAGAGAGAGAGAGAGAGAGAGAGAGAGAGAGAGAGAGAGAGCATTCTAATAAAGTAGAGGGCCACGTAAACGAGCTTATAGGAGCGTAAAGGATTGTGGAGCAGTGTAGAGCATCATGAAGGAGCATGGAGGAGCGTGGGTCAGGTACCAAGTGAGACGCGCCACTCACCTGGTCTTGGAGGGGGTTGACCAGTGGCCATTATTGCGGCGTCCTAATTGGTTTATTGGCGGTGTGTGAGCTGGCCATGTTGTGGCTGCCTCGGCCATCAGGAAGCTTGGCCGGCTACAACCCCCTCCCCCTTCTGATGGCCGGATGGACGCACGCACGGGGACTTTGATAGGCCGGTGATGACGACCGGATGACTGACTACAGGGGAGCGTGGTCGGGCTCTTAGTCGGCCTGGTTACCTGAGTCTGCGTTGCTTGTTCTCCGGTCTTCATACATCACTTGTCTGCTCCTTCACACCCAACTCTGCTTGTCTGCGTACTTGTCCGCTTATCTTTATCTCGACCGACCTGCCTGTCTGCTTACCTGACCGTGTCGGTGTCTACCAGGTGTGCTGTCTCGCCCCCCCCCCCTCCCGCTGGCATCTACCAGGTGTGCTTTGGGGACGATGAGGGGGGGGGGGTACCTTTTTTCCCCCTTCACTTCACACAGGTGTTCTCAGACGCTCCAACCAATCACAGCCTGGCTGACGATCGCTCTCCAATAGCATGTTGAGTCTATCCTCGCTGCCCCCTCCTACCCTCTGCTGCTTGGGTAAGAGTGAATGTGACTGCTGCCTGTGTGTGCATGAGACCGCTGCTGTTGTGAGAGAGGGCGACACTTACACCGCAACCTGAAGGAGTGGATGGGATTATAACTTCTGGAGGAGTGGATTTGGGAGACGTTATGAGGCTTTACTTACCTGCTGCTGCCTGGGACTGGGGGGAATTGTTGATTATGTTATGTGCTATTCTGTCTCTTACATTGCAGTTTGTATTATATACACACATACACATACACACACACACACACATTCTTTCTAGCAAGTGTGCAGTGTGTGTGTGTGTGTGTGTGTGTGTGTGTGTGTGTGTGTGACAATAATAATAAAATGATTTACGGTATATTTCTGTGAATTTGGTGTATATATAGTAAATATATCATTTTATCTTGTGTGTGTGTGTGTGTGTGTGTGTGTGTGTGTGTGTGTGTGTGTGTGTGTGTGTGTGTGTGTGTGTGTGTGTGTGTGAGAGAGAGGTGTTTCTACTGTCTAACAGGTTATTGTTAAGGAACAAGAAGGGCCATAAAAATGTAGCAATCTTGTTGAACAGGATTCTGGCCAGGCCGTGATAACCTTGGTCCTGGCTGATGACAGGTCGAGGGTAATGTGGCGCCTACGACCACCGAACACTATTGACGGCCTGCTGGAAGCAGAGGGGAGGGTGGTGGTGAATGTGGGTGAGGAAGGTGGTGAGGAGGGTGGGTGACGGAGGCATGGTGATGATGGTGGGGTGAGGGAGGAAGGTGGTGGTGGAGGGAGGGTAAGACGGAGGATGGTGAGGAGGGTGGGTGACGGAGGCATGGTGGGTGAGGAGGAAGGTGGTGATGAATGGTGAAGGTGAATGATGGTGATAGTAATGCCACACCTTCTGTGATGTTAACCTTATACTGGCGGTGATGGTAACGGTGGCACTATTGGTCCACTACACCCCCTTAGTAAAAACTACTCACTTTCACTCATATTCTATCACTTCCCCCTGGTACAACCACCTCCGCCCACACTGAGGATCATTTCACCAACTTATCACCAAATTCCCCTGTCATGTCTCCTGTGCTGGACAATATGAGGTGTGTGTGTGTGTGAACCCAATCAGAATTTTTGAGCACCCTGGGATTGCTGATCAACCCTCCTCCCTCCCCCAGCAGTTGGCAAAAAGTTTAATTATGTAACTCATTCTCCCCTGTGATGACTGTGTTCCTGTGAGGCGTTTTCTTTTATAGCACAGGAAAACTCCGGAGGTGCTGGCTGCCAGTTTGGTTAGTCTGTTGGTTGGTTGGTTGGTCTGGCTGGTTGCTGGGTTGGTTAGTCTGGTTGGCTGTTGCTGGTCTGGTTAGCTGGTTGGTTGCTAGTCTGGCTGGTTGGTTGCTGGTCTGGTTGGTTGGTTGGTTAGTCTGGCTGGTTGGGTTGCTGGTTGGTTAGTCTGCTGGTTGGTCTGCTGGTTGGTTGGTTGGTTAGTCTGGTTGGTTGGTCTGGTTGGTTGGTTGGTTGGTCTGCTGGTTGGGTTGCTGGTCTGGTTGCTGGTTGCTGGTTAGTCTGGTTGGCTGGTCTGCTGGTTGCTGGTTTGGCCTGCTGGTTGCTGGCTGCTGGTCTGGTTGGTTGGTCTGGTTGGTTGGGTTGCTGGTCTGGCTACGGCTTATTATGCTGGGCTCGCGGGTGATGTAGAGATAGATGATTGTTGTTGTTGCTGTTCTGTGTCATGCAGAGGATGGTGATAGGAAACTCCAAAACCGGAGGTTTTAATAAATGAAAAGTAAAAAAACTAAAGTCTTTTGTTGATTTACGTTGAGGGCGGGGTGAGAGGAGTTCAGATCTCTCACACAACTAAAACGAAAGCAAATCCCTATGTGTGTGGCGTGGTTTTCAAGGCAACTGAACACTCACTCACCCAAAAAATGTCCGGCATTCTAAAACTTATTCTCTACTCGTAATGTGTTTAGTAACCCCTGGTGACCTACACTGCACGTTGATACACCCCTGAGTGTTTTGTTTACATACACACGGGTGATGTTAGGGGAGGTAAAGGTGTGATATTTACCTTGGATCACCTGGAGATTAGGTCAGGTTAGGTTAGGATAGGTTAGGTTAGGTTAGGTTAGGATAGGTTAGGCTAGGATAAGTTAGGTTAGGATAGGTTAGGTTAGGTTAGGTTAGGCTAGGATAGGTTAGGTTAGGATAAGTTAGGCTAGGTTAGGTTAGGTTAGGATGTTGGGTGAGTTCAGGTAGAGGAGGGAGAGGCAATCCAGGGTTCTCATTGGCAAACGGAAGCCTTTGTGTGGCAGAACCAATCATCACACCTTGTGCCCACTTACGCGTGGATTCTGCCAAACTACACCATCATCCCAAGACGATCGTGGGTAATTTATACCCAGTGGAAGGTTGATATCTCGTTTTAACTCGGCACTAAATAACTCACTTTAATTCGGCACAATATAACTCACTTTAACTCAGAACTATGGAAGGTAAATAACTCACTTGTACTCTTCGCTGTAAAAGTAAATAACACTTGTACCACGCTGTGAAAGTAAACGACTCACTTGTACTCAGCGTTGTGGAAAGGTTATGAGGTGTGTCTGTCAGTGCTTTGTGCGGTTAGGTTAGGTTATGTTACTCCTCTCACTTCCTGCCGATAAGGATCTTCTCTGTGATATGATGGGGTGAGAAAACCATTGGACTCCTGCTATAATTGTCACCTTAAGACCCAGGGGGGAAATGAGGGCGGCAGCCATTTATTGTCTCGTGTGTGTGTGTGTGTGTGTGTGTGTGTGTGTGTGTGTGTGTTTTATTTATTTATAGATATTCTCCTGTTGCATCACTATACACGTATTAATTAACCTGGGGCACCTGTTGAAATATTCATCTATTTGCCCTGTCAGTGTTGTTCTGAAAGTGTTGCGGCTCAAAGGTTTACAAACCCTCAACTATCACATTTGTGGCCAAAATTGTCTTGGTCAAGTGTTGTTTATTATTATTATTATTATTATTATTATTATTATTATTATTATTATTATTATTATTATTATTATTATTATTATTATTAACAGTTGTTTCCCTTTACAGGTTATGGTGTTAAGGTGGTGATGGCGGGTGTGGTGAGCGCCGGGGGCTGGAGCACGGGTGCCCCCGGGTGCCCCCACAGGACCAGCACCTCCCCCAGAGCCTCCTCGCTGGCGGGGGTCCGCTCCTGACCCCTGGGACCTCCACTACTCCTCGTCCTGCTGCTGGCTGCCCTCGCCCGCGCTGAACAAGGTCAGTACTCTTACCTGTGTCTTTATTACCTCCATCTTTTCATTTCTGTCGTCCAACTCATTTTATTTTATGTCACAGTGTATATAATCCTGAACCCGGTGTGTCAACCTCCTTAACTAGGGCCAGGTAAGGTTCAGCTGTGTATACCCATCCTGTGGCTCAGGTGCTGTATTCACTGGTTCTGCCCTTCTGCAGGAGCCACGACCTCCTGTCGGTGGTGCCGCAACCTGCAGCAGGGGTGGGTGGGTAGTGGGTTGGGGAGGAGGCTTCCTCGACCCACCTTTTCTTCATCCGTTGTGTGGATTATTCCGGGATTTTTCTTAGAGAATGTTTGGGGATTCCATATCCAGTGACTTGTGTACAGGAGAGAGAGAGAGAGAGAGAGAGAGAGAGAGAGAGAGAGCCTGTAAAACGTCTCCTAGTTTGAGTCGACAAGAGGGAGGAATTTGAATAATAGGTAATGTCTGACGGCAAGAATGTTTATGAATGTGTATTGATGTTCCTTATTGCACATTATGCAAGGTACACGGGTTGCATAGTGATGGTTGTCCCTCAGTGTTGTTGCAATACACCCAGGCCAGGCAGGCTTCGGAACAGGAGAAAGTGGGCAGGTCAAACACACCTGTCATTACCTGTACGGTGCGTCACGGAGAGGTCACCCCCCTCCCTGTGTGAGGTGGGCGGAGTGTGGAGGGAACGTGTATGTGTGTGTGTGTGCTGGGTAGGAGAAAGGTTCATTGTGGTTGAGGTGGGAGGGAGGGAAGAAGTGGGAGAGAGGGAGGGAGGGAACAGGAAACTTGCTGAAGGAAGATGATTGATTCTCTGAAGTTACGAAAGGAAGGTGAGAGGGAAGGAGGGGGAAGTGAGGTGCCTTGGTGTAGAAAGGGAGGCGAGGGAGGGGGGGGGCAGAGGAAAATATTAGTGTATGAAAGGGAGGAGGTAGATTGTGTGTGTGTAAGAAGGAAGGGAGAGAGAGAGGAAGGGAGAAAGAAAGGTGATGTAGAAAGGGGAGAAAGTAAGTCACGATTGAGGGAAAAAAGAAAAGGATTTATTCTAACATTAAAGAGAAAAGGAGGAAGGAAAGAATGAGGGCGTAAAAGGGTGAGGAAGAAGCTTAACTCCCTCACGATACAATGAATAAAGGAAGCTGAGGCGAGAGAGAGGGGGAGAGGTCAGACTGAGAGGGGAAAAAAGGTGAGAGTGGGAATGATGAATAGAATTACACTGACGGGATGTGAGTGTGAAGGTATTTGACAAGGACATAATTATGGTTTAGAGCTGAATTAAGTTGTAGGGAGGGAGGGTAGATGGCGAGGGAGGGAAGGTGGGCGGACGGAACGAAGGGAGAAAATGAAGGAAGGGAGAGTAAATTGAATGAAAGACGTAGGGAGATTAGGAAGGAAATGAAAGAGGGATGGGGAAGAAAGGGTGGCAGGGAGGGGAAAAGGAAAGGGAGTGTAGACTATTGATGGTGGTAGATGAAGGTGGTTGATACATTCTTGTTCATAAAAAAGTATAATCGTGTGGTGGTTGGTCATGGAAGGGAGGAGAAGAAGGGGAGGGTGCGTGTCGGGTCGAGGGTGAAGGTTGAGTTGTCAAGGCGTTAGGGAGAGTGAGGGAGGGTGCAGCAGGAAAGGGAGAGAGGGAGAGAGGAGATTTAGGGCGAGGGTGAGGATGGGGAGAAGGGTGGTGTAACAGAGATGAGAGAGAGAGAGAGAGAGATAAATTTCGAGACGAAGGTGAAGAGGTAGAGGAGAGGGAGAGAAAAGAACGAGAGGGTGAGGAGAGGGAGAGACGAAGATGAGAGAGAGAGAGAGAGAGAGAGAGAGAGAGAGAGAGAGAGAGAGGATGATGAGGGTGTGGAGAGGAACTTGTAGACGAGAGTGTGGAGAGGGTGTGAGAGAGAGAGAGAGAGGAGAGGAGATGGAGGAAGAGGAGAGGGCGCTATAGACTTGAGATACAGAGGAACGTTGTGGTAGATTAAGCTGTTAGAGAGGGACTGGCTATCATTGTGTCATTGTGTCTTAAGCTTAAGCTTACCGTAACGCTTACTATAGGATGAGGGAGGTAAGCTTTAAAATTGGTTAAACATAAGGTGAAGTAAGCTTGGGTGTCTGATCTTAGCCTGATCCCAGCTTTGGTGACATGAAAAAGCTTCCTCTCGTAAGTAGTAATGGGAGAATTAAGCTTTTTTTTCTATCAAGGATAATACTAAGCGGGTTATAAGTACTTTTAAGGGTAAGATATGGGATTTTAGGTCTGGGTAAAGGGGTTTTGTGTTTATGGTAAGGGGGATTAAGGTAGGATTTTGTACTCAAGGGAGGAGGTGTTTTAGTCAACTTGGGAACAAAATCTCTTAACCCAACCTTGGGATTTTTAATAGTGGAGTGGTGAAAGATTGGAGGAGGCTGGAGTGTACCACGATGTCATACTGCTGATGATGGTGGTGTGGGCGGTGGGTGGGTGCGGTGCGGTGCAGGCGGTGCGTGTGGTGTGCGGTGTGGTTAATATACGTAGGATCAACATGAATGGCCTTACGGTGCCCCGGAAGAGTTCGTAAGGCGTATATGGGGCGTAGGGGAGAGGGGGGGGGGAGAGAGGAGGCTGTAATGGAGGAAAAGGTTTCAGAATTTCAGGAGGGAACCGCGGCGTCGAATTCCCCCGACAATTATGTATATATACCATATTTTTTTGTGGTGTTCCTCGTCCGCCGCCACACCACCAGCTGTCGATTTTCACGTTGTGGTTCGCCATTTTCCTGCCTTTTGTGACGTGATTGACAGCTACATTACGCTAAAAATCACGTTAAGAGCTGAACAAAGCTTCCCTCTAGGGTTTCCGATATCGGTATCCGCCTCGTGAAGGTAATTTACTTTAAAACGAAGCGCTAAATAAGGTGGTGTATTGGAGCCCGGTGTCCAGCGAAGGTCACCCACACATGGACGGTGGTGTTGTGACTTGGTGCCTCCTACAGTCACCATAGCGACCAGAGGAGGGCGTCGTCGGAGGTGAAATTGTTAATGCTTTTATTTTCCACAGAGGAGGACCTTATTACGGCCTAGTGTATGGGAAGGAGTGACGCCGGGGAGATGATTATCAGGTCTCCCTCCTCCCCTCTCTGCCCTTCTTCGCCTCTCCTCCCTGCCCCTCTTCGCCTCTTTTCGTCCCTCCTCGCCCCTCCTTGCCTCGCCTCACCTCTTCTCTTCCCGGGTCGTCGACTATACCTCTCCCTTCCACCTCCCATAGAATTGTTCATTTATTATCACATCTCCGTCACCTGTTGTTATGGTTTCTTGTATCTCTGTCCTCTTCCTCGCATTCGAAAACCACACAGCCACCATCACACACACAACCACCATCACACACACAACCACCATACAACCACCATCACGCACACAACAACCACCATCACAAACATACCCTGATCACACACACATCCACACAAACACCCCATCACATCTTCATCACACACACACCCCTTCACAACACCCTCCCAGACACGACTCATTCCCTCACCTCAACGCCTCATCCCCTCTGGAAAAAATAAATAAAATAAATGGCTGTGTTTCGCCATGGCGTTACAGGTAGATGATTAGTATACTTTCAGTCATAACGCTCAGGTGAGGGCGTGAGAGTGAAGCCAAATCAACGTCATCGTAATGTATTGTTGTGGCGCGATTTCTCACGATTCTCACGGAGGGGAGGGGAAGGGTGGGGAGGAAGGGTGGGGAGGAAGGGAGGGGAGGTTGTAGGTGGGTGCATCACCCTCTTGATTCTACCACCCTCCTATAGCCACCCTCAAGCTAAACTCGCCGCCCTTGTAGCTACCCAGCCTAACTCTTGCCACTTCTTCGCCTGGGTGGCCGAGGACCGCCCAGCCCTGCAGCCACCCACCCTAAATCATCGCCCTGACGCCAGAGGGTGATCAAGGGGGCATCGATGAACTCTGGTTAATGTCTTAGACGCTGGCGGATGTAGGTGTTAATGGATCCACAGGCGCTGAGAGAGGAACCCTAGATCCTGTGGGACGAGTGGAAGATCCTGCCCACCAGCTGCCCCCAGGGACTTCATCCTTCCTCCAGGGGACGTCGAGAGTTCGTAGGTCTCCAAAGTAAACATAGGAGTCTCCAGGAGATGCTATGGATATGTGGTACTAGACCAACTATATGGTACCAGCCCCGCCTAATGGTAACAGCCCCGCCCCGTAGTACCAGCCCCGGCCCGTGGGAAAGAACGGAGTACCCCCGCCAGGAATCACTCATTATCGTCCCTCCCTCGCCGTAATTTGTGATTTGGGAGTCCTATTGTATCGCTCAAAACAAATTTAAGGATTATGTTAATGGAGGGGGGATGGGGAGGGGAGGGTGAGTGTGATGGAGTGTTCGGCGGGGACATTGTGGGCGTGTAGTGGCTGTTGTGTTGGGGGGGGGAGGCTGTGTTGGGGAAAATGTGTGTATGGGGGGAGGGGGAGTGTGTGTGGTGATTTGGGGATTAGGAGAGAGATTTAAATGTGGTTGATGTATGGAAGAGTTAGGTTTTCAGAATGGGGTGTATATTTGAATTTGTTGGAGTCAGTGTATGGTGGGCAGATCATGGGGCAGTGTGGTGGGACAGGTCATGGGGCAGTGTATGGTGGGGAGCCAGGGGTCACAGGGGCAGTGTATGGTGGGGCGGTGTGGGGCAGTGTATGGTGGGGCCGGGGTCATGGGGCAGTGTATGGTGGGGCGGGTGTGGGGCAGTGTGCGGTGGGGGCCGGGGTCATGGGGCAGTGTGTGGGTGGGGCAGGGTCATGGGGAGGGAGTGTATAAAGGCCAGGGGGCAGTGTAATCGGTGGAGGGGAAAATGGAAAAGGTGGTAGGGGAAGGATCGGGTGTATTTGGGGAGGAGTGTTGTGTATGCTGTGTGAGACAATGGGGGTATAGGAAGGTGTAGTGGGTGTATCAGGGAGTGTAGCGGGTGTAAGACAATGGTTGTGTACTGAAGGCTTTAGTCTGTGTATCGGCCATTCGAGTATGTTGATGAGGTGTATCGAAGGAATGTATGGGGTGCTGGGTGTACCATGGGAGTGTTTGGAGTGCTGGGTGTACCTGGTGGGTGTAGAGGAAGGTGTTCGTTGGTCTTAATTATCTCTTGAGACGGCGGATTTGAATTCGGAAAAATGACTTAGCAAGGATAATGTGTGTGTGTGTGTGTGTGTGTGTGGAGAAGTGGCAGATGGTGCTGCGTGGATAGTGGTAGTTGTGGTAGTGGTGGTGGTAGTAGTGGTAGTAGTGGTGGCTATAGTGTTAGTGATGATGGGAGGAACAAGAGGGAGAGTGTGTGTGTGTGTGTGTGAGGGGCGATGATGGTGGTGGTGGTGGTTTAGGGAGTTAGGATGGGATTGATAATGAAGGCAGAAATTGAGATGGTTGTAATGCATGTGGCAGTGATGGTAATGGTAGTGGTGGCAGTGGGGATGATGGGTGTTAATGGGGGGTGGTGGTTGTTGCAATGGTAGGGTAGTAGGTCTTATTGTTGATGATGATGGGTGGTCGACGTGGATACAGGTGACGAGAGCCTCAGCCTGATGGTAATGATGGTGGATATCACTCACCTGGCGAGGCTTAGGGTGAGGGAGGTGAGGGTGGATGGGTGAGAGCTGAAGGAGGTGGGAAGAGGTACAGGATAGAGGCAGTGGATGGTGGGAGAGAGAACCTGGGTGAACTAAGGGAAGGTATTGGTGGATCAGGAGGAAGGGGGTAAAGGGGAGGCTACTAAGGGTGGGGAGGAGTGGGGGTAGAAGGGGTGGGAGGTCATTTGGGAGTGAACAATAAAGGGAAGAAAATTACTGCGTACAGGTGGAGTTGTTTTGCATATGACGGCTATTTTACACCTTTGTGGCATTTCCTCCAGAAGGTCGGCCTGGTCGCGTGAGGTGTGGGGGTTGCACTGGAGGATGATGGAGTGGGCTGGACGGGACGGGAGGTTGTTGTTGGTGGCCGGTGGTTGGTCATCGGGAGTGGGATCAAAGGGAGGTAGGGGGAGTGGATGATGATGAGTGCAGGATGGGCGGGAGGAGTTGATGGTGCTTGGAACCAGGTCCGGTGTGAGGAGGAGGAGGCGGGAGGAGAGGGAAGGTGGTACATGTTGAGTGTAATAGATGGGAGGGGAGGTTTGCAGGTGGCTGGGATAGGGAGGGAGAGAGGTGGTAGATGGGAGAGTATAGGGTGAGAGGGAGGATGATGATGATGATGAAGGGGGGAGACGTGATCGAGTGTAAAGAGGTGTTGACCCTCGTGTGGTAGTGAAGGAGAGGCGGGAGGAACCTTTACCTCACCTGTGTTGTTCTTCCGTCTCACCGCCTCTCGCCCTCTCCCTCCCCCCCCCCACCAGCCAGCCAGGGGGTCGCCTCGAAAATGACACACACTTTGTTGTTTACTTTTTTGTCCTTGTGTTTTTTGTGTGTAATATTGGGGTAAGCGGTGGCTGGTTCGGGTGTGTGTGTGTGTGTGTGTGTGTGTGTGTGTGTGTGTGTGTGTGTGTGTGCACTTCCGCGAGGTAAATAATGATAGATACATCTATCAATCACCGCCTCGCTGGGAATTACGGCTCCGGACTCCCTGCACGCCCGGAGTTTAATTCAATTGCAACTCCAGGCCAGCGGGTTGTTTTCAATCGGCGGGCAGTCGGTGGGCGGTCGGTTGGTTAGCTGCCGACTCTTTTGTTTGTTTCAATCAGGGTTGGTGTGCGTTGAGGTTTATTGAGCTAGGGAGGAGTGGGGGGAGGCATCAGCAGCACTAGCCTTGGGGACACATGTTTTATTAGTGAGTGGATGGTGGTCAGGTTGAGCCCTTCTCTTCCCTTTCCTCCCTGCAGCAATAGCAGGAGGAAGAGGGTGTTGGGGAGGTTCTTGTCAGTAAGTCAAGAGCACTGCGCCCGACAAGTCATCTCTCCATCATCATCAACAACACTCGCCCATTAGTCATCATCAATAATATTCAATCTTTATCTTCATCATGATCATTATCTTCTCTTCTTCTCCCTCTCTCCTCCTCTCCTCCTTCTCCCTCTCTATCTCATCCATCATTTACGCCATTCTCCCTGCCCCTTCCCTCCCTTACCCCTCTTACTCTCCTTCATTTCCCCCCTTTCCTCTCAATTCTTACACACCTACTCCCTCCTTCTTCTTCCACCCTCCTCCTTCCTCCTTCTTCTCTCCCTCCCTCTCATCCTTCTCCTTCTTTCCTCCTCTTCTCTCTTCCTTCCTCCTCGTTCTCCGCTCATCTTTCTTTTCCTCTTTCCTCCTTCTTCCTTCCCTTTCTCCATCTCCTCATTCTTCCTCTCCATGCTCTCCTCCTCTCCCTTCCCCTGCTCCCCCATCCCCCTCCTCCTACTCTCCCCTGCCACTCCTCCCTCTCTTCATCAAGGGAGTGGGAGGGGGAGGTGGGGGGCTTAAGAGGAAGGTGAAGGATGGTGTGTTACATCCCCCCGAGAACATTGTTACAAAGGCACCTCCCTCCTCGTCAGTCGTGCACCCTTTAAGAGGAGGAGGAGGAGGAGAAAGAGTGAGGTGGTAGTGGTGGAGGAGGAGGTGATAGTGTTGATGGAAGTGAAGATAGTGGAGGGAGAAAGGGAAGAAAGAGGAGGAAGAGGAGGAGAAGAGGGATGATGATGATGATGATATAAGAGGAGGAGGAGGAGGAGGAGGTGATGTTTACGATGTAGGGAACGGAGGAAGAAAAAGATGGAAACAACAGCGAAAAGAATAAGATGAGGAAGAGGAGATAGAAAAAAAAGGAGAGGAAGAGGAGGAGGAGGAAGACTGAGGAGGATTACAAGTCTTTGAACGTCTTAATACCTGAGGCATAATTCTGAGGGCCGCTATAAGTCTCTCTTGTAAGTGTAGGGTGCCAGGGAGTGTAGGGTGCCAGGGAGGGTAGAGTGGTAGGGTGTATAGGGCGCCAGGGAGCATAGGGTGTAAGGCTCGACGCTTCTGCCAATACCTTCCTGAAGGGGGATTGTTTTGGGGTCTTGGATGAGAAGGTTGTGTCAGTGGTGATGAATAAGTAGTAGAAGGTGAGGTACAGGGAGATAGGGGGGAGGGAGAATGAGAGACAGGGAGATAGGAAGGGATTGTGGATTGGGAGGGAGAGAGACAGGGAGGGGGATAGGGAGAAAGAGAGACAGGGAGATACGAAGAAGGGGGATGCGAAGAAAGGAAGGAACGGAGAAATGGAGGGAGAGAGACAGAGAAATAGGAGGGATAAGGAAGGAGATAGGAAGAGAGGGGGGGTAGGGAGGGGGAAGGAAGAAGGGAGGGAAGAGGGAGGTGTTCCTTTGTGTACCGGGAGCGAAGGGAGAGAGGGAAAGAGGGAGGGGCGGGTTTGTTTTGTGTGTAAGTGAGTGTATTTGCGTGCGCGGCGTGTGTCTTACCTAAGCCTCCTGTGACTTGAGTGTGTGTGTGTGTGTGTGTTCCGTGGGCTTGCGTGTTTGTGTGTATGTGTTCCGTGGGCGTGCAGTGTGGGTTGGGAGACACCGCCGCCCTCACCTTTGCTCCCAGACCACGGTACTGTACGAGTTTCTCCGTTAATTACACCGTTTCCCGTTTGTTGAGGTTCTTACAACAGACTTTCTCCCGCCCACGCCACCTGCTCTCTCTCTCTCTCTCTCTCTCAGCACTACACACCGCCCACATGATATACAGACATGGCATTACATAGGCATCACATCTCCCTCAATCACGCCCACGAGTCCGCCCATTCTTACGTCCTCGAATCCGTCAATCCAAACACCCATGACCCTTGTGTAGTGACGTGTGTGTGTGTGTGTGTGTGTTTCGGAAGACAGTGTACTGACAGATGGTAACAAGTGTAGTGGTGGTGACCATCTGTTGTGTACACCAGATGGTTGTATGCAGGACAGGGCTTTCAGGTGGTGACAGGTGGTGGGTAGATGGTTGCACACAGGTGAGGGTGTCCAGGATAATCATAGATAGAAGGTTTTTTTATGGTGACAGTAGTAGTAGTAGTAGTAGTAGTAGTAGTAGTAGTAGTAGTAGTAATAGTAGTAGTAGTAGAAATGGCAACACTTAATATAGTAACAGCCACGAGCCTCGCAGAACATAATTAGTGTTTGTTTCGCCGCATAGTGAAGAGCTAATTAGTGTTAATTAGTCGTCACCTGTGCACCTGTGGTTGGTTTACGAGGTGTACGCCAGGGCTCAGTAATCACGTGCACTGGCCCCGGTGGGTAATGATGGTGGTTGGGATGGTGGTAGTAAGTGATGGTGGTAGTGGTGGTGATAGTGGTGGTGATGGTGTTGGTGTGTGATGGAGGCCAGGTGTTGAGGCCTCTTGCACTTACCTGTTCTTCCTCTCCAATTACTCTCTCTCTCTCTCTCTCTCATTCACTCACTCACTCTCCCCCTGCACTAATTCTCCTTTTTATCCTCTCCTTCTTCCCCTCCTCTTAAATTACTTTCACCCACTTTCGTTCATTAGTAGTTCCCTTTCTTTTTATTACTCTGTGCTGTCTCCTTTCTCTAATTCCTCATTTATTCGTTCTTTCTTTCTCCTTCTCTTTCATCCTCCCAATATTTTTCTCCTATTTTCTTCTTCACTTTAAACTCTTCCTTATTTCGTCCTTCTTATTGCCACATCCCTTCCTTCCTTCCTTACTTTCCCTCTTCCATCATCATTGTCCCTCTCCCTCGATTGTCTCTCATTCTGTTTCTTAATCCTCTTGTCTCTCCCCTCTCTCTTTCATACCCTCCCTCCATCACCATTCTCCCTTCCCATCACTATACTTTCTCTCCCTTTCTCATTCTTACTCTCCCTCCCTCTCCTCTCCCCTCTCCATCTCTCTCGGCTCCCACAAACTTCACAACGAGTAATGGACTTGTGGATTACGTTTCATACCACATAGCAAGAGAGAGAGAGAGAGAGAGAAAAAAAACAAACACTGTGGCTGTCTTTGTGTGTGTGTGTGTGTGTGTGTGTGTGTGTGTGTGTGTGTGTGTGTGTGTGTGTGTGTGTGTGTGTGTGTGTGTGTGTGTGTGTGTGTGTGTGCCACGTTGAAGGTCCGGAACTTACAGCTCAGTTTATTCTTCAAGTTAGTTCGTTCTGCTTCCCGAAGTGAGGGAGCCACCTGCGTCTTAGAGAGCGTGGGGGAGAGGGAGGGTGTGTGGGAGAGAGAGGGAGGGTGTGTTGGAGAGAGGGAGGGGGTGTGAGAAGAAGGAAATGCTGTGGGAGAGAGAGAGGGAGGGGTGTGTTGGAGAGAGAGGGAGGGTGTGTGGGAGAGAGAGGGAGGGTGTGTTGGAGAGAGGGAGGGGGTGTGGGAGAGAGAGGGAGGGTGTGTTGGAGAGAGGAGGGGGAGTGTGGGAGAAGAGAATGGTGTGTTGGAGAGAGAGAGAGATAGTTGCGTGGGAGAGAGAAGGGAGGGTCTGTGGGAGAGAGAGAGAGGGGGGGTGGGAATGTGTGGGGAAGGGAGTGTGGGGGTGGATCTTGTTTGTTGGTGAGTGAGGAGGCGTGAGACTGGTGACAGGAAAAGGTGGAAGAGAGAGTGGGGAGGGAAAAGACCGTGGAAGAAGATAGGAGAGAGTTTACAAGAAGAAGATGGAAAGAGAAAGGGGTGTATAGAGGAAAGATGGGAAAGTGAGAAGAGAAAGGTGAGAATGTGCAGGAGGAAGAGATATGGTTGCTTGTAAAGGGATGGGAGAGTCGTTTGGGTTCTGGGAGAGGGATGGGAGAGAGTGTGAGGGGGAGAAAAGAAGAATGGGAGAAAAGGTATACGAGGGGGTGTTTGTGTGAGGCCGGCAGGGAGGGGGAGAGGGGTGATTGGGAGAGGGGGAGGGAGGGTATGTGTGGGGAGGTTTAGGAAGAATTGTCACTTGGAAGAGTAAAGAGGTGACGATGTGTACCAATGTGTGTGTGTGTGCGTGTGCGTGTGTGTGTGTGTGTGTGTGTGTGTGTGTGTGTGTGTGTGTGTCCAGGGGTACTCATGCGGGAGTGAGTTGTATCGATATTCCCAATATTAAGCAGGGAACATCGGCTGAAGTAATGGTGGTAGCTTATGTGTGGTGGTAGTGGCGCCGTTGTGGTAGTGTAGTGGTGGTGATAGTGTAGTGGTAGTGGTGGTGATAGAGGCGTGGTACTGGTGTGGGTGTGTGGTGGTGGTGGGAGTAGTGACGCTTGTCCTCATATTTGGTGAAAGCTTTAACCCACGAGTGCTTGAGGATCGTAACTCAGCTCCACGAAATTGTAACTGTGGGAATGGCTCTTGATATTCGGGGCCTAGAGCTCCAGCCGGCCACTGTGCGCCTCCCCCCGACCACCGCCGACTCGTCCCGCCCCTAACTCTCCCCAACCCACGCTCGTAAACAAACGCATTTATATATATTTTACGGGGCTGATCGGAAAAGTTTGTTGTGTGTTTCCTGAGGGGGTCGAGTGTGACTTGAGGCGAGTGTGACTTGAATCGTGTGTTACTGGAGAGGGTCGAGTGTGACATAAATAGGTGGGCAGTTTGGTGAAGGTGCGGTCGTTAAATAAATGACCATTTACAGTTGAATGGTGTGACATATGTCTTGACGTGACCTCTGTGGGTGTGAGACAATCCCCACCGTCTCAGGAACTAGATACGAGACCATAAAGAAAAATATGACCAATGAGACAGATGGACTTACGGGAAAAAACAATGGAACACAATATATACCTGGTGGATAGATTGACTTACGGACGTGTTGAGGTGCAGAAGGGACAGGTGTAGAAGGGACAGGTGTAGAAGGGACAGGTGTAGAAGGGACAGGTGGAAGAGGAGGAGCCAAAACACTGTGTGATCCATTAGGTTGTTGGTGTTGAGTAATAATGCCATCCACCCCCGCACCCTCACTTAGAACAGAGCGCCGCCACCTCAGGTACACGGTGAAGGCAACTGCTATCAAACCCTCTCGTGAATACAAACAAATGCAAATGAGCCTTTGAGCATTCCGAATATCGATCTTTCCTCCCCTCTTCCTCTTACTACCTTCTCCTTCTTCCTCCTCCTTCTACTACCTTCCCCCTCCTCCTTTCCCCTCCCCCTTCCTTTCTCCTCTTCCTTCTTCTTTCCTTCTCTTCCTCCGTCCCCATCCTCCCTTTTCTCCCTAGCTCCTCTTCCATCCCCTGCTCCTCCTCCATCCCCTGCTCCTCCTCCTCTCCCCTCCTCTCCCCTCTTACCCCCCCTCCTCCTCCTCCTTTCATCAATTTGTTTGTCGTCATAAAAATAAAGTATAAATTCGAGATGGTTGTGGCGGAGAGTATTGAAGGCGGGGGGCACTGGTGGTAGTGGTGGTAGTTGTGGTAGTTGTGGTGTCAGTTGTATTGATGGTGGGGTGGTTGTGATGGTGATAGTTGTAGTTGTTATGATGATAGTGGTTGTGGTGATGGTGATAGCTGTAGTTGTTATGATGATAGTGGTTGTGGTGATGTTAATAGTTATAATTAATCATCTCAGCGCTAGTGGCGGGCGGCGGCGGTGATAGTGGCGGCGACGACACCAGTGGCGGTCAGCAATGATAGTAAAAGCGGTGGCGGTCTGCGGACATCTTCGGCGTTTGTTTTTCCCTGCAGGAGGCGGTGACGGAGGCAAGAAGAGGCCTTGGGTGTGGGGGCGTTAAGATCGTCTCTCCCTCGTGCCAAGTGACGGCGAATTTGTGATCGCTGGATTCGTTTTACTTGTGATTATATTATGATTTATTAAACTGGTGCTTCCTCCCTTCCTCCCTTCCTCCCTTTCTCCCTTCCTCCCTTTCCCCTTCCTCCCTTTCCCCTTCCCTCCTCCCTCTCTGGGCCCAGCTGGTCAGATCGTCTTCTTCTTCTTCTCCTTCCTTGATGTCGTCCTCTTCTTCTTACTTGATGTCTTCTCCCTTGCTCTCTTCTCCTTCCTTCCTCCTCTTCTCCCTTGTTCTCCTCTGCCTTTTCTTCTTCCTCGATGTCTTCTTATTCTCCTCCCTTGATGTCTTGCTTTTCTCCTTTTTCTTTTCCCTTCTCTCCCTTAATGTTTCCTGTCTCCTCCCCCCCCTTCTTCTTTCCTACGTTCATTCTTTACTTCTTTCTGCTTCTTGCTTTCTCTTTATCTCTCCTACTTTCTCTTCTTCTCGCCGTGGTTGTCTCTCTTCCCTCGGCGGCGTCGTTGTGTTGTCATAAAGTTGTTGATTTGTAAGTTGGTGTCCCAGTTTAACCACTTCTTTCATTTCCCTCCCTTCCCTCCCTCTATCCCCTTCCCTCCCTCTACCCCCTTCCCTCCCTCTATCCCCCTTCCTTCCTCCCCTCTATCCCCATCCCTCCCTCTACCTCTTCCTTTCCCTCCTCCTCCCTCCCTCCCTCCCTCCTCCCTCCCTCCTCCCTCCCCTCCCTCCTCCCTCTCCTCCCTCCTCCTCCTCTTCCCCCTCCCTTCCCTCCCTCTATCCTTCCTCCCTCTCTTCCTTCCCTCCTCTCTTCCTTCCTCCCCTTCCCTCCCTCTCTTCCTTCCCTCCCTCTCCTTCCTCCCTCTCTTCCTTCCCCTCCCCCTTATCCTCCCTCTCTTCCTTCCCTCCCTCAACCCCCTTCCCTCCACATCCCTCCCACCTCCTTCACTCCTTCCCTCCCCTCCTTCTCTTCCTCCCTCCCTCGCTGCACCTCCTCCTTCTTGCTGCACCTCCTCCTCCTCCTCCCGCAGTTCGTGAGCATGTGGCAGGCTGGAGGCTGATATTAAACTTTCTCCCGCCATAAAGATGTACAGCCCCGGTCGATGGAGGCTCCTGGAGTACTGCCCTCCTCCTCCTCCTCTTTCTCCTCTTTCTCTTCCTTAGGAGTCCCCTTCCTTATCTTCCTCTTCTTCCTCCTTCTCCTTCTCTTCTCTTCCTCCTCCTCCTTGTCTTCCTCCTCACTTACATTATATTATCCTTCTTTATTATCTTCATTTCCATTTTATTTTCTTTCTCTTCCTCCTCCTCCAAATTCTGTTCTCTTCCTCCTCTTCTTCCTTTTCCTCCTTCAGTCCTGGTTTCTTTTCTTCCTCTTCCTCCTCCTCCTCCTCCTCCTCCTCCTCCTCCTCTTCTCTTTGCTCAACCTTTCTTCTTTCCAGATAATTACTTAATTTACCTTGTGTTATTTCTTCCACCTTTTCGCGTTCTTCTTCCTCACTCCTCTTTTCTCTCACCCCATGTCTTCCTTCCTCCTCCTCTTCCTCTTTCACCTCTTCTTCTCCCCCCTCCTCCATGATCTTTCCTTTTCTCTCCCCCTTCCTCCATCACCTCTCCCTTTCTCCTCCCTCCTCCATCACCTCTCCTTCTCCCCCTTCTTCCACTTCTTCTCCTCCTCCTCACCACCCCTTCTTCTCCTCCTCGGGTGAACAATAGAAAGGAGGTACTTATGACAGTGTGGGGTCTCCCTCCTCCTCCTCCTGCCGGGAATAGAAGTGGTAGAGGAGGAAGTAGGAAGTACTTGTTAGAGTGTTCGGCTGCCCTCCTCCCTCCTCCTCCTCCTGCGTACTCGAGAGGAGGAGGAGGAGGAGGAAGTAGAAGGTAGGCCTACCCGTGAGAGTGTATAGGGACACTCCTTCTTCTCCTCCTCCTTCACCTCCTCCTCCTCCGCCTTTCCTGCCTCCTTTCTTTCCCTCCTCCTCCTCTGCCTAAGAACAGTAAGGTAGGAGGAGGAAGTAAAAAGGAGATATCTGCTTATGAAAGTGTGGGGACGGGCGTGTGGGCGGGTGGGTGAGTGGGCGGGCGTGGATAAGAGGTGAGGGAAGGCACAGTAGTTATTGTTGTTACTCCCATTGCTGAGGGGGGTGTCTGTGTTTGTGAGTGTTTGCCCACCCACGTGTTTGTGTACATGTGTGTAAACAAAAGAGAGGCAGTATTTTGGGATGTGTGTGTGTGTGTGTGTGTGTGTGTGTGTGTGTGGATGATGATGATGATGATGATGAAGTAACAGATTAATACACAAACATTGAGGTGTACTGTACATGGGTGTAAGTGTAGCAGGTGGTGTAGGTAGGAATCGTTAATGAGTTTGTGGTGGGTATAAGATGGTACAGGTGAGGTTAATTAAGACATGGGATAGTTTACCTGTGTGACAGTTTAGGAGGAAGAGGAGAAGGAGGAGGAGAAGATAACGGTTTAAGAAGATAGCATAAGATAACAGAAGAAGAAGAAGAAGAAGAAGAAGAAACACGAGTAGGACAGTGAAAGTTAGGGAGATGGAAAGGTGAAAACAATGGAATGAATACAACGAGGAAGTGATAACGACGAGAGAAAGTCAGAGAAGCAGCAAAAACTAGTAAATAGGAGAGGAGGAGACGGAGAGAACCGCTT
This sequence comes from Homarus americanus, assembly GCF_018991925.1. NCBI lineage: Eukaryota > Metazoa > Arthropoda > Malacostraca > Decapoda > Nephropidae > Homarus > Homarus americanus. Next base: position 442,748 of record NW_024717541.1, on the reverse strand, counting down.
GATATTTCCCCAATTACGAAAGGGAAGAAGAGTCAGGAGGAGGAGGAGGAGAAGATAACGTAAGAAAGATGAGAATTTAGACGAAGACGAAGAGAGAGAGAGAGAGAGAGAGAGAGAGAGAGAGAGAGAGAGAGAGAGAGAGAGATAATTATCATTCTCCTTCTCTTTCTTCTTTTTTGTCTTGTAGCTAAATTGTTTCACCAACTTGTATTGAGCAAGACACTTAACCTAACCTAACCTTACCTAACCAAACCTAAAACTTAAATTAAGTTATTTTAATATATAATTTTTTTTAGGTTTAAAATCAATTCCGACTTTCCATCAACACATTTCTAAAAGCTTCTCAATAATCGGAACGACTTTTCATACCATAAGTTGTTGCGGACGAATGAATCTCTGGGAGGGCGTCAGGTGAGCTACAGGTCTTAGTGATATGAGAAGTCTTTGCGTGGTCTTGGCGTGGTGGCTCGTGAGGGATTCCAGGGACTACTTGGCTGCGCAGTTATGTGATTATTTTGTCTTTTGTCCAGCTTCGAGGAACTGTCATGGCCTCGAGGTTGAGAAATATATTAGAGAACAGTAAAGCATATGAACCCCTTGAGTACGGTGGGTTAATGTCCTTGAGTACGGTGGGTTAATGTCTTTGAGTACGGTGGGTTAATGTCCTTGAGTACGGTGGGTTAATGTCCTTGAGTACGGTGGGTTAATGTCTTTGAGTACGGTGGGTTAATGTCCTTGAGTACGGTGGGTTAATGTCTTTGAGTACGGTGGTGTAGGTACTTGATAGTGTATATTATGTACTTGATTGGAGTACTAGGTAGTAGGCTCGCTCAACCCACCACAGCCCACCTCAACCAAACCCAACCCAACTAAACTATTCCAACCACCTGCCCACTCATCCACCCACCCATCCGCCCACTAATCAACTCACGCCCGCTCACCCTCCTGAGTGGGCGGGCGTGGGTGGAGATGATAGAACTTTATAATTTCCTTTTAGTGTTCAGAACCTGGCAGGGGGAGGAGGGATAGGGGGTAGAGGTAGGGGGGGCGGGGTAGGGGGAGGTGAGGATGGGGTGTAGATGGGGATAGGGAAGGTGGAGGAGGGGTAGGGGAGGTGTGGGTAGGTGGGGTAGGGGTAGATAGGGGTAGGTGTGAGGGTGGGGATAGGGGAAGAGGTTAGGTATAGCCCTTCATTGTGACAGTCCTCGGCATCTCTTCATTTCCTCTTTGGCGTGTACTGGGCGTGTACCTGGCGTGTACTGGGCGTGTACCTGGCGTGTACTGGGCGTGTACCTGGCGTGTACTGGGCGTGTACCTGGCGTGTACCTGGCGTGGACTCGAGGGGCCCTTCCAGATCACAAGAGTAATGGTGATTATTCTCATTTATCTTTATTCCCAATTATTTATTTTTGTCGTTATCAACATCACCATAATGAAGGGAGTCAAGGGGGGCGTGGGGGGGATGTAGGTGTCAAGGGTCATACAGGTGTCAAGATGGGCGTGGCACAAGAAGTATTAAAGAAAATGTGGCACTACAGATGTCATTGTAAGAGTGGCACTATAAAGGTCAAGGTGGACGTGTGATGGCAGGTGATTGAGTGGCGTGAGGCCCGTGGGTTGCACAGAACTTAACTGGCACCATTGTCTCGGGTGGTGGGTGGCACCCCAGCGACCCCCGCCGAGGAGAACAATGAAAGTGAACAATATGTGACTACTGGGCAATTAGCGGTGGCCCAGACAATGCTAGGAAGGATGGAGAGTGTGTGAGGGAGAACTATCCAGGGGTGGTTGGCTTACCTAGTATATATATATGGCTCTGGGGGAGGAACGGGGGATGAGAGGGACGGGACGGAGGAGGAGGGGAACGGAGGAGGAGGAAGGAACGAAGGAGGAGGAGGAGGAGGAGGAGGGGAGAGGAACGGAGGAGGGAAGAGGAACGGAGGAGAGAGAAGCGAGGTTGAAGTATAGTACGAGAAAGGGAAAAGACACGAGGAGGAGGAGGAGTAAGAAGAAGAGGAAGGGGAAGGAAGAGGGGAAAGTTACTTAGGGAGATAATAGCATGGAAAGAATTAAACTTGGTCTAACTTCCACCTTCAAGAGCTTCTCAATTGTAAATATTCCATGACCTACAGTCCGTCTTACAGTCTCCTCTCTTGCTGTGATCTTGTGTACAGTCTAGTAATGACGCGTGTAGGTATTGTAAGGACGTCATTTGGACAGGAGGTGAAAGAGTGATTAGAAGTTTGTGTCAATATTATGTGGGAAGGGAAAGTGTGGGTTGAGGTTTGGTGTGTGGTGAGGTAGGTGGTGGGGAAGGGAGGGAGTGTTGGGGAGGGACTTCCTTTACAAATGTCTTTCACTTTAGATCGTACGAGTAGAGGAGGACAATGTTTGGGTGTATTATGGTAGTAGGAATTGGAGGAACATACCTGCGAATGTCCTTCACTGTTGGTCGTCTTTGGCTCGAGTCCTACACTGCAGGAGGTTCAGCGCCACACCACAGGTCGTGAACGAGGATCCTACGAGTGCTGCCACCAAGCAATGTGCGGGATTTTTGTTAGCTCCGGGGGTGGCAATTATGTTGACAATGCACACGGAGGGGAAAAGTTCTGGAGGCTGGTAGCTGGGTATTGTTGGTGGACGCCACCATACCCACCAAACTGATCCTTTTTGTGGCGTCCTGGAGGCGAGTGACCCCTGGTGGTTAGCTGGGACGCTGCTCTTTAGTTTACTCTTCCTTCTGAGTGCCACACAGTCGAGCTCCTGCTGGGGATGAGGAGAGGGAGGGATCGTCCTTTGGTCCCCCAGTGGCGTCTGGGTGAGGTCCACTACGGGCGACGCACCAGCCAGCTAGTACCGTCAGATACTCCTGTGTTGACTAGCTTGAGCGCTCCTCAAGTGGTGAGGCTGGGGAGGCGCCGAGTGGTGACGAGGATGACACCAGCACAATGACCACAGAGTGACTATATTGGGGGGAGTTGGTGAGGGGAGGGGGACGCCTCACACATAGGGGTCACAGCAACTAGAGAAGCCTCATTGCCTTCCTATCAGTAATTTGGTCTCGGTGCCATATTCGGGCACTCTGGTACTAGAACCTTGGTCCAGCGGTTTGTGGTCCCAACAACATGGCCCCAGCAGCGTGGTCCCAGCCTCGGACTTGCCGTGGAGGTGATCAAGTGTAACTGCAGTGAACATTAGAGAGATTAATTGGCGCGCAACTAACCCCAATGGGCGGGAGAAATCATTGAATTGTGGGGCGGCGTGTCGCGCTATTACAGGGCAGAGAGTGGGGGGTGATGGTAGGATTGGTAATGGGGGGGATGAGGTAGTTGGGGTGTGGGGCCAGGTGGAGGGAGTCTTCTGCGTGAGGGAGGGAGTCAGGGAGGGTGAAGGGTTGATGCTAGAAGTGAATATTAGAATTGTACGCCAGTAATGAGAAACTTACCTGTAAGAGGTAAGATTGAAGGAGACCTTATTGGGGGAGGAGACCATCTTGAATATCTTTTTGGAGAAGGAGACCTTCTTGAGGAGTCCCCTGGAGGGGGATAACCGAGCCTAATGATCGACCTCAGCGACACAGGTAAAGGGCGGCGTGTGAGGAGGAGGAGGAGGAGGAGGGCCGTGTGGGCCAGGCCAAGGTAGAAGGACATTACAGTACCGTAAGGGGAGAGAGAGAGGGAGGGGGGCACTAGATCCTCAGCTCCCCCATATTAGCTGCTGGGGATGTTATAAGTGCTGGGGTTTAAATGACTCTTCTCCGTTGACCTGTCCCGGGGTGTCTGACTGGCCAGGTTACGGGTGTGCTGCTGTAGTCTTGTTGACGTGGACGGTGACACCTGTGTTCTTGTGGTACTTGGAGGACGTACCTGGTACTTGGACTTGTTTACTGCCTGGTACTCTCGCGGGTCCAGGTTATTGAGACCACTTAGTGACCTGGAGTTACCTGGTGATTTGAATGCATTTGATGATACGGAGATACCTCGTAACTCAGTGGTAATGTACCTGATAACAAAAAGATATTTGTCACCAATTACTTAAAGAGCCTTGAGGTACTTGGTGATTTGAGGTACCTGTGGTATTGTGTCTGGTACCAAGAGATATTTGTCACCTGGTGTTACCTGGGCCCCGGAGCTGAGGTAATTACCCGAGGGTGGTGGTGTGAGAGGTGACGCCGCCGCCATCTCCCAGGGCTGAGTCGCCGCCCGGAGACGCTGCCCACAATTACCTGCATTTGTCAACGTCCCTCTGCAACACCTTTCCCCCTCCTTCCCACTCCCTATCCCCCATCCTTCTCTTCTCTCAACACTCCCCCCTACCCTTCCTTCACCTTGCCTAATCCAGTCCCAGTGCCTATAACTCTTGCTACCTCTCACCCCATACCTCCCCCATTCCCTCTCTTTTCTCTCAATACTTCCCCTTCCCTTCACCCCCTCCTCATCCAGCTATAGTCTCTCCTTCCTATCCCCCTCCCCCTCCTCCCCACCGTTAGTTCAGCCACCGTCATTCTTCCCCTTCTTCTCCCCCCCTCCCACCCCCTTACCTCCCAACCTCTCTTACCCCTTACCTCCCAGCCACCCTCTCTCCCATTTTTGCTATCCTCCCTCCCCTCTCTTCTCTCCTTCTCCTCTCACATCTCTTCCTCCTCCTTTCACTTTCCCTCCTCTCCTCTCTCTTCCTCCTCCTTTCACCCCTGCTCCTCTCCTCTCTCTTCCTCCTCTCACTCCCACTCCTCTTCCTTCTCTTCCTCTTCCTCTCTCCTTACCTGGATATTCTCTAAGTCTTGGGTCGTCGTTTCAAGTCTTCCTTCCCTTTCATCTCTTCCTTTTTTTATCCTTCTCTCCCTTGTCCTCTAATTTCGCTCTTCCCTTTCATCTTCGCACTCTCTCTCCCCCTCTTATTACCCTCTTTTTCTCCCTTATCATCTAATTTTCTGTGTTTCTCTCCACCTCCTTCTTTTGTACCGTCCACTTGTCTCATTCTCATTCGTTATTGTTATTACTTTCTCCTATTCTCTCATTTTTTTCTTTCTCTTCGTATTTTTTGTTTATTTTTATTTTCCCATCTCCTCTTTTGTCTTTCATTTTTGTTTTTGTGTTGTTTCTCTGTTTCCTTTTTAATGATTGTTTGTGTCTTTTTTCGTTACGTATTTTTCTATTTCCTGTTTTTGTTGTTTTTGTTGTTTTTTTTATTAAATTTTTGTCTCGTTCTTCCTTGCGTTTACCTGTCCACACCTGGTTGATGGGTTATCCTCCCTCACTTGTCTCCCTCACCTGTTTTTCTCTCACCTGTCCTTCTTGTCTGTCTCTCTCACCAATCTTCTTCACCTGCCTCCCTCACCTGTCTTTATCTCACTCTAATCTTCCTCACCTGTCTTCCCTGCCTGTCTCTTTCATCTCTCACCTGTCTACCTGTGATGAGTCCTTGGTCACCTTTCATTAGCCTTGATTGTCCTCTCTCTCTCTCTCTCTCTCTCTCTCTCTCTCTCTCTCTCTCTCTCTCTCTTCATATCACTTTCCCCCTATCCTTTCCCTTCTTCTCCCATTTACCACATCATCACCCCTCCTCCATCTCCTTTCTCATCCTTCTCAGTTCTTCCCTCTCCTTCTCTCTCGTCTACCTTCTCCTTTATCCACCTCTTGCTTCCTCTCTACCCTTCGTTCACCTTTCCCCTCAATTTTCTGTTATCACCTCCCCTCTGGCTGGTGCTTTTCCCCTCTCTTCCCTCAGTAGGTCCTCTTCCTCCTCCCCTTCTTTTCCCCACTCTTCTTTTTTCTTCCTCCCTCTTCTCCTTGAGCTCGTATTCCCCCCTTCGAGCTCCTCCTCCTACCCCTTCGAGCTCCTCCTCCTACCCCTTCGAGCTCCTCCTCCTACCCCTTCGAGCTCCTCCTCCTACCCCTTCGAGCTCCTTCTCCTACCCCTTCGAGCTCCTTCTCCACCTCTACCTCCAACCTGGTAACGTCTCTCTCCGGGTCCTGCCAAGCGTAGCATAATTTCCCCAGAGGATTTAGGGTCAAGGAAGATGACGCGGGCGAAAATTGGGGTGATTTATCATAAGCTTAATGCTGGTAAGCTTTTTTGTTTGTTTTGTTTGGTTTCTTCCTTGTTTTTCCTCCTTCTTCTCCTTCACTGATTTGAGGTGTGTGTGTGTGTGTGTGTGTGTGTGTGTGTGTGTGTGTGTGTGTGTGTGTGTGTGTGTGTCCAACAGGTCTTAATCTCCTGCTGGGGACGTCGCAGAAGGAGGAACGGGCAGGTGGTAATGCTGCTACTGTTGCCCTTGTCCCAGGTGGTGGCAGCTAGTAATGACAGGTGGTGATGGTACAGGTGACGGTGATGGTGGTGGTTGTTGGGGATGGTGGTTGTGGTAGTAGTGGTTGGTTCTCCTCTGGGGTGGTGGTGGTACAGGTGACGGTGATGGTGGTGGTTGTTGGGGATGGTGGCTGGTGGTGGTTATAGGGATGGTGGTTGTGGTCGTAGTGGTTGGTTCTCCTTTGGGGTGGTGGTGGTAGTGTGGTAATGATACTAATGATGAATGATGACTGTGTTGGTGATGAATGTTGGTGGTGATGGTGTTGATGATGACGCTGATTATACATGGTGGTGTTAATGGTGCTGGAAATGATCTTGATGGCGGTGGTGATAGTGTGGGTGGGTGATGGTTGTCTCATAATGGCGGTCGTAGTGATGGGAGTGATGGCGTTGGTGGTACTGGTGGTGGTAGTTGTGGTGATGGTGGTAGTAGTAGTAGTAGTAGTGACGGTTGGTTTGTAGTGGTGATAATGGTGGTTGTAGTGGTAGTAATGGTGATGATAGTGGTGGTGGTAGTAGTAGAAGTTATGGTAGTAATTGTGATGGTGGTGGTAGTAGTTGTTGTTGCTGCTGCCGTCGCTGAAGAAGAAATTACTGTGAATGATTTATGCTTTGGGACCTCACTACTCAGGTTATGAACGCCCTCTTCCTTTTAGCTACCATCGCTGTCTGCCTCACTGCTTTGTTTATGTCTGTCTGCTGGTGTTCTTCGTCTTCCTCCTGCTGGTGTTTCTCGTCTTCCTCCTGCTGGTGTTTCGTCTTCCTCCTGCTGGTGTTTTCGTCTTCCTCCTGCTGGTGTTTCGTCTTCTCCTCCCCTCGTCTTCTCCTGCTGGTGTTTTCGTCTTCCTCCTGCTGGTGTTTCTTGTTTCTGTTACCCTAAGTCCCGTTTCTGCTCCTTACCTTACTGCTGCTCCTGGTCGTCGTAGTCGTTGTGCTTTTACTACGACTACCACCACTATTGTCGTTGGTAGTCGTTGTCTCTTTACTACGACTACCACCACTGTTGTCGTTGGTAGTCGTCGCCACTTCTACTATGACTACAGCTTGGTTTTTTTTTTTTTTGCCCCGGGGATCCACTCTATTGGTAGACTCTCACACAGTCAACAATTGCATGCAGGCTACCGACCACACCTACTACCCTGCTACCTGAATTACCTCACTCGTAAATTTGCATCTTTCTTTTTTTGTTTACACATAATTACCCGTCCATTATAGATGCTATCATGCCGACTGAAGTGGGGGAGGGGGGGGTCATCTGGCGTCTACAGAGGGGGAGGGGGGGTAGGGGGTTCACCTGGGCATCTACAGAGGGGGTAGGGGGTCACCTGGCGTCTACAGAGGGGGATGGGGGGTGTGGTGAGGTGAGGTGAGGAGCAATTTGTTGGACGGTTGTGTTAGAGAGATACGGGAGATAGGTTGATGATAGAGATTGTACAGAAGCAATCAAAGAGTAATGAAAACATGCACACAGCCCAGCCCCCCTGCCTCCTGGCCTCGACCCCCGCCAGTGGTAGAGAGTAACCGTGTCCGAATTTAACACCTTCGAGGAGGAACCTGTGTGTGGTGTGGTGTGTGGTGTAGTGGTGTGTGGTGTAGTGGTGGGGTGTGGTGTAGTGGTGTGGTGTGGTGTAGTGGTGTGGTGTGGTGGTGTGGTGTAGTGGTGTTCGCCGTAAGATCTCACAGCATTAGCCTCTTAAAGTCTCGTCGTCAAGTCCCACAGTCAGATCTCCCAGCATGATCTCTCGTGTTGGTCTCCTCACTTGGTCTCCTTGCGTGGTTGTCCTCCGATACGCTCTGTCTACCCATCTGGCCCTCCACCACCACCACGCCCACTTAGCGGCACTGTATAAACCTGTGGGTGCCATCCTCCCTCCCTCACCACGCCTACCGCTGTGTGTACTCTACCAGTTACCACCAGCAGCCCCTCGCCAGTAACTACACACTGTTGGGAACTTAAGTTGTGTTGGCCAGTCGGGGAGGTGAGGTGTGGAGGTGTTGGAGGGGGTAGTGGGGTGGGGCGTGGTGGTGTTGGAGGGGGTAGTGGGGTGGGGCGTGGTGGTGTTGGAGGGGGTAGTGGGGTGGGGCGTGGTGGTGTTGGAGGGGTAGTGAAGGAGACGTGGTGGTGTTGGAGGTAGTGGGTGAGGCGTGGTGGTGTTGGAGGGGGGTAGTGAAGGCGTGGGTGTTGGGTAGTGGGGTGAGGCGTGGTGGTGTTGGAGGGGTAGTGGGGTGGGGCGTGGTGGTGTTGGAGGGGGTAGTGAAGTGAGACGTCTGTGGTGTTGGAGGGGGTAGTGGTGAGGCGTGGTGGTGTTGGAGGGGTAGTGAAGTGAGACGTCTGTGGTGTTGGAGGTAGTGAAGTGAGGCGTGGTGGTGTTGGAGGGTAGTGAGGTGGGAGGCGGTGGTGTGGAGGGGTAGTGAAGTGAGGCGTGGTGGTGTTGGAGAGGGGGTATTGAGGTGAGGTGTGAAATGAAGAATAGGGAGGAAGGAAAAGAGGAGATATGATGGTGAGAGATAGGGGTTAGGTAGGAAAGTGAGAGAAGAATCGTTTCCAGGACAGATTGGGTAGTAGTGAACCAGAGGGGGGAGGAGAGGGGGTGTAGGCAGGTAGGTGGACGCTGGCCCTGAGAGAGCAACGAATTTCGGGGGTGTCAGGAGTGAAGGTGGTGATGGGAAGCAGTTTGGCAAAATCCACGAGTTTGCGGGAATGGCTTTGATGTGATTGGATTCTCCTTACTTTGACGCTCTCTGGCCTCCTTCCCTCCCTCCTTCCTTCCTTCCTTCCTTCCTTCCTGACAAATTGACTCTCCCGAGGTCACCCATATTAAGCATAGATATCAAATATACTAATAGGAGGGGCACTAGTTAGCATCACCAGGAACAACAGCCAATCAGCGTTCGTATTGCCCTCACACACGTGGATTTTTCCTCCTCCTCCTCCGTGTTTTACGCCATATTGTAGACCCAACACTTCAATTTTTTTTCTTCTCTCCTGTTCAACTTTTTATGAGCAAACTTTACACTCATAATTTATTAAAATGTTTGGAGATGATAGCCAGGTTTATTAGGCATTACCTGGAGGCATTCTACAGTCTCATCCTCATACTTTACCTTCAGTAGTTCTTAAGAATATTAATGATATTTTTCACCACCGTCTTTTGGTTGTTTTTTTACCGTCGCTCCGAGCAAGATTTTGTAATTGGTGTAAACACGCCATCTTGGGTTTGTGGTGGCGGGGGTAACTTGGGAGGGGGGGGTGTGAGGGTATTGTGGGTCTTAACACTAGGGGCAGTAAGGTCGAGATTAGGTACCGTCGTCGTCCCTGAAGGTTTGGGACCTGGACTGGGGGGGGAGGGGGTGGGGGACTGGGGGGAGGAGAGGGGCGGGGGTTGTCTTGAAGGTTCGTATGCATATTTTTCCCCCAAACTGGAGACGTTACGACGCTTATGACTGACTGGTCACTCTCTTAACTACCACGTAAAGACAGATGGTTTAAAAAGGCGGCAGAATAGCGCTCTGACTCTTAAAGTACCATAGAACTAAACAAAAATGGCGGCAGATACCACTTAAGACTCTACTATATAGTTAAAGGCATTTTAGTTACTACACTAAGGTATTGGCAAGACACAAAATGGCGTCATAATCACACCTAGACTCTAACGTGACTTAGTAAGGTCTTATCGTCCCGGAGTTACGAGGAAAATTTGACTTACGACTTAGGAACCTCTCAAAATCCGGCACCTGTGACCTCTTGGATCTGTCGTAAGTGTGATGGATGTGGTCAACCCGGAGAAGGAGGGAAGTCAGAAGGAGGGAGGGAAGGAGGGGGGGGTGAAGAGAGGAGGAAGGGAGCGGAGATGTAGTAAAACTGGTAGGAAAGAAAGAAAGAGGGAGGGAGGGAAGGAGCAAAGCTTGTGAATAGAGAAACGAGGGAAAGAGAAACACGGAGGTGGAAGACGGCATGAGAGAAGGAATTAATGATATGAAATATTGGAAAAAGTAGATGGGCGGGTGGGTAGAAGGGCGTGAGAGAGGGCAGGTGTGTGGGTAAAAGAGAGGGTGCACATGGGTGGGTGGGCGGGTATGAGTGGCGGTTCTAGTTGGGCGTGTGGACGAGCGGTCGGGTATGAGTATGGGCGGTAGTGGGCGGGCGGGTGGTCGACGGGCGGGAGGTGAGGCAGTAATCTCGCGAGTGCTCGGGTATTGTGTCTTAACGTTATTCTTCTTCCCGCGCCGCTCAATACACCTCCGACGCTCACCTGACGAAGGGGCTAAGGGGGGTGAGGAGAGGTTTAAGGGGGTGAGAGGGGCGTTCAAGGGACCAAGGGGGCGTGAGGGGTAAGGGTGAACGTTCAGGGGAGGTGAAGGTGGGCGTTTAAAAGACTAGGTGAAGGGGCGTTCAAAGGGGTGAGGGTGAGCGTTCAAGGGACCAGGGGGTGAGGGGGCGTTCAATGGACCAAGAGGACGTGAGGGGGTAAGGGTGGAGGTTCAAGGGGGTGAAGGGGGGGGGGGCGTTCAAGGGACCAGGCAGAAGGCTAAGGGACTTAAAGGGGGCATTTAAGAGACTATAACAGGGGAACAGAATAAATAAGAATATATATAAATAACTAAATAAGGAAATATACACACAGGTAATAAATAATTCCTTATGTAGGCTGACAAGTGAGGTCTCTGTGTAAGGGTTTATTTCTTGGGTATATTTTATGCCCCTAGAAGACTACTCAAGGGGTCATTCTGTACCTGTAACTATGGTGATGGTAACAACACTAACAACAACAACAAGAAAAATAAGAATATCAATAATAATAATAATAATAAATAATAATAATAACAATAATAATAACATGGTGACAGGTGAGTATTGTGTTGTTGTTTTGTTTCGTGTTTTCTCACTCATGTTCGTTCATCCACATTGTGTTTCTTCCTCGAATTATCATATATTATTGTTAGTAAGTGAGGCAGTTCATTCCTTGCACTATATTGGTATGTGGTTGGTGGTGGTAATGGTGGTGGGAGAGTGTGGTGGTTGGTGTGTGGTGGGAGAGTATGGTGTGTGGTAGGAGTGTGCGTGTGTGTGGTGGATCGTGGGAGAGGGCGTGGGGAGATGGTGTCTGCCGGAAGGTATAGCAGGGGAGAGTGGGAGAGGGCGTGATAGGAGGGGGAAGAGGGCGTGTTGGGTAGTGGTGAGAGTAGAGGGAACGGAAGGGTGCAGCATGTGAGAGTTGCGGGTGGCGGGGTGGGGGTGGCGGGTGGGGGTAGGGTATTGGTGGGGTGGTCAGACGTCAAGGCATCCCCGACACAGGATGAGACACGCTGTACAGTTGATGGAGCTGAGTTGATTAGCAGACTGTGTGACAGACAGCCAGACAAACAGACAGACAGACAGGCAGGCAGACAGACAGACAAGCAAAGAGCTGGATCAGTTGTCGAGCAGATACTTAAGAGAGATGGAGCACTAGGCAGGCAGGCAAGACAGCTGGATCATTTGACAGACAGACAGACATTGTTGGAGAACGGTCAGGTGTGTGGAGTGCGTGCGGGTGGGTGGGTGGACAGGTGTGTGTGTGTGTGTGTGTGTCCCCGGCGTGGTCAATATGAAGTGGACGTGACCCCCGCCTCCGCCACACTCCGGGGACCCACAACTCACACTCTCCTCCTCCTCCTCCTACACGCTACTGCATCTGGCTCTTGTTTCTCTGGCTGGCTGGGCGTGGTGTCTCCGGGAGGGGGCGTGGTGTACCGTACCCAAGAAGGCGTGGTGTACCGTCGTGATTGTGTTGCCCAACGATAAGCGATTGTGGGGAGAGTGACTCTTTGTACACCTCGAGCATACACACTTAACGTATACACTTACACAAAAAATACACACACTTAACACACACACACACACACTTACAACGCCTGTGTATGAGCATGACTCACCTGTGGCCCCGCCTCCCTCACCTGTAACACCTCTTGGCTGAGCATTTTCACACAGGTGCAGAAATACGATACTGTATGACGAGAGAGAGAGAGAGAGAGAGAGAGAGAGAGAGAGAGAGAGAGAGAGAGAAAGAGAGAGAGAGAGAGAGAGATGCGTGCTGGTCCTCGAGTCTCAGAGGTTCGTAAGTTAAGAGACGCTAGGACGCACCCCATTGGCTGATAGATGCTAAAGTGTAAATATAACGTAGGGAAATAACATCGGAATTATACATTATTGGGACTCGACCTAACACCAGAATACAAGGATTAGAGTCAACATTCAGTCCAAGTTGTTGTAGTTGTGGCCGGGAAGTTGTCCTACACGAACAGTATCCCTTTATTGTCGTAGTTATCTTTTCCTCGGGTTTTATGTTAGGGCGTTGTGTGTACTGTAAGTTTGAGTGATATGTGTGTGTGTGTGTGTGTGTGTGTGTGTGTGTGTGTGTGTGTGTGTGTGTGTGTGTGTGTGTTGGCTCTGCTGAACCCAATAGTCGGGAACGCCCCCCTCCTTCCCCTCCCCGGTCCTTACCGCCCTGGCCATCCTGGTGAACCTGTCGCTGATTGACAAGTGGCGCAGGTTACAGGTTGGCGGGCAGCGGACGGGAGCAGGCCGCGGGCCATCGAAGACCTGCAATTAGTGAAAATTAGATTAGCTCGTTGTGGCCATGGTAAAACCAACATGGCCTCTCCCTGGCCTGTGTTGGCCAACCCAGATTGTAAACTGTTAGTGGCCCACACTATAGTTCTTCGCTCTCATACTCCTCATGGCAGTCCATGGCACTCTGGGACATCACTCGGTGCCACCTGAAGGAGCGGGGAGGCGTCTTAGTAGCACAACGTGGCCGGGTTCACTGTGAGGAGGTTTGGGGAGGTTAGCAACTTAAGCAAACACCCTCCATTACCCGTCATCCCTGTCCCTCCCTCCGTCCGCCAGTACAATGTGTGTGTTGGCGTGAATAATGCATGTGTCCTGGTGAATAATTATCAGTTGTCGCAAGATCTAGATATTATGTAAATCCCGGTGAAATAGTTGTAAGATTATGTTCAAGAAGACTGCAGCTGGGGAGGAGTACTCGGGTTTTGGTGAGGGTTGAGGCAGAGTGCACGAGTTAAGACGCCGTGTCCTGCTTTGCACTCACAACTACCAATTATTGCAAGCAATAACGCTCAGCTTTGTTTATTCATAGCGGGGCGCATCTTCCCTCCGTCGCCAGGCCTCCTCGCCACCCTTACCGCCTCACCACACAAGGCTCACTCAACCTTGCCTCGCCTCGTTGCGGGTTATGCGAAGTCGAGTCTGTTAATGAATTGTAAAAAGGAGGAAATGTATAATTTACATGCTTAAAAGATATCTTAGCATAACCATGGCCTATGTTGGCTGCCATCCTGGGGTAGAAAACCAGATTTAGCAAGTGAAGAGAAGTCGTTCCTCAACCAGGACCCCTACTGCTGCTGAGGTGAGGGAGGGAGGAGTAGTGGGCACCATCCCCCCCATCCCTCTAACCCTCTTCCTCATCCAGCTATCGACTGGGGCATTGGCTCGCCAGTGGAGTGTTGGTTTGTCGGGTAGGGGGCTTAGACCTTCACGTGGGGAAGACAATATACATCAGGGAGATAATGTAGGTACAGAAGATTAAGGAGGGGGGTGTTGGCCTGCCGGAAAAGAATAGTGGGGGCATTGCCTCTGAAGGGGAGAGGTTGGTTGGGGGGGTGTCAGGTGGTCTAGACCAGGGCACCGAGTAGGGGAGTAACAAGGCGGCTTTGACCTCACCTCATGGGGGGTGGGGGGGGGGCGGCCTGGCTGACGTACTACACAGGTACGTGTGCCCTTAAGTTACCAAGATGAACAGTTCTTCACATATCTTCCCCCAAGAGACGAGGAAGGATGGTGCCACTTGCCCCTCCCCCTGCTTCAGGGCCAAGGTCAAAGATGTGGCCCTCCAGGTGATGCCATAATCAGAGCAGGAGTCTAGGTTAGTCAGGTGTAGGTGGGGGAGGTAGCGCCCTGTCCTCCACACAACTGCACCGCTTTTATGAAACAGCGTCATGTGTCGCTCCTCTCAGGTCTCCCTTCCTCGGACATATTAGATTGATAATGATAAATTCCATCCTGAAAATAGTGTGTGTTCGTGCGCGTCCAGTAGAGAGGAAGGAAGAGCCCTCCTGTGATGGGACATCATGATATGACACTACATCTGGCACGGTCAGCTCAGCTGGTGAGGTTGGAGCTGGGGGCCGACGACCCCATCACCAGCCAGCTGGTACTTATGTGTCGCGGCCGTCGTGGACACACACCCCCGCCTGTGTTGTTTAAAACCAGCTGGGGAAGACAGTCACAAGGATAATGTGTGGATGGTGCCATCTGGGATGCATCCCGGGGAGAGCGTGATAGTCGCAGGTGGTGCGTGATACCATCTGAGTAACTCACTGGAGTCCACAGGTCCCCTCTTGGCAAATGGTCTGACCCTCTGGTTCAACTTTTCCGGGAAATGATAGTAAGTGTCGTACTTTGTTAAGGCTCAGTGACCCACGGCTCGCTCATGCTGATATTAGCCCATAGTGAAGCTTGTCGTCTAGCTCTATGTTGCCCCCTTACCTTACCCCACCAAGTGACTTAGGGGTAGGGGACGATGTGGGTAGGAGTCTGGACCGTAGTGATCCGTGTGTAGCATAGCATGTTGTTACCCCGGGGGCCTCCACACTCTGAGGATCAAGATGAATGGAGTGGTTCCCGCTTGTACCTGTCACAGTGCGCACCGCCGACCCCGTGTAGCCCGGACCTCTCCCCTGCCCTCCACTGCGCGCGCATACACACACGAACACTGCGCACTCCGCACTTCTGCATATTGTCTCGACTGCCTCCTTTAAGGGGAAGTTTTTTCCGTACTACATTGATTTGTCTTTAAAGTTAGATAAGGTATATTTCACAACCCTTAAGATGGCTGTAGGGTAAACAAAAGGTCTTGTACAAATCATTATGGGGTTTAGGGTGGGATAAGGGTTTTATACCAATATTTTTAGGGTAGGTTAAGAGGATCTTGTACTTACATAAAGGGGCTTTCATGCAGGATACAGAGTTGTGTACTAATTTAATGGGGATTTTTATGTTCTGTAATAGGTTTCATAATTACTTAGGAGCTGAAGACACTTGTCATTTGTAGTAATAACCCTCCCTCCCTCCCTCCCTCCCATCCACCCTCATATGTGTATGTGTGTGTATTAGAATGGGGCGAACGAGTGTTGTTGAAGAAGACACATCACATGTGCCGTGTTGTAAACTCACACCACTGGAAAAAGTTTTAAAATATGGCGGCAGAGAGAGAGAGAGAGAGAGAGAGAGAGAGAGAGAGAGAGAGAGAGAGAGTATCCTAACGCAGAGTGATCCAACCTCAGACTAACCTACCGCAAGCGACCCCATAAAATAAAATAATTTTCTGCGGCCTGCTGATACACATATAATTTAAATCTCCTTAGATGAAGAATGTCGCCAAAAAGAGTGACTCTGACGAGGAGTTACGTCATAGTACCCCCTTGATCCCCCTCCCCCGACCTTCTCTCCCACCTAACCACTTTCCTTTCCACCTCCCACATTCCCCTCTCCCACCTCCTCACCTTCCTTCCTTCCCTCCTCCCTGCCTTCTTCCACTTCTCCACCCTTTCTCTCTCCCACCAAAGAACGCTCCTTCCCATCTCCCACCCTCACTCCTACCTCCCTACCTTTCCTCCCACTTCCCTCCCCCCCACCTCCTTCCTCACCTTCCTCCCCGACTCCAGGTGATAATCCCTCTACCCTTGACCCCCCGCTCGCCTAAGATCTGAATCGACCATTGTTAACACCTCCTGGATCAGCGAGGCTCGTGATTGGATACCGTATCTTACCTTCTGGCTCGTGATTGGATACCGTATCTTATCTTCTGGCTCGTGATTGGATACCGTATCTTACCTTTTGGTTCGTGATTGGATACTATAGCTTACATTCTGGCTCGTGATTGGATACTATAGCTCACCTTCTGGCTCGTGATTGGCTCCCGTCAGCCCCTCCAAATAGTGTGTATGGACAGATGCTGCATGCTGATTGGTTCATTGTCCGTGTCTTATCTTTTTGTTTAGTTCCCCCAAATGAGAGAAAATCGACTCTAAAATCACTTCAGGTAAATGACACCTTCATTAACTCGTACAGGTGAGATAACAGGTGTTTGGGTCAGAATATCCTGGAGTGTATGTGTGTGTGTGTGTGTGTGTGTGTGTGTGTGTGTGTGTGTGTGTGTGTGTGTGTGTGTGTGTGTGTGTTTTGATAAATGTGTTGGTGCTTGCTCCGTCCTCACCCCGGCGGCGTGTGCTTTAATCTGTTTGCGTGTTCAGAATGTTGTACATGTGAAGATGTGTGTGTGTTTGTTTGTTAGTACACGTGTATGTGCCTGTACCTGTGGTTGTAGGTGAGCCTCACTTATCTTTGTGTGTGTGTGTGTGTGTGTGTGTGTGTGTACATGAAGAAGCATATGTGTGTGTATGTTTAAAAAAGTTGCGTGTGGTGTGTGAATGTACGTGAAAGAGCGTGCGTGTATATACGTGTGTGTGTGTGTATGTATATAACAAAGAGTTTTATATGTGTGTGTGCGTGTATACGTGAAGGATCGTGTGCGTGTGGAGGGGGTGTGTGCGCGTGTGTACGTGAAGGATCGTGTGTGTGTGGGGGGAGTGTGTGCGTGTAAGGCGGCCGGTCAGAGCAGACGGTATTCATGCACACACACCAACTGAAGACAATTATGTAAATCTCAGTCCTTGAAAACTGTAATTAACCAAATTGAAAATTGTTGGGTATCGCTCAGGGACATGTGTTGCATGAAAGGTAAACACGAGGGTAGGAGGAGGGGAAGAAGACGCTAGTAAGAGAGTTGGGACGGTCAAGGAAAACAAGGAAGGCGACGTCATAGAGAAAGGAGGTACTGAAAGAAGAAGAACAAGAAGATCGTCCTCGCCTTCTTGTGGATTATCACTTGTTATCCTCTTCCTCTTCTAAGCTTCTCTCTTGATTTTTCTTGTGGCTTCGATTGTCTGGTTGAGCTTCTTGCCTTGTTTTAGCTCCTTCCTTTTCCTATCTTCCTTCCTCTTCCTACTTTACAGTTCTTGCGCTCCTCATGTCTTCCTACTTGTCCTCCTCTTCCTTCCTCTTAGCCGATGGTGTCCTATGGGGGTCTCTCCCTTACCTGCGGAGGACAAGAACACAGAAGGATAGGAGACGAGGGATGGGGGGGTCTCCTCATCACCCAGCAGCTGGACAAACTTTATCGATAAACAAGAGAGAGACATGCTTAGCTGACCCTGCTGATGGTCTCCGCTACTAAGATTTCCACATGCAGGGCGGAAAGTTGGTGAGAGAGAGCAAACAAGCGAGGGTCGTAAAGGTGGTAATTGCAGGTGGATGTTGGAGTTGTTTACCTGAGGCTTCAAGGTGTTGGATGGAGGCTCAGAATGGACGGGGTCTGTCTGCTGGGAATTGACAGGTTTTGCTGGGAATTGACGCGTCTGCTGGGAGCGGTTAGAAATTGACGAGTTATGTATGTTGGGAATTGACTGTTTGTTTGCTGGGAATTGGCGAGTTTTGCTGGGAATTGGGGTTGTTTCTGCTAGGATGGCTGGGAATTGACGTGTCTGCCTATCTGGTACTGTATTGAGTTTTGTGTAATGGGAATTAGTGAGTTATACCGGTAATTGGTGTTTAAAGCTGGGAATTGGCTATCTCTCTACTGGGAATTGGCGAGTTTTGCTGGGAATTGAGTTTGTATCTAACCTAACCTAACCTGAGTGTAGGTCACCACAGGCCACGTCACAAATCATCTGATAATCATCTCAATATTGTCAGCTCACCTCACCTCGACTCATCTCAGCTCATCTCATCTCATCTCATCTCATCTCAGATAATGTTGGCGCTCTCTCTCTCTCTCTCTCTCTCTCTCTCTCTCTCTCCTGACTATTTCCATCCTCCTGCTGTTCCCTCCCTCTTCTCTTCCTCCTCCTCTTTGGCTCTCCTCTCTATTTTCTTCTATTCCTTGCCTCCCCAACTCTCTTCTTTTCTCCTCCTCCTCCTCCTCCTCCTCCTCTCCTCCTCCTCCCTCCTCCAGTGTTTTTCCTCCCATGTCATCATTCATGTTCTGTCCTCCCTCCTTCCTTCCTCCCTTTCCTCCTCCTTAGTTTTTCACCTCTCTGCATTCTCTCTCTCCCTCCTGCCTTTGACCTTCCCAGTTTGCTTTTCAAGTGACAAATATTCGTGTGTGTGTTGAGGCAGGACGGGAGGAGTGAGGGCGGAAGGAGGAGAGAGGAGCAGGAGGAGGGAGGAGGAAGGAGAGCAGGAGGAGGGCAGGAAAGGAGAGGAAGGGTAAAAATATTTTGCTTGTGATTTTGGAACACAAACAAAGGTGGAGGTGGGGCAGGAGTGAAGGTTGAGGTTGTGCAGGGGGGGCAGGGGTAAGGTTGAGGGTTGTGCAGGTGGGGCAGGAGTAAGGTTGAGGTTGTGCAGGGGTGGGGGCAGGGGTGAAGGTTGAGGTTGAGCAGGTGGGGGCAGGGGGTGGTTGAGGTTAGGCAGGGGTGGGGCAGGGGTTGAACGGAGATAGGGCCGGGGAGAAGGCTGGGGAGCGGCGGATTGAAGTGGAGGTGAGTTCGAGGTGAAGGCATGAGGTTAAGCGGGGGTGGGGCTGGGGTGAAGTGGTGTCGATATTGAGGTGTGGCGGGGCATGGAACAGAACGGGGCGTGGTGGAACGGGCCAGTTGTGGATGAGGGTAACTTAAAGAACGATGGAATAGGTGAAAATGAAGTTAGAATGGGACGGGATATGTTGTGGGATAGGACGGAAGGGGAGGAAGGATATTGAATGGGAGAAAACAGGGCAGAAATGGGTTAAGTTAGGTTGAGAGAGAGAGAGAGAGAGAGAGAGAGAGAGAGTATATTATGTAATATGTAGTATTATGGTCAGCTGACAGGTCATGCACTCCAGATTACCTAATTGCAACTCGTGGGGCAGAAAGTGTTAAACACACTACTTCCAGCATGAAGGTCGCTTTCCCCCACCTGATATTAGGGGTCCTTCGTCCTTGTGGCTTGTGGGAGTCCTTACTCCTCCTCCTCCCGGACGGTCCCGCTGAGGCCCCCAGAGGTCGGGCCTCCCTGAAAGGACTTATTGCAAAGGTTAATGGAAGGAGTCGTGCGCTGATTGATCAGTTAAGGTGTGTGTCCTCCTGCTTGTTGGGTCGTGAGCCGCCCACATCTTGTCCATTTGTGGCCAGGCAGCGCGTGGAGAATGGGAGACATAGCGATGGAGTTTTATTTTTTATTTTCTCCAGTGGAAGTTTCATGTAAAGTAGACTCTCTCTCTCTCTCTCTCTCTCTCTCTCTCTCTCTCTCTCTCTCATCTTCCTCCACATTCCCTTCTTCAGTTCCCCCTCCTTCCCTTCCCATTCTCCTCCCCTGCTCCTGTGTACTTCCCTCTCTTTTTATCCTTCTTCTCCCTCTCCACCCCCCCCTCACCCCTGCCCTACAGGCGTGCCCAAATCCCTGTCAGAGTACAGTGAATTTTTCCCCGACCCTCCTCCCTGCTCACCCTCCTTCTCTCCCCTCACTTGTCTTCTGCTCTCCTCCCCACCCCTCCTTCCCTCTCCTCCTCCTTACCCTCTCCTCCTCCTTACCCTCTCCTCCCCAACCTCCTTCCCTCCTCCTTCTTACCCTCTCCTCACCCGTCCTTCCTCCTCCCTTACCCCTCTTCCCCTCCTCCTTACCCCCTCTCCTCCCCTTCCTCCTCTTCCCAACTTTGAACTTTTCTCCCCTCGCCGTGTTCCTAATCTCTTTTACTCCCCTCCCCCTCCTCCACTCTTGTGTCCAGCGTGCCCCTTCCCTCTCCCCTTCTCCCTTGCATATCTAGATTAACCCCTGCCCTCTTTCTTCCCCTCTCCTCTCTTCCCTTTATCGTGTCTTCTGAACCTCTCCCTCCTCCCTCTCTTCCCCTCTCCTTTCTTCCCTTCTATATATGTTTCCCCATAACCTTCCCCTTCACCAACATCTTCCTCTCCCCTCTTCTTGTCCTCCTCTTTCATGCCTCAACAATTCCCTCTTTCTCCTCTTGGGTTTCTCAATATCTTCCCTTCTTCCTCTTCCTCTTCCTTCTCCTCCTCAACGTGTCTCCAGGTCCCCTTCTCCTACCTTGTCACATTCCCCTTACATTGTTCCACCTTCCTCCTCCCCTCTTTACACATCATGTCTCTAGATCTCCACCGGAAGACAGAAGGATGTGCGTACAGGTAAAAAGATACGTTTTGGCGTACCTGTAGGGGTGATCAAGCACACCTGTACCGTGATCAAACGCACCTGGTAAGACACAAGATAGGCCAGGTGTGTCATTAATCATTCCCACCCACACACCTGTACCGTAAGGCTGGTGAGGGGGTGGGGGGGGGGGAGGGGTCACGCTTCCTGGGGTCATTTACGTATCTTAATGAATCAATTTCTTTCTTTTTTTCGACGATTTTTTTATTTTTTTATTTTTTTGGCTCTGACTTTAGTTTATAAGATCAGTGGTTCGTGTTAAGGCAATGTTAAGATCTTGGTCAGTTCAGTTCCTTTGTGTTTATAAAGCGAGGGATGACTTAAGAGTATTGAAGGTTCGTGGTATTAGATTATCGTAATTGTTTTTATTATTATACTTGTATGTTTGAAGGATAGATATATATTACGTTTGTTGGATGTCTCATGGTATTATGTTGATGGTAATTGTTGTTGTTGTTGTTGTTGTTGTTGTTGTTGTTGTGAAGGAATGACGTAAGAGTTTATTGTAGTTTATGTCTATTCTCTTCTTTCCTCCTTTTTTTTATTTATTTTTTTATTCGTTTTTCTGTTTCTTTATCTTTCTTAGGTTCACTGGAGTCTCTTTCCTTTACCCTGAACGTTCTCTTAATATCTCTCTCTCTCTCTCTCTCTCTCTCTCTCTCTCTCTCTCTCTCTCTCTCTCTCTCTCTCGTGTGTGTTTCTTTCTTCTCTGACCTCCTCCTCTTCCTCTCTTCCCCCTCTTCTCCTCTTCCTCTTCCCATTTCATCCTAATACTCTCTCCCCTCCTCTTCCTCCCTTCCATTATTCTTCCCTTCCCCTCTTAACACTCCTCTCGACTTGTTTCCCCCTCTCGTCTCTACCTCGATTTATCTTCACTTATCTCCCAGAAGTCATCTATTCTCTCTGTCTCTCACTCCCTCGCTTTCTCTCTCCCCAGCTACACATACGCAGATAAACGCGCGCTCTCTCTCTCTCTCTCTCTCTCTCTCTCTCTCTCTCTCTCTCTCTCTCTCTCTCTCTCTCTCTCTCTCTCTCTCTCTCTCTCTCTCTCTCTCTCTCTCTCTCTTATTTTTTGTATGTATTTTCCTTTCCTTCTCTACAGTCTCTCTCCAGCTCTCATCCCTTCTTCGTGCGCCTCTTCACTCGCCTCCTCCTCCTCCTCCTTCTCTTCTTCGTCCTCTTTCTGCTTCTCACGCTCCTTCCTCCTTCGCTTTCCTCCTTATAGCTCTCCTCTTCATAGCCATCCTCCTTCTCTTCCTCCTCCTCCTCCTCCTCCCACGCCTTCTGCTCCTCTTCGTCCTCCTCTCTCCTTCTCGTCCACCTCTTCCCATAGTGGCCTGCGGGGTAGCCAAGGGGCGGGGCATCATAATAAGGGGAGGACCTTGTCGTCGGATAATTGTACACTGTTATGGAAATGTTTGGGAAGCGTCGGTGTAGTGCCTCGGGGGGGGCTGTTTTACTGTCTACGTCCCTCTCTGCTGTTGCTGTTTCTTTGTCCCAATACCTGTACCTGGGTCTAATTACCCCAATACCTGTACCTGGGTCTAATTACCCCAATACCTGTACCTGGGTCTAATTATCCCAATACCTGTACCTAGGTCTAATTATCCCAACCTTTACAAAGTAATTCACTCGGTAGCTTTTGGCCCAACCAAAATGTGGGCCTTTATGCTGAGAGCCAACCACAGGTGGCCGTAAATGTGGCCCTGGTGAAGGTAGTGGCACTCTGGCTGGTATCCGGTATTGACTGGGGACATTGTCAAGTTGGCACTCAGAGACCATCCGGCGCTCAAGTGCATCAGACCCCACTTACCGGTACTCGTAGAAGTGTATTAAGTTATGTACAGTATGTATGTATGTATGTATGTATGTATGTATGTATGTATGTGTGTGTGTGTTGTGTAACCTATAAGTACTTGCCATCCTTTCTTCCTCAAACTTCCTTCCTTCACTCTCCCTTCCTCATCTTCCCTCCTTCCTTCTCCCTCTTTCATTCTCTTTTTACTCTCTTCCATCTCCTTCCCCCTCCCAGTTCCTCCTTTTCCCTTCCTCATCCTCCCTTGTTGCTCCCATCTATCCACACTCCCTCCCTCCCTTACCTCCTCCCTCCCACCTCCCTCCCCTCCCTCCCTCCCCTCACCTCCCTCCACGCACCAGTTCCCCCAGGCCCCCGAAGGTGTGAGAAGCAGATTGGATATGTCAGGTGGGTGAGAGGTGAGGAGAAGGAAATGAACAGGGGGGGTGAGGAGGTAGTAGAGAGAGGTGGGGGAGGTAATGAAAACGTGCTACTCTGGCCTTAGGGTGATGGAAAATGTAAAACGAAAAAAAAAAATTCAATATGTAAATCGATGGATGACTTGTAAATTGCGTTGGGAAATTGTAAATGTATATAAGGAAACTTGTAAATAAAGACAAGAAATTAAAAAAAAAAAGAAGGAAAGTTTGTAGATGTAAATTACTCTAACAGGATGGTTGTAAATGTATGTAAATTGTAAATGAAAAGGCATGGGAAAATGATGCATAGTAACACACACACACACACACACACACATGGGGATACAGACTTACTAAAGACATTTAAAAAGGTTTCTCAGTTAATTAAAATGTATTACACCTGTTGTCATACAGGTAATTAAGAGATTGAGGTGGGATTATTACCGCTAATGATGATGGTGGTGGTGGTGGTGGTGGTGGTCTCTCTCTCTCTTTCTCTCTCTCTCTCTCTCTCTCTCTCTCTCTCTCTCTCTCTCTCTCTCTCTCTCTCTCTCTCTCCAGGGAAATCAGAAAAAAATGAGACAGGTGAATGTGGTGGGTGGGGGGACGGAGGGAGGGAGGTGAGGGTATACAGCCGAGACTTAAGGTTCCTTGCACCGTTTGTCAACTCACTGCCGCCACAATGCCTTTGAGAGTCGCCATTGGGAGTGTTTCTTTGATACTCGCTGGACCGTGGCTACCCGGAAACTGGGCTGGGAGGGATGAGAGGGATGGGAGAGGGGTGTAGGAGGGGATGAGAGGGATGGGAGATGGAATTGGAGGGGATGGGTGGTGGTGAGAGGGGTGGAAGAGGGAATGGGAGGGGCAAGAGATGGGTGGGAGGGGGATGTGAGAGGGGTAAGAAAGAGGATGGAAGGGGATGGTAAAGATAAGAAGAGGTTTAGATGAATACGAAATGAAGGGAACTATCCACCCACTATCCCATCCAATACCCAATCCACCCACCCACCCACCCACCCACCCACCCACCGTTTTGTCTTCACGTTTCTGCCACTTTTGGACACATTTTTGCACGGTTTAGCTGAGCACTACAAACACACAACAGGGTCCAGGTAGACTTTTGTCGAGCAGAGGAAGGATCAAAAGGCAATGACGGCAGGTGTTGTGGTGGTGGTGGTGAGGAGGTGGTGATGATAACCCTACCCCCCCCCCACCCCCTACCCCCTACTGGAGGTTTTGTATAGGGAAGGTGGTGTGGTGTGGTGTGGTGTGAGGGTGTTGGGTGGCTGTGTGTAGGTGTAAAAGATTGTGTAAGTGTCAGGTATTTATATATGTGTGTGTGTGTGTGTGTGTGTGTGTGTGTGTCAGTCGTGTTTGTGAGAGGGCGTGAACAGGTGTAGCTCAGCAGCCAGTAAGGTGAGTAGTAGTGGGCGTGTGTGTGTTGCTTACTCGCCAAATATGAATGACAGGTATGTTGAGGTCCGCATGTGTCCGTTTTTTTTTGTGGCGAGTCTGTGTATCTGTCTGTCTGCCTGCCTGTCTGTCTGCCTGTCTGCCTGCCTGTCTGCGTGGTGGTGGCGGAGGCAGGTTCTCATACCATCAACAAGCATGAATGTTTGTTGGTCTTTTCTTTTCCAAAATATTCATCGATACTAACCTTCTTATTCTCTATTTACAGGTATGTGTGGCCCAAGCAGTGTTACCTGTGTCTCTGTACAGGTGTGACGTAAGTGTAATTAGTAATTTACCTGTTAAATTTATCTGTGTTTACTCCTTACTCCTTCATCTTTAACACATATATAAACATTAAACATAGGTCTTATAGAATTAAGGAACGATGCTTAATGACCCGGGTAGTTGAATCACCTAAACACAAACAATATCAACATCGTCTGCTATATAATATCTCTGTTAATATCAAAGAAACATTTCAACATTATAGTCGACTAAACACTAACAATTCACCTATTTACCAACACACACGACTTTATACTTCCATATCTTTGTAAAAAAAAACTTTCCACACACATTGTTCTCCTATGTTAAATTTATTAAGACTTAGAAACATTCGATTAAAGTTAAGGCAGGATTCTGGGTAGATGGTCATTGAACTTTGGCACTTGTTATTTTTACCGTGAGGAGTGGCAGTTTGAGCTCTCTTGTTGTTGTGACGAGTTGGCTTAATGGGCAGGAGGAGGGGGAGGAGGAGGTACCCAGGGTGGTGGTGATGTGTGTAGGGAGGGAAGTTATCTGTCTGTATTGTAGGTCTCTGGGACAGGGAACATGTCTCACTGTCTGTCATGTAGATCTCGAGGGAAAGGAAGCCGTCCATCTGTGTACTATCTGTCTGTCTTTTTTGGGTAGGTATACAAATATTCGGTGACACACACACACACACACACACACACACACACACACACACACACCTGTAATTGACAACACCTGACTCCTACAATCAGACTTAATCCCTTGTTGACTCTGGGGATTTTTTGGGCCTCCAGCTGACTTGCTTCTGCCCGTCGTGGGTGGCATGTGGGGGATGCTTGGAGGTGTTGACTGGGGGAGGGGAGAGGGATGGGGAGGGGTGGGTTTACTTTCCTTCCACCCCTCCTTCCCCTTCCATCCCTCCATCCACCTCCTCCTCCACTGAGTGCCCAGGAGGTTATCAGCACCACGTCTTGAACAGGTTAATGACTCTTTCTGTATTAGTTTATTTTCCTTAGTGAGGTGAAGGAGTGGGTTGGGTGCAGGCCAGGTGGGCGGGTAAGAAGGTGGGGTGACTGGGCGGGTGGGTTAGTGGGTATTGGGGAGATTTGATTGGTCTATGTCTCTTAAGTGGGGAGGAAAGTGGGTGTTGAGGGAGAGGTAGTGGGGGGGAATGATTTACCTCCCCTGAGTTACCTCCCCTGATTCACCTTCCCTGAGTTACCCCCCGAGTTACCTCCCAATCCGCAGGTGAGTGACAGGACCTCCTCGACCACCGACACTTATAGACGTCATCATCACCTAACACGAATGACTCCTCCTCCTCACCTTTCCCATTTCCTCTCACTCATCTCCTTCAATTCCTCTTCCCCTTCCTCTCCCTCTTCTCCTTCAACTCTTTCTTCCCCTCCTCCTATTCATCCAGCTCACTTCCTGCCCTTCTCCTTCACTCTCTCCTCCTCCTCCTCCGTCTCCTTCTCACCTTCATCTTACTTCCTGCCCTTCTTCTTGACTATCTCCTCTTCCCTCTCCGTCTTCAACACCACCACCTCCTTCTCCCTCTCCTCCGTCCCACTCCTTCACCACTGCCTCTCCACGTTCATCAAGAGCCCAGACTTCCCCACTCCACGACACGGCTTCGTCGATTTGTCGCAGGAGAGGCGATAGAAAAAATTGTGGTTACTTATATTGGTTGATTAACTAATGGTGGTGGCTGGTTGGTGGTGGTGGTTGATTAAGTGACGATGATGGCCTGGATGATGATGATTACGACGATAGTGACGATGGCGTTTCTCACTCATTCCAAAATATTTGTCCTCACTTCAATTAAAACACACCATTAATATTTTTCTACCCCAAAAATAAATAAAAAAATAAACAGGAATTTCTAAATAAACAAAAATAAATAAGAATAAAAAATAAACAAAGTGGAAAGTATATTTGATATGTAAATGGAATTAGAAAGTCATTAGAATCCTTAGGGGAAAAATACTCACAAAACTTCTCGCTGTAAGAAAAAAAAATTAAAAAAAAATAATATTAAAACTTTGGATATTAGGACAAACATGTTTACAGGATGACACGAGGTAATTTGGTAGTTATAATGAGGTGTGGGTGTGGTGGGAGTTACTATTTGTATTATTGTTGTTTACATTGTTAATTGTGGGGTTATACTAGTGGGTAGTACTCTCTCTCTCTCTCTCTCTCTCTCTCTCTCTCTCTCTCTCTCTCCACTCCCTGTCCACCTCTATCTTCCCCTTCCCTTCCCCTTCCCTTCCCCTTCTTATTCCTTCCCATCCTTCGTCCCCCTATCTTCCTCCCTTTCCTATTCCCCTCCCATATCTGCCTCCCCTACCCTCCCCCTAACTTGTTCTTCAGGGCTCAGAAGGCCATTTTTTTCGGTAAAGTTCTGTTTCTTAATTGAATTTTTACCGTTAATGGCTGTATTAACGCAAGAAACGGGTCTGTTTTTCCACCTCGCTTTGTAAATGGTGCTTCTCTCATTCTGTCCCTCCTGTCACCCCTCACACCAGCACCCCCTCACACCAGCACCCCCTCACACCAGCACCCTCACACACCCCTCACACAGAACCCCCCCCACCAGAACCCCTTACACCAGCACCCCTTACCAGCACCCCTCACACCAGCACTTCGCACCAGCACCCTGACCAGCACCCCTCACACCAGCACCCCCCTTACACCAGCACCCCCCCCTCCACACTAGCACCCCCACCAGCACCACCAGCACCTCACACCAGCACCCCCTCACACCAGCACCCCCCTCACACCAGCACCCCCTCACCAGCACCCCCCTCACACCAGCACCCCCTCACACAGCACCCCTCACACACCAGCACCCCCTCACACCAGCACCCCTCACACCAGCACCCCCCTCTTCCAACACCTTTTCACACACACCCCACTACACCACCTTCTCCTCTCCAACTCTTTTCCCATCCCCTCCCACACCCCCTCACCCCTCTATTGCACCCCTCTACTACTGCACCTCACTGCTCCACCCCCTCACCCGTCCACCATCTTTGGACAGTAGCTTTGTAACCACGTACATTTGGACATTAAGTGACACTCCCCTGCTAGATCATCCTTCACTGTCACTGTCCGCGAGGCTAAGGAAGGGGGGGTGATCAAGGAATGGGAGAATGGGAAGAGGGGGTTAGAGGAGGGAAAGGGGGAATGAGGGAAGGGGGAGTTGAAGCATAGTGAAGGGATGGAAAGAGGAGTGGATGGTGAAGGAATTGGAAAGGGGAAAGAAGGAGTAATGAAAAAGTGGAGTGGGAGAAGAAAGTATAAGGAAGGGGTAAGAGGAAAATATAGAGAATAAAGGAAGAGAATAGGACAAGGGACACGGTAATGGATAAGAAGAATGGATAGGGGATTGTGGAAGGGGCAGAAGGAATGGGAGAGGATATAGATGAAGGGGGGAGGGGACTATCAACACCTCGACATGTTATCCAAACAGCTCTGTGGTCTGGGCCTCTTCTCTCCAGCCCGGAACACAATGCAGGTCGTGGAGAGGTGGGTGGAGAGGGGAGAAGAGGTGGGTGGGGAGGGGAGAGGAGGTGGGTGGAAGAGGAGAGGGGGTGGGTGGAAGAGGAGGTGGGTGGGGAGCAGTGGGGAGGGGGAGGGAAAAGCTTGTAAGAGACGCCAAAACAATCTCTCTAGATAAACACCGACCCATTAGGTGTCTCGCCTGTGTGTGTAGAAGTTTGTATGTGGGAGAGGAAGGAGGAGGGAGGGAACTGGAAGGGTAGTGGAGGGATGGAGTGGATGGAGGGTAGTGAGGACTGGATGGTTAGTGGAGGGAGGGGGAAGGAGTGGATGGGTAGTGGAGGGAAGGAAAAGGGTGGAGGGGTAGTGAAGAAGTGGAAGGGGGGTGGAGAGGAGGGAGATACTCTTACGGAGGTGGAAGAAGAGTATGGAGTTGAGTGGTGGTAGAGGACTGATAAATGGAGTTGTGGTCGAGGTGGAGGAGGTAATGATATATATGTGTGTATGGTGAGGAATGTGCTCTTAGGGTGTATGAACAAGGTTAGGTTAGGTTAGGTTAGATCAGGTTAGTTTAGGTTAGTTTAGGTCAGGTTAGGTTAGGTTAGGTTAGAACAGGGTAGTTTAGGTTAGTTTAGGTCACGTTAGGTTAGGTTAGGTTAGGGTGCTTAATCTTCAGGTATAATAAGCAGTGTGGGTGAGGAACGAATGTTTAGATGACCCGGCAGGAATTTGGGTGTTGCTGTGGGATAATTGTAAGGGGGAGGGGAGGGGCAATGGTAGTGAGTATTGCTGGGGGTATTAGCAAGGGAGAGGGGAGGGGGAGGAGAGGCAACAGTGACCACAGTGCCCTAGGACCACGACATCACTGTAGGATGGCTGGGGGACCCTTATCTCTGGCCATCTCTGCCCATAAGTTATCTATGTTTATCCTACATCCTCATTATTATCCTCCCAGTGTGGCCACAGAGGTTACAGGTAATTAGCCCGGGCTTGTAGGTGGTGTGTGGAGGAGGGAGAGGCTGGTGGTGGTGAGAGGGAGGAGTTGGGGGTGG
Organism: Homarus americanus; assembly: GCF_018991925.1. Lineage (NCBI taxonomy): Eukaryota > Metazoa > Arthropoda > Malacostraca > Decapoda > Nephropidae > Homarus > Homarus americanus. Next base: position 413,693 of record NW_024717541.1, on the reverse strand, counting down.
AGAGAGGGAGGGAGGTTGGGGTCGAAAGGAGGGAGGGAGAGGTTGGTAGGAGAGAGGAGGAGAGATGGTGGTGAGAGGGAGGGAGGGAGGTTGGGGTGGAGAGAGGAGGGAGAGGTAGTGGTGGGGGGTGGCAGAGAGAGGGGAGGGGAGAGGATGGCGGTGGTGAGAGGGAGAGAGGTTGGGGGTGGAGAAGAGGCTGAAGAGAGGGAGGGATGGAGGAGAAAAATTACATAAATACATTAAAAAATAAATAAAGAAGGAAGGAAGGAAGGAAGACATCTGTCGGGATAGTGGTATAAGCGGAGACAATAGGAGATAGAAGGATAGGTGGTAATGGTGGGTAGGAGACAATAAGCGGAGACAATAGGTGATAAAAGTATAGGTGGTAATGGTGGGTAGGAGAGGTAAATAGAGGGTTAGATGGTGGTATTAGGGCTGAATAGGTCAATAGGTGTTTGGGGGGACTGGGAGGTGGTGGAGGGCGGGGGCTAGACCAGACCGGGCCAGATGTAAACAAACCCCCACGTGCAGGGCCGTCTCAGGTAAACACAGCTGGTGAGGCAGTAGGCTACTTGTAGTAATAGGCCTGGCTGGTGGTGGCATCCCCTTCCCTTCCCATCGTCCCCCTCCTCTCTCTCCCTTCTTTTTCCCCCTCCCCTCCCCTATTCTTCCTTCCCATACTATCATCCCTTCCCCTACTCTTCCTTCCCATAGCATCATCCCACTCTCCGTCCCCCTCCCCTCTCCCCTCTCTCTTTCCCTCCCCCCTCTCCCTTTTCCCTCCCCCCATAGAGAGCGACAAACAAGGGCAGCGATGTGTCTTCCTTTCCCTTACGTGGGTTTAACTTGGCCTGATACCTCCCAATCCTGGTGGGCCGCTTCTTATGGCCCAACTTTTGGTTCTCTGTCTCGGCGCCATTGTGGAGAGGAGGGTGGGGGAAGGGGAGAAGAGTGGGGGAAGTGGTGAAGAAGGAAGTGGAAAGGGCGAGGAGGTGTGTGGGGGGGAAGGGGTGGAGAGGAGAGAGGAAAGGGAAGAGGAGGAAAAGGAATGGAAAGCAGGGAAGAGAGGGAAGAATGGGAAGGGGGGGAGGTGGGCTTGCTTGGGAAGTAAGAGACGTGACAGGTAGAGCGAGAAGATAAGAAGAAAGTATAAAGGTATGGAATGAGAGAGAGAGAGAGAGAGAGAGAGAGAGAGAGAGAGAGAGAGAGAGAGAGAGAGAGAGGCGGCGTTCCGGAACATTGAGACCGCCTGTTAGAGGGGAAGGGGAGGAAGGGAAGGGTTTGATGGGCGGTGATGGGAGGAAGGAAATCTGCCGCAGGGAAGAGGATATTTGTGGCCGGATTCTCTCACCATCTTTTTCTTTTCAAAGTTTTATTTGTGTTTGTGGAAAATTGAAGTGACTGGACGATGTTTGTCTTGGAAGAAATGGAAATGGACAAGAATTTCACACGACGTACGACTGGTTAAGACACGACGCACGACTGGTTAATAGACGACGTACGACTGGTTAAGACACGACGCACGACTGGTTAAGACACGGCGCACGACTGGTTAAGACACGACGCACGACTGGTTAAGACACGACGCACGACTGGTTAAGACACGACGTACGACTGGTTAATAGACGACGTACGACTGGTTAAGACACGACGCACGACTGGTTAATAAACGACGTACGACTAGTTAATAAACGACGTACGACTAGTTAAATTTCACTGTGCAAAATGAAAGTAACGGAGAGATGGTTATTGGATGCGTTAAGTCGTGCGTGAAAAGAGATAAAAAAAATAATAAATCCCTCATGCCTGAAAAACATCTATTAGTCAGGTCAGGAAGGTGGTCACTGGACTGGCAAGACTCGACCAGACGAGAGAGCGAGAGAGAATCATCAAAATAAATTAAAAAATAATAATAGAAAGTGGTGAGGTTGGTCAGGTGTGTGTGTGTGTGTGTGCTGGTGAGGTTGGTCAGGTGTGTGCGTGTGTGTGTGTGTGCGCGTCAGGAGAGGTCATCACTGGCCGTCATTTTAGGGAGGATGGTGTTTAGGAGTGATGTGAGCTGCTCCACGACGCCGTCACCTGCCTGCAGAAAACGATACTTGTCGTGCTTCCTTATATACAGCGCGCTGCTGGCGGCGTGTGGGAGTGGGTGTTGGGGAGGCAGGGATGAGACGGTGTTGGGGGTTCAGAGGGAGGAATGGGTGTTGGAGGTTTTGGGAAGAAAGAGGGGGGTGTGTGTGTTTGGGAGGTAGAGGAATTAGTTTTGGGGAGATTGGAGTGTTTGGGGAAGCATGGGGGCAGAGAGAGAGAGGATGTATTTTATCGAGGAGAGAGCTTGTTGGGGGTGTTGGCAGGGAAGAGGGTGGGGGATGAGTTGTTGGGAGGGAGAGCGTGAAGGACGAGGAACACTATATATTTTTCTATATCTATCATAGCTTCATAGTCCCCTAGTCTCCAACAACCCCAGCCTCAAACAGCCCCCATCCTCAGCCCCAGCCTCAAACAGCCCCCATCCTCAAACAGCCCCATCCTCAAACAGCCCCAGACAGCCCCAGCCTCAAGCATTCAGACAGCCTAGCCCCAGCTCTTATACCAGATCCTTTTTTTACCATAAGCACTCTGTAAGGCGACAGATAAGCGCCTCCGAAATTTCCAGCGAAATGACACATTGGGCTGTATTGTGGGGTTTAAAGTGCTGTTATCTGTGTTTTATGAGGACACACACACACACACACACACACACACACACACACACACACACACACACACACACACACACACACACACACACACACACACACACACACACACACACGCATTCTCTCTCTGTTTCATAATGCTGTAGAGTGTAGTGCGTGAAGAAGAAGAAGAGAGAGAGACCATTCCCAATTTCATGGATCATTATTCGTTCTTATCCATATCTAGACTGAGCTAAGAGAACTCGTCTTGTAACATAAAAAGAGTCTTAGTTCGTAGTTGTGATAGTTGTTGTTGTTGTAGTTGTTGTGGTAGTTGTGGTTGTGGTAGTTGTAGTTGTGGTGGTTGTGGTAGTTGTGGTAGTTGTGGTTGTGGTAGTTCTTGGTAGTTGTAGTTGTGGTTGTTGTGGTAGTTGTGGTTGTGGTAGTTGTGTAGTTGTAGTTAGTTGTGATTTGTGGTTTTGTGGTAGTTGTAGTTGTTGTAGTTGTGGTTTTGTGGTAGTTGTGGTTGTGGTAGTTGTGGTTGTTGGTTGTGGTTGTATTGGTTGTGGTAGTTGTAGTTGTAGTTGTGGTTGTTGTGGTTGTGGTAGTTGTGTAGTTGTAGTTGTAGTTGTGGTAGTTTGGTTGGGAGTGGTTGTGGTAGTTGTGTAGTTGTGGTTGTAGTTGTGGTAGTTGTGGTTTTGGTAGTTGTATAGTTGTAGTTGTAGTTGTGGTTGTTGTGGTAGTTGTAGTTGTTGTAGTTGTGGTTGTTGTGGTAGTTGTGGTTGTGGTAGTTGTAGTTGTGGTGGTTGTGGTTGTGGTGGTTTGTGGTAGTTGTGGTTGTGGTTGTTTGTGGTAGTTGTAGTCGAGTTAGACCCAAAGATTAAGGGGTGACATATATACATATATATTGCAGGTGAAGTATTTCTTTTGTTTTTGAAGGGGATAGAGGAGAAGGGGAGGAAGGGGATTTTTCTCTCCCCCTCCCTTCCCCTCTTCCTCTCCCCCTGCCTTCCTTTCTCTTCCTTTTCTCCCTCCCTCGCTTCCCTTCTTTTCCCACTTCCTCTTTCAATCCCTTTCATCCTCTCCTCTTCCCCCTCTCTTTTCCTTCCCTTCCCCCTCCCTATTCCTCTTCTCTTCCCTTCTTTTCCCCTTCTTCACCACCTTCTCTTCCATCACCTTCACTAACCCTCTCCTTCTTCCTCCTCCTCTTTCCCTTCCCTCTACCTTTCCCCCTTCCCTCCCACTCCTCCCCCCTCCCTCCCACTCCTCCCCCTCTTTCCCCCTCGTTCCCCTCTCCTCGTAAAGATTTCTCCTGACCACTTAAGGCAGTTTCATCTTTCAAGAGGCGATGGTAAAAATATCAGACCCAGTTACACGTCGGTGGCGAAAATGTAATTTGTTTTCTTCCTGTTCCACCACCTGTTCTTCCTGTTCCAACACCTGTTCTTTCGGTTCCACCTCCTGTTATTTCGGTTCCACCTCTTGTTCTTCCTGTTCCATTGCCTGTTCCACCTGTTCAACTTGCTGTTCTTCCTGCTCTTCCTTATTCTTTTCCTGTTCCACTTCCTGTTCCACCTCCTGTTCTTCCTGTTCCATTGCCTGTTCCACCTGTTCTACTTGCTGTTCTTCCTGCTCTTCCTTATTCTTTTCCTGTTCCACCTCCTGTTCTCTCTGTTCCACTTCCTTTTCCACCTCTTGTTCTTCCTGTTTTTATTTTTTCATTCCTTTCTTCCCATTCCTGTCCTTCTTCCTCTTCATACTTGACCACCTCCTCCTCCTCTTCCTCTTGTTCTTCCTCTTCATACTCCTCCTCTTCCTCTTTTCTTCTTCCCCTTTCTCCACTTATTTGTCCTCCGCCTCTTGGAATGAAGGAGGAGCAATAAAAGAAATATATTTCCTCTTTTCCTGTCTTATTCCTCCTCCTCCTCCTACTCCTCCTACCCCTCTCACCCACCCACTTTCTTACCTCAATATAACCTTTCCGCCTTTCCTCCTTCCTCTCTCTTTCTCATTTATCATCCTCTTTTATTTTCGGTTTGTTTTCCTTACCTCACCTCCCCCCTCTCCTCGTCCTCACTTCCTCTTGCTTCCTTCTCATCGTCAAAGTGCTCTGATCCCAATTCTTCCATCCCATCACCCATCCTGCTCCCCTTCCATAAACCCATCACTCCCTTCCATCACCCATCGTTCTGCCAGGCGAAGCTGTTGTGTGTCTTGTAGGGAATCATTTCGAATCTTGGGGATAATGCAGGAGCGAGAGAGAGAGAGAGAGAGAGAGAGAGAGAGAGAGAGAGAGAGAGGTGCCTGTAGGAGACAAAAACACACCCATTCCTGTCAGTAATTTGTTTGTGTGGACGTGGTGAGGGTGGAGGAGGCAGTGGCAGGTCTCAGGTCCTGGGACTTGTAAACGACCTGAAATTTGGTTACTGACGACGGTTTGGGGGAGGTGTAGGGAGAGGGGGTGAGGGAGAGAAAGGGGAGGGGTGCTGGGAGAATGGGTAGGGGAAGCTGTGGTGGAGGGGGTGGTGGTGGTGGAAAGGTGTGTGGGTGTAGGAAGAGGGGATGGGGTAGGAGAGAGGGTGGGAAGGTGTGTGGGTGTGTGGAGAGGGGGTAAGGGGTTGGGGTGAGAGGGTGGGGAGGAAAAAGTATTCCCCCGTCAGGTAGTCAGTCCCTCTCCCCACACCTCTGTCCCTAGTCGTCTTCCTACCCCCACCCCGCCTCTCCCCTCTCCCCAACCCTCTTCCCACCCTCCCCCCCCACCGACCCCACCGACCCCACCACGCCCCGCCCCGCCCCTCAAGGGATTCCGAAGACATGATGAAGGCTGGGAGTTAGGGAGTTGCAAGGAAGGGAGGAAAATGAAGAACAAGGAAAGGGAGGGAACGCTAAGAGGCACCATTTTCTGGACATGACGAAAGTGAGAATTAGGGATAAGGAGAAGAAGCGAGAAGGGGGGAGAGGGAAAAGGTAGGGGAGAAACGGAAGGGGAGAAGGTAGGGCGAGGGAGGTAGGGGGGAAAATAGGGAGAAGGTTGGATAGGGAGGGAGAGAGGGAGGAGGAGAAGGCAGGCAGGGAGGGAGGGAGGGAGAGAGAAGGTAGGGGAGGAGGGAGGGGAAATATAGGGAGAAGGTTGGATAGGGAGGAGGGAGGGAGGGGGGAGGCAGGGAGGAGGAGGGGAGAAGGTAGGGCGAGGGAGGTAGGGGGGAAAATAGGGAGAAGGTTGGATAGGGAGGGAGAGAGGGAGGAGGAGAAGGCAGGCAGGGAGGGAGGGAGGGAGGGAACACCCGGACGGAAATTATCAAGGATTAACCTTAGTGGAGGAGGCTGGACTGTGATTCTCTTGGCCTCAGATGGAGGAAATTAGTAGATAAGGAGAAGAAGAAAGGGGCTGGATTTATGGGTTCGACTCCTCGGGTATGTGGGTGTGGGTTTACGGGTTCGAGTCCTCTTCTAAGTGGCTGGGTTCGTGGGTTCGACTCTCAGGATGGCAGGAGCGGAAATTTCCTGATTTATTACAAATTGCTTGCGGCGGCGCTGATGGAGATGGCGGCGGCTGTGGCTGTCGGGGTGGCAGTATGGATGCGTGGCGGTGGAGACGGCGGCTGGCGGCTGTGATGGAGATGGCGGCTGGCGGCTCCATTCCAACTACACAATAAATCTGGCCAATTTATCCTCAGTCGATACCAATGATAACATGTCTTTATTTGACCAAGAAGTGACGATTGGTGGCGGCTGCTGGCGGGTAGTGGCGGCTAGCGGCGGCTCCCCTCAGCTAAGACACACACTCTCGTCATAAATATGTGGAGTAGTGTAGCGGGGAATTAAAGACGGCTGTAAAGAAAGTCTCCGCTACAATTTGTTTTAAGACGGCAAATTGAATTCCGGTGGAGACTTCAGCCTTGTCAGCTCTAAGTAAACCTGGGGGTCCTCTTTTTTTCATTCCTTCCTTTTTATTTTATCTGTTTCTTCATTCACTTTCTACCCTACTCTACTTATTACGGTATTCTTTCACTTTTGACTCTTCACTTTCCACTCGCACTTCCCTCACACCCCCCCTCACTTCTCCTTTTCTCCCCTCACCTCCCCTCACACCCCTCACCTCCCCCCCCCACACCCCCTCATCTCCCCCACACCCTCACCCTCACACCCCCCACCTCACACACCTCACACCCCCACCTCACACCCCCACTCCCCCACACCTCACCCCCACACCCCCACTCACAACCCTCACCTCCCCACCTCACACCCTCACCCCCCCCACACCTCCCCACCTCACACCCCACCTCACACACTCCCCACCCCCACCCCACACACCCCCACTTCCTCTCACACCTCACCTCCCCACACCCCCCACCACACCCCACCCCCCACACCCCACCCCCACCCCACTCTCACACCCCCACACCCCACCCCCCCACACCCCCACCTCCCTCACACCCCACCTCCCCCCACACCCCCCACCTCACACCCCTGCCTCCCTCACACCCCCACCTCCTCACACCCCTCACTTCTCACACCTCGCTCTCACACCCCCTCACCTCACACCCTCACACCCCTCACCTCACCTCCCCTCATTTGACAGTAGCTGGTGGTCCGCGGTAAAAACACTTTAAGTTAGTCACCAAAACATTAATTTTCCGGCCGTCTTGTTGGGTAACCGGGGAATAGTTAAAGGATTATTTTTTGCTCTCGTTAAGTGAGGTTAGGGAGTGCCACGTGAGGGTGTCAAGAGAGGTGCCACCCACGCCTGTCTGTCTATCTGTCTTCAGTGGGCGCTCAGGGGGTCCCTTTGTCGTTAATAGGGGTGGGGGGGATGTTGGTGTTTGTGTCTTGGTGTGTGAAAGAGAGAGAGAGAGAGAGAGAGAGAGAGAATTTCTATACATATCTACAAATACACAACACACGCAACCACAATTCCTTACCGTTCCAATATTTACAAAAACAGACGCTCGACTGGCGACAATAACGAACTAATCCACACTGTCAAGGAAGGACCACGAGCCATTGTTTAATAAGCCGATGAACGCCCGTAAGGTCGATGGCCCAGATTACGGTTTGAAGGCGAGTTGCTGCTACTTGCTACGATGACTCACCTACCGATCAGGTGTCACACTACCTCATCAGGAGGCCTGGAGGTCAGTGACAGCGTGGACAGGTGTCTCTACTGAGGAAAGAGATGGAAGAACAGTTAATATTTGATAAAGATACATGTAAACAGAAAGAGACGATGATAGAATAGATAATAATGACGAATGAGGGTAAAAGAAAGAGGGAGGCGAGAGAATGTAAACGAGTTGAATTAAAAATAAAGGAAAATGGAGAAAGAAAAGTGGGAAGAAAAGGAAAGAAACAAGAATAAATAATAGAAACAAAGAAAATAAGAAATATACAGAAAATATACAAGGAGAAGGAAACTTACTGTAAATAAAGAACGAATAAATAAATGAAAACTAACAAAATAATAAATACATTGACAAGAAAAGTGATAAAGAAAAAAGCAGTCAAAATATGCCGTGGTCTTGAAGCTCTCAGGCAGGCAGGAGGTCTTAAGACTTGGCTGTACTTGGTAGAAGTTTGTGAGCTGGGCGACTCAACCCCGGGACACAGGGAAGAGTTCAGGAATATTGATGGTAGTGTTGCTGGTAATAATAATAATAATAATAATAATAATAATAATAATAATAATAATAACAATAACAATAATAACAACAGTAATATTTCTACTACTACTGCTACAACAATTACTACTACTACTACTACTACTACTACTTCTACTGCTAACACTACTAACTACTGTAGCCTCCACCTCCCCTCTCTGTTTCCGCCACTCCCCTTTCTCCTCCCCTCCCCTTTCTCCTCCCCTCCCCGCTATCTCCACTCCCCTTTCCCCTTAGTCTCCACATCCCAGACAAGATATTTCCGTATACTTATGTTGTAAAAAAAAATCTCCCTTCTCTCATTGTCTGTGTCGTTTACCTGTCAGCCGTTCATTACACAGGTAGACCTTGATTATCTTCCGCTTTATGTCCCCCAGTGTTACCTGTAAGACGGTGAGGTAATGAAGATGGGAAGTAGGTGGAAATCTGAATGAAGAGATGATGAGGAAATGAGGAGATTGGAGAAAGAACACTTGTAGTTTATCTGATTATTATTATTATTATTATTATTATTATTATTATTATTATTATTATTATTATTGTAGGTAACTATAAGGGGAAGGAAGACAGAGAGGGTCAGGCTCAGTGAGGGGAGGTGAGGGCCTGCCATGAGCCTGTAGGGGGAGGGGAAGGCCTGCCAGGAGCCTGTAGGGGGCGGGGAAGGGAGGGGAGGGGCCTACCAGGATCCTGTAAGTGGAGGGGAGGGCCTACCAATAGCCTGTAGGGGGAGGGAAAGGGAGGGCCTGTAAGGGGAGGCCAGCAGGACATATGAAGCCCCAACACCAGCAGGTCACGCGTTTAATTTGATCCTCTAAAACTGCATAGCTGGCAGCCCCCGACGTAATTGTTTGTGAGTTGTTGTTCCGTGTGTTGGTGGACGACCTGGGTGGGTGAGTGGGCAGGTGGGGTGACGATCTGGGTGGTTAGATGGGTGGTTGGGTGGGTGGGTGGGTGGAAAGATATATGGGTGGATGGGTATGTGGGCTGGTGGTGGATTTTAAATAGACAGATGGATGGATGGATAGATTTAGGGCTCGTGGGAGAATGTATGAATAGACAGATATGTGAACAGATGACTAGATTGACAGTAATGAATAAAGGGACAGCTGGCATAATGACAGTAGAGAGGATATTTGACAGTGGATCGCCTGATAGCTTGACTGAATAACGCGGTTGACAGATCAGCCTATAACAACCACGTCAGTTTATATAGTCAAGAACATATTATCATCACTCAAAAAATAAAAACCTACCTCATGAGAGACAAATAAGAAAATAAAATAGTACCCCCTTCCAATTTTACCATTTTCTTTTTTAGGGGGAACTGAACGATATGGTCAATTAATTAGGAGTAAAAAAAAATATTCCTGCATTTTATTTTAGGAATGAATGATAGCGTGTGTGGTTTATTTATTCATTTTTATTATTTTTTATATATAAAGGAGTGACCGATGTGAACATTTAATTGGTTTAAACTCTACAGGAAATGACCAGAACGTGAGGGTAAATAACTATATAAATGTATGTCTCTCTGTCCATCTAATTCTCTGTATGTTTCACCTTTAAATGTTTTTTTTTGGGGGGTTTTCATTGTGCTGTTTTTGTTGGGTGTAAATAAAGTGGGTTTGTAGTTGTGACAGTTTAGTTTAGTTTTTGTTGAGTGTTTTAGTTATCGTGTGTGTGTTTTACTATGTATATATTTTGGCTTATTATTGTTGTTATTATTATTATTATCATCATCATTATTATTATTATTCGTTTTCATTTTATTTTTAGTTTGTTTGTTTGTATTTATTTGTTTGGGCCCGTGTGATGGTTTAGTGTGTGTGTGTGTGTGTGTGTGTGTGTGTGTGTGTGTGTGTGTGTGTGTGTGTGTGTGTGTGGGGTAATGTGTAGTGTATAATGGTGGTGGTGAAGGCTGGTGATCCCTTTGTAGCTCCCCTCCCTCCCTCCCTCCCTCCATCCATCCCCACCCCCCTGTAATACACACCACCACTAGAAGAAAAAACTACTGACCTGTCATCCACATCTGCCACTAATCTTGTCCACCACCCCACCACCACCATCACCCGTCCACCACCACTACTACCATCCTTCCACCACCATCTTGATCTTTGTGCTACTGCTGTTCCTGCTGGTGCTGTTGCTGTTACTGCTGCTGCTACTGAAGTGACTGTTTTTATTATTGTAGATGCTGTTCCCTCTTCTGCGACTCCTCTGACTCGACCCTGTTTACCCCAGCTGCTGCTCTTGTTGTCTCCCCCCCCTCCCACCCCTGCCACTCACGGGCCTTCTGCCACCCCTACTGCAGGTGGTGGTGGGTGATGGAGAAGTTGTGACAGCGTGGTCGACCTGGTGATGGACACAACTGAGCTGCTACCACGTTTTTTCTCTCTCTCTTCTTCACCCACTCACCTCACTCACGGGGACCTCCATTAGTGGGAGTGGAGGAGGCGGTGATGGAGGCTATGGGTGGAGGGAAGCGCTGGGTGGGAAGGATATAGGGTGGAGGCACTGGATGGGAGGGATCTAGGGTGGAGGCACTGGATGGGAGGGATCTAGGGTGGAGGCACTGGGTGGGAGGGATCTAGGGTGGAGGCACTGGGTGGGAGGGATGTAGGCTGGAGGAGGTGTTTTTTGGTTGTGGTTGTAGGGGAGTGGAAGCTGTGTGTGGAGGTGGAGGGATGTGGATGGTGTGTCCTTGGTGGTTATGGTGGAGAGGAGTATCGTGGTGGATTGTGTTATGATAGTGAGAGAAAAAAACGATGATGGTGATAGTAAGATTAGCGTCACTCACCATCACTTGGACAGACTGACAGACTGATGGAAATTGTACTGCCGGATTTAATACTCCTCCCCTTCCCTTGTCTTCTGCTTGCATTGGCGTCCTTCCTCCTCCACGAGCATTAGTCCTGCTCTCGACGTGGGGTGGTGCAATACTCACTCTCCCTCACGCTTCATCCTTGACTCTTGCGCATGTCAACAGTTAGTTCCCTGCCCACACACCCACCTGCCCGCTACCAGGTTCCGTACATTGTATCCAGAGAAAATGGTAGACTTGTGTTCCTGCTCATTTGTCATTATTTTTTTTTTCATTCTCTCTGTTTCTTTTTGTCCCAGTTTTCGTTTATTCTGTTTCAGTTGTTTGTATTCTTGCTCTTCACTGGTGGACGGGAGAGGGGTGGGGTGGGGGGTGGGTAGGATATAGTGTAGCAATACTGTGTGTGTGTGTTTTTCAGCTGAGGTAGTGAGCTCCGGCCACCACACTTTCCCAAACAATAATCAAGACTCACATACACAATGGACAATTAGAGCTTGATAACACTTTACAAGATCTGTGAGAGGGGGGGGGGTTGGCTGGTTGGTTGGGGGAAGGGAAAGGGGGAGTGTCACAAGGAGGGGTTACTGGGAGGAGGGTTGGTTGGGGAAGGGAAAGGGGGAGTGTCACAAGGAGGGGTTACTGGGAGGAGGGTTGGTTGGGGAAGGGAAAGGGGGAGTGTCACAAGGAGGGGTTACTGGGAGGAGGGTTGGTTGGGGAAGGGAAAGAGGGAGTGTCACGTGGGAGCGGAGTGGTAGTGCTTGTTGGGGAGTGGGAAACTTTCTTGTGATAAGAGGGATGTGCCAGGTGGGGAGGAGAGTGCCTAGAGGGGTGGGAAAGTGCCGGGAGTGAGGGAGGGATAAGGAGGGTAAGTGCCAAATGTGGTGACTCTCAGGGACTCAGTGACATCCCCCTTATGACATCTCGCCCGTTGACGTCTCCTGATGGTGTTGCTGTCTGACTTCTGTTCACTACTGCTACGGTTTCTGCTGTTGATGCTGACTAATGTTGACGTTGATGGTGAGGGCTATGGGGCTAGTGAGAGTTGGGGGCTGGTGAGGATTCAGGGCTGGAGAGGGCTAGGGGCTGGTGATGGTAAACTGCTGGTGAGGCGGTAAGGGCTAGTGATTATGAAGGAATCCATAATGAAGAGCTGGTGATGGTGAGGACTAAGCTGATTAAAACACGTTATGGGGCTGGTGTAGGCACGTGATGCTAAGGGTTGGGGGCTGGTGGGGGCTTGGGTGGCTGGCAACAATTACAGCGTTACAGGCGGGCTCTTAATGGCGTCGTAATGAATCCGTGGCGACCATTTGTTTGCCTGCCTTAATGACTCTCTCTCTCTCTCTCTCTCTCTCTCTCCGGATTAAGTATTTATATATATCTTCATTTCTTATTGTTTACGGTCAGTGAGAGAGAGAGAGAGAGAGAGAGAAGGGGTGGGGGGGTTATCAACTTACAGAGCATTTAAATAGCATTGTAAAAAATATGTAAAAAAACAAAATAGCATCTTTAGTATAGGTTGACGGGGGTTGAGGAGCCCTGCTAGTCATTAGGAACTGTTCAACTTCTCTTACTCTGCCACCAAACTATTTACCTTCGCATAAAATTATGAAGGTATTTGGACAGTGAGAAGGGTGGAGAGAGAGAGAGAGAGAGAGAGAGAGAGAGAGAGAGAGAGAGAGAGAGAGAGATTAAAGACGCCATATAAGTCGTATTTATCATGTGGGTAAAATGTTAATGGTATAGTAACTTCGTCCCTTATCTTGATACATCTCATTAGCTATTTAATTCTTACCTGCTGACTACACACACACACACACACACACACACACACACACACACACACACACACACACACACACACACACTCTGTCACTTTATTCTAGTACATTTTTTCCTCTATCTTCGTTTAGTTCAGACCAGCAGCCGAATTGACTGACTTGACTGATGCATTTTGTGGTGGAGGGGGTGGAACAGATGGTGTTATCAGAGGCTGCCTTCACTGACCACCACCATCTGTCAGGGTCAGTATAGAGCTACACACCATGCGCTAGACGTCATCCCTCTGTCTTGGATCAACTATACAGTGTGGTGTTTGGGCTGAGCTAAGTGGGATATTTCTCACGACACTCAGTTATTGTCTCTGGCAATTATCTTTCACACTTCAGAGTCATGCCTTGTTACATCAGTGTGTCATCATCATGCTTGTGTGGCTGTTACTCCATTGTGGGTTTTAGTTTCAAGACACCACCACAGCACAGAGGGAGCCTGACTCATGTCGCAATAATGCTGAAAATGGATACTGTTGACTCAAGTCTTAGCGGGTCACCCCCTCTATAAAAACACGTCAACATTGTGATGGTGTGTAGTGGAGTATAAAGGAGCATGTTTTCTTCAGGGTATTGTGGCCTAATGTGTGGGAGAAGAGATTCATGGCTGGTCTCCAAGGGGCTAACCCACACCCACCCCTTCGACCCACGCCTGCTTACCCCGCCGACCCACGTCCATACAAGTAGAGGGTGATGGACGAGCAACCAGAATATGGTTGATGGAACAGATTGAGCGCCTCCTTAAACCCGGAATTAACGGCAGACGAGACCCAGATGACCAACCTTCACTCTCCCAGGGTCACGTCAGGTCACCTCCCTCCACTCCCTCCTTCCCAGTGGTGTATCCAGGTGTAGAGAGGCAGTCGTCGGGGACCAGCTGTAGGGACAGGAGGGTGTAAATTGTCTACAAATTATACCAAATATTTACACAGTTTACACTAAGTTAGATCATGTGCGATTATTTGAGTGTAAAATATGAAGCGGCAGGGAGGCAGAGGAGGACAAGGCGCGGTGTTTGGCCACTGGGTATAAACAGTGAGGGTGCGAGCCTGTAATGGACGGCCGGGTAGGGAGGGACAGGAACAAGAGTCGTCTTATTTGTTGCCTCCGCTGAAAACATGGTTACGGCCGTGTCCGGAATCCCGCCTGGCGTGTACGGTCCCTCAGGGGCGGGTGTTTAGTGTCCTAAAGGGCGGTCTTGTATGGGGCCATCTGTTTCACCAACTCTCCCTGAACGAGAGGGAAACCTGGTACAGGTGTAAAGGGGAACTCCAGCAAGTGTTCTCCGTCAGTGTTGTTTGTACGTTGTGGAGTTGTTGTTCTTGTAACGTGGAGGTGTGAGGGGGGGAGGGGGGGCTTGGCTTGAAGGTAAGAGACGCGCTGGATGGACAAGACGAGGATGGGTGAAGTTGTCAGTTGTGGAGCCGACTGGAGATCCACCCGTATTGAATAACATGGCTCAGGCCGCCATAGACAGTCGACCTCCCCTCTACAGCGACCTGCACCAAATATTGATGGAGACGCCGCGATAGAGTGATGGGCAGCGGGTTGGAGAGTTTATTATAGGTTAAGATCTTTTCCTGCAGACTGCCATCCTGCATGCAGTCTCCGTGAAGGGCGGCATCTTCCGTGGCATCACCGAGAGAGCGAATTGGCACCCTTAGAGCCATGTGACACTGGCAAGGTGGTTGTGGTGTCATATGAGGTAACTCTATCTGACACGGAACGCCTCTGAGTCCCACTCCGGGACCCTTCCCCTTCTAGAACCCCACCCCGGGCCTCTTCCCCTCCCTAGGATTCTGCTCCACCCCGCCCCACCCCGCTCCACCCCGCCCAACCCAGCCCAACCCAACCCAGCCCAACTGCCCCTCTATGTCGACGCACCCAACACTAAGTCTGCGTTTTTTGTCATGGCCGAGTCTTATCTGTTTATCCTGCCAGTCAAACACGCATTAGTTAGTTGATTTGTTTGTATTGGTGGTGGAGTGGTGGGTACACTTGATCCCCGAGGCTGGTGCACTTCTGTAACGAGTTGCTCGCATTCTATACAGGTTTTGTGGCTGGCACGCCGGTCGCTGTTGACTCTGGATATGTACCCTCTTCACTGTGTACATTTGGCCCTCTGATACCCAAGCGTTTGAATCAAAGCGGTGACCGTGTGTGGTGCGAGAGTCCCCAAACGTTTTTAGCCCCGTTTCCCCTTAAATGTAAACATTCCACCCTTGCTCCTGACCGCGGACTGCGAAAATAAACTCTTTGATGTTGATGTTTTGATAATGTGTTTTATCTGATGTTTTTATCCAGGCAGGATCGGTGGTCGCCGCTGGGGGAATCTTCCTTTAATGGAGTTGATTTGTCGAAGCGTCCGTCACGTGTGTGGGGGGATGAGGCGAGGAGCCGTCACGAGGACTCACCCCCTCTTGGTCTCCCTCACTCTAAGACTTTTCCTCAGTATCTCGCGTGAATTACTATGATGAATTTCGCTTCTCTCTAGTTAATGCCAGGAAGAACATAGACCATTAGGATCATATCAAGTTAACATCCCCAGCTATTTCACACGTCCTAACGCTAACCTAACCTAACCTAACCAAACCTAACCTAACACCCCAGGTAGCGTTAGGGGGAGAGGGTCAATCGTCATAATAATCCCACCATTGACCACCATTGACCACCATTCTCATTGATAACTTAGTAATGTCTTGTTTATATTCTTTAAGGTGTGTTACCTGGTCTTTAGTTGTGATGTTGTAAAGATGAAGTTTTTTCCAGCTTGTGTGAACCGTAACTAATTATATTGTTTTGTTATTGCAGGTACGTGTGGCCGCCTCAGACCTGTCAGGCCAGTCAGAGAGAGTCAAGTGAGTGTTGCCAAGCAGGATGTTCTGTCCTTCTTTAAGTCCTGATTGGCACGTCCTGTATAGAGACCATTTGGGATTTGTCTTGGAAGTGTGTGGGTGTGAGGGGCTACCGTGTGTGGGGGCTACCGTGTGTGGGGTGTGTGTGTGTGTCAGGAGGTAATGTGAGGAGGTGAAGGGAGGTTGTGGGAGGTGTATACTGTATATATATATGAAGCTCGTAGGAAACACAGGGGGGATGTGTCCGGTGTAGGAGGCTCTAGGACGTGTGGGAGGCTAATGAGGGCTTCCTGGAGGCGGGGAGGGAGGTGGAGGGGAGGGCGTGTGGGCGAGAGGAAGAACCCATGTGGGGGAGGAGTAAGGAATGGCCACGCGGGAGGAAGGACTCCACGTGCCTCCTTCCTTCCTTCCTTCCTTCCTTCCTTCCTTCTTTTCTCCTCCCTCTCTCCTTCCCATCTCTGCTCTCCACCCTATTCTTTCATTACCTGAGTGGGTCTCCCCCACAGGTAAGTTTACTGCCCCCCCATCACCTCATAAACCATCGTCAATACCGACCGGGCCAGTTCAGGACTCCCCCTGCCCCCCACCTACTATGAGATGAGGGGAAAGATGGCCTCCCCTCGCTTATATAAAGAGAAGTGAGGGGGTGTTCTCTCCACTACTTGATGGAAAGGGGTATTCTCTCGCCAACTAACGGAAAGGGGTGTTCGACTCTCCCCTAGTCTACTATCTTACTTCAGAACGAAAGAAAGGTGTTTTTTTTTTCTTCACTTTCATTAAACGTGGGAAAGTGGGTGGAATAGGAGGGGAAAGGGGAGCATATTTACCTTTAAAAATAAGAGAAAGGGGCAGTCTCTCTTTACTTAAAACGAGGAGGTTATGAGAGCATTCCTTTCTCCCTTACCTTTCTCTCCCTTTCTCTCCGTTGATTGGCCCATAAAGTACTGCCGGTAACTCTCTCTCTCTCTCTCTGGCCGAGTGCGTGCTCCTACTTTCTCTTCGCTTTCTTTTTGCCAGGAAAATACGAGAGGTGGTGAGGGGTTGCTGGTGCTTTCTCTTGGTTGTTCATGTCGTAGCCAACATTCTTTCTACTTTCTTCCATCGATGAGGATTCGATTTTTCGTGTACTTTCTTTACTTTTTGCCAGTGAAAGTCCGAGAGCTGTCAGGGTGTTGCTGGTACGCTCTCTGCAAGGGTTGTGGTGTTCACGTTGTATTGTACTTTCTTTTTTTACTTTCTTCCGCCGATGGGGATTCCATTTTTGTTTTTTCTTACCGTCACCTGGGAAAGTACAGGAGCTGAGAGGGCATTTACTGGCATTTTCTCCTGATTTTCCTTCTATGATTCTTATGTGGAAGACTATCTAGGTACTTTCTTTTGGGGGCGATCGCGGTGTTCCTTTATTCTTTTTCTATCTCTCGGGGAAAGTACAAGAACTGTAAGAATATTTTCCTGTGCTTTCACCAGGTGTTTCTTATGTATGTAAAAATGGAGACTTTTACTTTCCCCTTACTTTCTTTTTTTCCCGGGAAAATACGAAAGGTATTGAGGCGTTACTAATGTTTTCCTCTGTGTTGCCTGAGGTGGGTGTGGTGAATGTGCCTCTTGCCTTTCTTTTTACTTTCCTTTCTACTCTCTCTTTCCTTACTTTGCTTCTTACTCTCTATATACTTTCTTTTTCATGTTTGTCTTACTTTCTTTTTTTGTTCATAAGGTTGATGAACATTGGTAATCCATGTCTTGTGAGGTGGGGAGTGAGGGAGAGAGAGGAGGTAGAGAAGGGGTAGAAGGAAGGTGGGGAGGGGTGATGTACAGGGTGGGGGAGAGAGGGGGTGGAGGGAAGGTGGGGAGGGAGGTGGAGGTGAGAAGGGAGGTGGGGATGGTGGGAGGTGAGGTGGGGGTAGGCGAGGAGGGAGGTGGAGTAGTGAGGAGGGGAGGTGAGGTGGCGAGGAGGGGAGGTGGGGTGACAAGGAGGGGAGGTGGGGTGTTGAAGAGGGGAGGTGGAATGCTAAAGAGGTGAGCTGTGCAAGGAGGGGGCCGGGGGAGGGGGGGGTAAGGCCGCCCCAGCATCCATCATAAAATATTTGATGTTGGCTGATCGAAAATTCGCCGCCTCGCTCGCCGCCGTAATGTGCAGATTTATGGTTCGCCATATATTATCGCCCGACCCACATTCCTAATGGCGAC
The DNA here is from genome assembly GCF_018991925.1 of Homarus americanus. Lineage (NCBI taxonomy): Eukaryota > Metazoa > Arthropoda > Malacostraca > Decapoda > Nephropidae > Homarus > Homarus americanus. The sequence continues at coordinate 395,666 of NW_024717541.1, read as the reverse complement.
GCCCACAACCTGAATTTAAATATAGCCGTGTCCTGCCTGGGTGGTGTCGTGTCTCCTGGGTGCCATGCGGGTGCCATGTCTCTTAGGTGTCATGCGGGTGTCATGTCCTACCTGCGTGCCATGTCTCCTAGGTGTCATGCGGGTGTCAATGTCCTACCTGGGTGCCATGTCTCCTAGGCGTCATGCGGGTGTCGTGTCTCCTGGGTGCCAAATCTGCACCATATCCCGAGTGCCATGTATTTTGGTCAGTGCCACCCTCCTCCTCCTCCTCCATATATGAACAGACATGGAAGGTGCCTTGTATGGTTGTCTGTCTCGACGCGGGAAGGAGAAAGAGGCGGAATTATCCATGTATGGTGAGCTGGTGACCATACGGAAGACTGGTGGGCATTTATAAGGGGTGAGAGGTGAGGTGGGGTGAGAGGTGAGGTGCCTTGTCTGGTGAGAAGGAAAGGGGGAAGAGGAATAAGGAGAAAGGAGGATAAAAGTGATGGTGATGATAGTAGTGAAGATGGTGGCGAGTCCGTTACACACACACACACACACACACACACACACACACACACACACACACACACACACACACGTCGCCAACAGCAGTTCCTATGATGTATGAACCCCCCAGAGTTATTGTCGCGTTGACCAGCAAATACCCAAGAATGCCGAAGTTTAATCGTCCGGAAGATATTAGAATCATTTCCATTCCTCCCTGATAGATGGCTTCCTTGTCCCCCCCCCCTTTCTTCCCCTCTGTTCCACCTCTGTCATTCCCCCTCTCCCTCTCCCCCTTTACTCTCTTTCACTCCTGCTGTTTTACCTCCCCCTTACTTCTCCTCTGTCACTGCCCCCCCCTCACACACACAGCTGGGCCTGCCGTGGTCGTACAGGTCTTCTTGTTATGTAAATACTCTCTGGTATTAACATATTTATCCATCCACCTTGCTGTTGGCTGGCCTGATGAGGTGCCAAAGTGGTCCTCGTGTGTGTGCGCGTGTGTGTGTGTGTGTGTGTCTCATCCCTGTCAGAACACCTTATCAAATCCCTGACCCCCCTTTGTTTACCTGTGGAGGATCTGAACACACCTATAGAGGATTTGGATACCAATAGAGATGTTTTGAATGCCAATGGAGATGATCAGAGTTTGAAGGGGAGAGGTGATGCTGTAAACATGACGTGGGTGGGTGTGTATGTGGGAGGGAGGGGGCAGGTTGACTTCAAAGGGCATTAGCTTGTAGGAAGGTAGGGGGGCAACACGCGTCGGTGGTGAGGCTGGCGTGTTTTTGTCGTGAAGGAAAAACAGATTGTCTGATTTGTCTGTTTTGTGGATGAGAAATTATTGTTGTTGGGCGAATCCAGCACCGTTCTTCCCTCCCTCCTGACCCTTGTTGAGGAAAAAATATTTATCTTTGTGATGTTGAGGAAGTGGAGGGAAGGAGATGGGTAGGTGTGGGTGGGTAGGGTGTGGGGCGTAATGCGGATATATGATAGTTGCAAATGAAGCGGATAAGACAGACAGATGGTAAGGCCTCACTGACATGCACTCCCCTGTGATGCTTCTCTTGGCCTCTCTTCTTCCCTCTTCCTCCTCCTTCTTCCTGCTATTTATCGCCTCCTCTCCTCCTCCTTGTCGTTTATTGCTTCCAACTCTTTCTTATCGTTCAGTTTCTCCTCCTTGTCTTCTCTTTCTCTCTCCTTGGTCATCGCCTCGACACTCTTAACCGGAAGTGCAGGAAAATGCGCCTCTTAAGGAACCCAGAAAGGTCCTTCTTGATAGTGTGTGGGGGGAGGGGGGTGGAATGAGAGAGAGAGAGAGAGAGAGAGTCACGATCTTGGACTCACAAGACGTCAAGTAAAGACTGCTAGAATACACACACACACACACACACACACACACACACACACACAGGCAGCTGAGTAAACGTGTCGTGACGTGTTGGTGTTCAGATGACGCACGACTCGAGTATTTAATTGTGTCCACGATGCACACACTTTGTAATGAACGTTCATCACTAGGTAGTAAAAGTTAATACAATGACGTTAATGAATGAAAAAAAACACAGAGATAATGAGTCAATGTGTGGAGGGTACCAGGTATTTAAGGAAAGTACCAGGTGTATATGGAGAGTACCAGGTATTTCTACTTGTACAAGGCACCACTACTTATTTGTGATCTGGACCAGGTACCTAGATTTTGGTTATGGTACTTGCTGGTATTGTGTGCGTGTGGGTGGGTGAGTGAGTGAGTGGGTTGGTGGGTGGGTTGGGTGAGAGAACAATGGGGGGTGGGGAGATACACGATTTGAGGGTAACTTCAGTAATGCCTAAAGTGAAGCTGTTGATAGAGAAGACATTAGGACAGGTAAGGCAAGGTAAGGACAGGTAAGAGGCGTCGACGGGTAAAACTTAAGGAATCTGGAGATGGAGCAGATGTGGCCGGGTTGCGTTCTCGTTGAAGGAAGCAGGAGGAAGAAGAGGAAGAGTAGGAGAAGGAGGAGGAGGCTCGTGAGACAATGTTAAAGTAGTAAGTAATCCCGCGCAGGAGGAGGAGCTGCTTGGCCACCTGGAGGGTGAGGGGGGAGCTCCTACTTAACTCTTTGTCAACTCGCACCAGAAGCGCCGAGTCACTCCCCATCTTGTACACCAACCTCGCCCTTAGTGAAGCAGTACCTGAGGGCGAGAGTCACCTTCTAGTCCCCGGGTTGACTACTACGCCAGATGTTTTATTTTTATTTTTTTAATTTCAGCCCTTAATGCCCCCTTTATTAGTGACTACAGTAGCTTGGCTGGAAGGAGTATCACTATCTAGGTGTAATACCGGAATATGACCCCTAGATTATAAAGACAAAAGTGTGAAAATTTGATAGGGATTTTGATTGTCACCAGCAGTGCGGCCCCTCCCCCCTCATGCACCTCCTACCTGTGCCTGGGACGTCACATGTACATATTTATTACTGTTCGCTGAATTAATGGTGAGGTTTCCTGCCAGGCTGGACCCGACGTGGGAAAACATCACCCTGGAGCCGCTGTGTGGCGAGCTGGAGGTGTAAATTAAGTGTCTCCAGCAAGATGCTTAACTGTGGAGTGTATCTGTTAGTAGGACTTCACCTCTGCTCCTCCCTCCCTCACCTGACCCCCCATACTGTGAGTCTTAGCTGCTTCTCTCCCATTTCTTCTCTCCTCCTCCTCTATAGGATCTGCTCCGCCCCCTTAGTGCACAGTTTATGAGTCCCTTTGCTGCCCCCTTTAGCCTTCTTTTACCCCTATAACTGAACCCCTTTCACCGCCTGACCTTACTCTCCCTATTCTGTAGATGAACTCGGCTCCCCCAGGCGGGTCTTCCACGCCCCCTTCATCCTCCTTTTCCCCCTTCCCCGCCTCAGGGACCCCCATTGCTCTGGCCCTGACAAAGTTAACTGAAATTCTTGACCCCTTGGCCGCGCGCCGACGGGAGGTTGATGCCAGTTCCCAGGTGTCACCTGGACGCCGTTCATCACCAGCCTCCACTATCCCGACCCACCAATCACAACGCCGGATTAATTCGTAACAGCGAATTAGATCAGAGAATCCTGCACTAATGGCATGTGGCGGCGATGTCGAGAGGGTCGAGTTTTGGGTGTGTCGACAGATGGCGTTTTGTTGTGGGTAATTGATGAAGTATAAGTTAAGTCAATGACTATGTTAATTAAGGTGTCACTTGATTTTGATATGTAAGTTAGTTATAAAATTAGTTATGTAAAGTAGCTATAAAATTAGTTGTTGTTGATTTAAGTGTGGCAAGTCGTCATGGGCTACAGGTGTGGCCTTCAGGGTGGCCTGGACCCTGAGTTAACATGAGCCTCTCTTAATTTACCGTCATCCATTCACTTAAAATTACCGCTTGTAATGTCCTCGTAAATTAGCTGCATGTTGTTAAGATACGTGGGTGTAAATCAGGTAGTTATTCACACTTTGTAAAATGTAAATTAGGAAGTTACTGATACTTTGCAATATGTAAATGAGGAACTCATTGATGGACGCTTTCTACAATGTGAATGACTTGGGTATTAACATTAATACGTAATTAGGTGGAGGTAGTTTGTGAATTGGTTAAAATAAAGAGAAAATTATGACGGGTTTAGATCTGTTACGTTGGCGTGAATTCAGGTGTGTGTGTGTGTGTGTGTGTGTGTGTGTGTGTGTGTGTGTGTGTGTGTGTGTGTGTGTGCGTGTGCGTGTGTGTGTGTTGGCCCCTTGAGGGTCATGTAAGTAAGGTGGGACACTTATAATCTCAACACTTATGTACCTAGATTTTTCATCGTATTATACACTTTTTTCATTTGTTATTGTTGAAGTAATTAATGTGTAAACAAAACAAACAACAGCCCATTACCTGTTAAACAGTCACATTATATAAGCCATAAATAAATGACCTTACAAACTTGACCTTTGACCTGACATTGAGTGTAATTTTACCTCGATTAATTCCTGTGTACAGTATTACAATCTCACCCAACGGGATTAATTCAAATTATGTTGTTTTTTTGTTTTTTAGAATTTACTGGGAGTGTTTAGTGTTTGTTTTATGTTTGTGTGTGTTTACTTATTTTTTTTACATGTTTATTGTTTTAATTTCGTAGATGAGGGACGGGGAGAAGGAGTGAGGAATGGAGAGAGAGAAGGAGTGAGAGAGTGAGTGAGCGAGTGAGTGAGTGAGTGAGTGAGTGAGAGAAATAGTAGTGAGGAGGGAGACATGAAAACTGCCACTTCAAGGACAGATCAATTTGTCCCTCTCCATAGAGCTCGTGTTGAACAAGCTAACTCTCGCTCTCCTCCTCCGTGTGTTTGTTTTTTTCTGTGTGTTTGTTTGTTTGTCTGTGTCCGTCTGTCCGCCTGTCTCTCTGTCTGTCCGTTCAGGCGTGTGCTAGTTCCGTCACTTCTCGTCCACTAGGAGTTGCTGACATCATCCCTCATACCTCGCTCTTCGTCCCTCATACCTCACCCTCATTCTTTACCCTCTCCCTCAGGCCTCACCCCTCATACCACACCCATTACTCTCATTCCTCATCCTCACCCCTATCCTTCCTTTGGTGTGTGTGTGTGGGGAGGATTGTTATCAGTATTATTATTATGGTGAATGACAGTGAAACTTCATTGGCTTGAGTTACGAGGTCACCTCCAGGACCTGAATTAACTTGTTTATGTGTGTGTGTGTGTGTGTGTGTGTGTGTGTGTGTGTGTGTGTGTGTGTGTGTGTGTGTGTGTGTGTGTGTGTGTGTGTGTGTAAGTGATTAACGTAATAATAATCCTCGTAATTACTGTAATCTTTGTGCAGGATTTAGGGACTGAAAGGATTAACGTTACTGTATGGCAATCGTGTGTGTAAAGCAGTTTTTCTTTTGTCACGTTCCACATGGGCGGCCACCACACCGCCCACAACGTTATTTCAGGGAAGAATTAATGCCGCTCCCTTCTGCCCCCTCCCCTCAAAGGCCCTCTCAGTCTCGGAACTTAAAAGACAAAGTGTTTGAGAGTTTAAAACCTTAGCGGTCTTAAGGGACTAAGAGGCCAAGAGGCAGAGATGACGATGGTTATTTTTGTGTTGAGGTCAGGTGGGCGGCGTTGTGGGCGGCGGTCTGGGCGGTGAAGTGGGTGGGTGATAACTTGGGTGTTGTGAGTGGATGGTGGTTTGGGCGGGGTGTGAGTAATGACATGAGTGGTGTGTGTGTGTGTGTGTGTGTGTGTGTGTGTGTGTGTGTGTGTGTGTGTGTGTGTGTGTGTGTAATGACATGGTTGTGTGTGGGTTCAGCAGTGATGTTATAGGTGATGGTGTAGGTTGTGGGTGATGATATGGCTGGCAGTGTGGGCGGGCAAGTGGGTTGTAAAGTGGGCGTGGAGGGTAATGGGTGGACTCCTGTCACGCCCCACTCACTATTGTCACCACTCTGGCTGGAGGAGGAGGAGGCCAGTGAGGGATTTAGGGGGGTTATGGGGGTTACAGGCACAGGGGTAGGGCAGGGGCAGGGGGCAGGCAGGGCAGGCAGGGGCAGGAGGCAGGGCAGGGCAGGGCAGGGTAGGCAGTTAGCCTCAACCACTAATGCCACTGGAACATCTGACAACTATTTTTGAAGGGAAAGGAGAGAATAGGAGTAAGGTGTGTGGGGGAGAAGCATTAGTTCCAATAACAGGTGAGGATTAGGGGAGTTTTGGTATGAGTACAGGTGAGGGTCCCTAGGGGTTTAGGGCCCCCGACAGGTGTGTGTATAATGGATTTTACCTGTAGTGGCTTCCAGGTAACTAAGGATTGGCCGTCAGTCTTCCTCGCCTCCTGGTGTACACGTAAGATTTTGGGGTCATTTTAGCTGGGATTAATTGAAGGTTTGATACTTGTGCTTATTTCACCTGAAGAGTAACCACCCTAACGCTATCTGTGGGGTTAGATTAGGAGGGATAGGATAGGATAGCTTAATTTAGGTTAGGTTAGGTAAAGTTATCTAATTTGTGTTAGGAAAAGATAGGTTTGGTTAGGTCAAGAGAGAGAAAGAGAGAGAGAGAGAGAGAGAGAGAGAGAGAGAGAGAGAGAGAGAGAGAGAGAGAGAGTGCGTGCATCCGTAGTGTGTACGTGCCTGCGTAAGTACGACTTTGGTGCATGTGTAAAGTGTCCTTGCGTGCTTCCTTATTGCGTGCATGCATGCGTATAGTGCGTCCTTGCGTGCGTGCGTTTCAAGTTATTCCACATCACGCCAGAGCAACAACATATAGAACACTCATGGTGTGGCGCTGGCCTCTGGTGCTGCTCCTCCTCCCTGGTGCTGCTCCTCCTCCCTGGTGCTGCTCCTCCTCCCCCCTGTTGCTGATCCTCCTCCTCCCTGGTGCTGCTCCTCCTCCTCCTCCCTGCTGCTCCTCCTCCTCCTCTCAGGTAAATAGGTAATGGGTCTCTGGAATTCTGGAATCCAGGGCGGGGGAGGAGTGGAGGCAGGTGAGTGTCGGTGTTTATTTGACGGACTGTTTGTCTGTCTGGCCGCCGTCAATATTCACGAGGAGGAGGGGGAGGTGGTGGAGGAGGAGGAGGTGATGGTTTGGGTGAAGCTGTTTCGGGTTATGATAGATGTATGCTGGTGGAGGGAGGGAGGGAGGCAAGTGGGTGGGTGGGTGGTATTACTTGGAGGAGAGGATGTGTGGTGAGGTAGGGAATTGTGTAGGGTGAGCGAAGGTGTGACGCGTGGTGAGGGAGTGACGCCTGGTGAGGGAGTGATGCCTGGTGAGGGAGTGATGCCTGGCGAGGGAGTGATGCCTGGTGAGGGAATGATGCCTGGTGAGGGAGTGATGCCTGGTGAGGGAGTGATGCCTGGTGAGGGAGGGAGATAAGAGAGGACCGTCTGCCGCCAGCCTGTCCTTGGCCACAACATCGCTCTCGTCGTAAATATTCAATTGTCCATTGTCACGTCCAGTCACCTCAGCTTCTCGCCTGAGAGAGAGAGAGAGAGAGAGAGAGAGAGAGAGAATAATCAAGATTTTAGACTCACAAGACATCAAGGAAACACTGCTGGAACACACACACACACACACACACAGTGAAGAAGCGTGTGATTTCCTGGAGTGGACACGGGAAGTGGTGTGGACTAAGTCAAGACGGGAACTACAGAAGATCAGGTGATGATATATAGATGACTTCTGGGGCCCTGGGATGGGTAGTGGAAGAGGCGTTGATAGATGGAAAAGAGGAGGGAAGGGAGGGTAACAGGGGCAATGGGAAGGGAAAGGATAGAATGTGATGGAATAAGTGAATTGGACGGGGATATGGGGAATGGGAAGGAAGGGGGATTGCTATAGGGTGGTGCTAGGGAGATAATGGGGAGGAACTGGGGACGGTGCTAAGGAGGAGGAGATGCCAGGGGGGAACGCTGGGATTTGAGGAGCTAGGAGAAGATGCTGGGGGGAGGGGGCGAGGAGTAAGTAGGAGATGCCGCCCTGGAGAAATGCCGAAGGAGAGAAGAGGGAGGGAGGAAGTGAGGGAGGGAAGGAAGGAAGGAGGGATATGGTGTGAATGTCGTAGGAAGAGCACTTGAGGAGATTGGCCTCCACACAGATGTTGACACTCCCTCAACACCGTCACACACACTCCGTAAACACGCAGCACCCGCCCGCCCCGGCCTGACGCTGCAACAGGTTCTTCCTCAACACATTTCCAATCTGGCCGCAAGAAAAGAAGCGAACGTCTCATACCAGGTGGCTGAGTTGGGTCTAATTTTGATCTAGGGTTTTTTATTTTAAGTATTTTTTTCTTCTATTTGTTGAGATGTAATATTGATTTTTTTGGGGGGGGAGGGGGGAGGGGTGATGTTAATTTTGAGAGAGTGTGATTTTAATGTGGGGAGGAGGGTGGGGTGTAGGATGGGAGGTGAGGAGGGAGCGTGAAGGATGTGTAAGAGGGAGGGAAGGATAATACCTGGTTCATGACATCGCCAGGGCCGCCCACGACATCGCTACGGCCGCCCACGACATCGCCAGGGCCGCCCACGACACCGCCGGGCCGCCCACTACACCCGTTATCTCGCCCACATTTGAATGGTAGACTAGTAATAAAGAGCAATAAACTGGGACGGTGATCTGACTGTTGTCGCTGACCAAGAGAGGGACGAGGCGCTGTTTTGCTGTGGTGGTGGTAGTAGTGGTGGTGGGGGTAGTGGTGGTGGTAGTGGTTATTGATGGTGGTAATGGTGATGGGTAGGTGGTGGTAGTGGTTGGTGATTACGTCAGGCCGCGGAGGTCGTGGTAGTGGTCATAGTGGAGATGGTGGTGGTAGTAGTAGGGATGGTAGTGGTAGTTGTTTTGGTGTTTACGTCATGTCACAGGGATTGTGGTAATAACAACCACCATAGCAACTCTACGATGATGACAACGACCATAACATCAAACAGTGCTGACCATGGTAACCCGACCCGACCCAATCCGACCCGATCCGACCCGACCACGGACCAATACACCGAGGCAGCAGCAGAGGTCAGACCGCAACTCAAAAATCTAGTCAGGATCATTTGGGATTCGGGCGGAGTACTGCGGCTACTATGTGTATGATTGCCGGCGTATGTGAAGAAGTTTGCCACGTTTCTGAGCCTGGCGGACCCACTCGCTCGCCCCGCCGCAGCGGTTACCAGTGACACGAGGGAGGAATAACAACTGTGGACTGGATCACGGCTTGTACAGCGTCTCTTTTAGTGCCTTTCCTCTCCTCTTCCTTCTTTTATCTTCTTCCTTCTCCCCCTCCTTCTCTTCCTCCTTCTTCTCCTCCTCCTCCTCCTCCGTGCTGGTGATGTTGAGGTGGTGGTGATGGTGGTGATGTGGTGATGGTGAGGTAGATGGTGTGTGTGGGGGGGACCTTCCCACCCGACCTCTTCACCTCCTTCCCCAAACAGTATTCTCCCTCCCCCTCATCATCATTCAACCACACCCCACCTACACCCCACACACCCCTACACCCCCACACACCTACACACACACACACACACACACACACACACACACACACCCCCCACACACACCCCCCCACACACCCACCACTTAAGCTGGCCGCAATAAACACAGTGGCAGAGTTCCCCCCTGACAGCCGCCTCATTTGGCTCCACGTTTCTAAATTGTTGATATGAGATAGACAATTTATATGGCTGGTGGTGCATTAACGGGCGGCGGTGTATAGGTGGTGCCAGTGTGGGTAGTGTGGGTTAGTGTGGGTTGTGGGGAGTATTAGTGTGGGTAATGACAGCCATCTCTTTCATCCATCCCCACCACCCATAAGAGGCATATACATCCCTCCATTCATCCATCTATCTGCATAACTATCCACTATCCAGCTTGTCTTGATACCCACCGCCCCCGGTCATATCCATGTATCCATTCATCATCCTCCGCTAGTCCTTCTGTGTCTCTCCTCCCTCCTCCCTTCCTTTTCCCACCTCCTTCATTTCCTTTCCTCCATCCCTCCTCCCTCCTTACAGACTCTGCTTCCCTCCTTCCTTGTATAACCATCCACTCATCCTTCTTCTCCTCCTCCTCCTCCCTCCCTCCCCCCCGCCTCCGTCCTTCTTTCTCTTTCCTCCTTCCTTCTCTCCCCCCCCTTTCTCTCCAAATCTCTCTCTCCTTCCCACGAACTCTTCTCTACTCTCCTCTTTTTTCCTCCCTCCTCCTCCTCCTTCTTCCCCTAATGATCATCCTCTTCCCTCCTTATGATCCTCTTCTTTCCTTGTAGCCTCCTCCTCCTCCTTCTTCTTCCTAATGATCATCCTCTTCCTCCTTACCCAGTCTCTTCTTTTCCTTAACCCTCCCTCCTCCTCCTCCTTCTTCCTAATGATGTCTCTTCCCCTCCTTGCAGTCCTCTTCTTTTCTCAGCCTCCTCCTCCTCCTTCTCTTCATCTGGAAGGGAGGGAAAGTGAAGAACCGACACGTGTCTCCAGTGTCTCGTCGTCTGGGCTAATTTGTTATGTAGATTATCTAAACATACTGTTAACTTTATTGACTGACGCGCCAATTAGCTGTCGTAAAAGAACATAGAATGGCGACTCCCTGCCAGGCCATTTTCTTTTCCACTTGTGGCCCAGTGATGAATATTCAGGGTCCCAGAGAGAGAGAGAGAGAGAGAGAGAGAGAGAGAGAGAGAGAGATCGCGGCTGTGTTTGTTGTGCCGTCTTTCAGCGGAGAAATGCGGTTCATCTACCTGGGCTGCCTACCGTCATTACCTGGGTGAAGCCTCGATGTCCTTTTTAGAAAGTCAGTCATTAGGTATAGGAAGCTTCAGTGTACACACCCGAGGCTTCCAGGGGGATTCCTGCTTGTTCTACGATGGGTGGTGGGGTGTAGTAGTGGTGTATTGGTATTAGTAGTAGTGGTGGTATTGGGTGTAGACGCAGAGGAGTGTGTTGATATTGGGATACAGACGTTGGTGTAGGGAGTGTAGCTACAGAGAGAAAGGGCTTAGTTCAGGCGGGTGTACATACCAGAGAGAGAGAGAGAGAGAGAGAATAAGAGGGATAAGGGAGGCAAATGCCAAAGCGAGGAGGAGGGAGGAGGAGGAGGAATGAGCTAGAGTAGGAAGAAAGGGTTGGACAGGCCAATGTATAAACAGGTTCTGAAGAGAAGGAGGGAAGGAAGAGAGGGAAGGGAGAGGTGGGGGGGAGAGTTGGAGGGAGGGAGGGAGGGAGGGTATAACCTAGTGTAGTGGGTGTAGTGGGTGTTGGGGGTGTAAAGCGGTTGCGTGTTGCGGGTCGCGGACACATGTCATGCGGGTAGGAGGGGCCAGCTAGGCTTGAGTGGGACTATAAAACGTCGTCACTAGAGGGAGCACATTTTAAAGGCTGGTCTGAAGTCTAACCGGGTTGTAATGTTTGTTGAGTGACTGAGAGACGCGATAATCTCCTGAGTGAGGAAGGTGAGAGAAGGTGAGGGGGAGGGGGTTGGCTTGTTTTAATAGGTTTAGTGAGGGTTTTAGGTGGATTTAAGTGGGTGAGGGACAGGATTACTTTTTTTTTTTTTAGGTGGGGTGGATGTTGGTTTAAGGTTGATGGGGACATAGAAGGCTTGAAGTGGTATTGAGCAAGGATGAGTTGAAGAGGTTTTTTAAGTGGTGGATGATTAGTTGAGATGGGTCTTTAAAGTGATAAGAGGTGGTGGATTTGAAGGGGTCTTGAGAGGTGGATAAGGCTGGAATAGAATAGATTTGCAGTGGTTGATGAGTCTTATTGATGTCTTTAAAGGAATTGACGCTCAACTTGATGTGGTGGCTGTTAAAGATGAAGAAGTGTACTAAAGATGGTGAATATAAACAATAATAAACAAGTAAACAGGATAAACAAATATGGAATTCACGTAAACAATTTCCCCCCCTTTCCCTATTTTGGCATTTTTGGACATGGAAAAAAAGGGAAATTTTGTGTTTGGGTAAAATAACCTTGTAAAGTCATTTGTTTATTAAATGTTTGACGCAATGTATTTTCCCCGCCTCCTCTATTTTGTGTATAAGAGTGAGGCTGATCTCAACGTGGGGGGGAAAGAAATAGGGAAAAAATGGGGGGAAAAGGGGAAAAATGACAGAGACGCGGGGATTTTCTGGGGAGTCGGAATGATGACGGAGAGACAGTTGTGAGAAGTAACTTGTGCTGATGGTGTGGTGATGATGGTGATGTGTGGTAGTAATGGTGATGTGGTAGTGTATGATGGTGGTGATGTTGATGGTGGTGGTGGTGTGGTGCTGATGGTGTGGTGGTGATGGTGATGTGTGGTAGCAATGGTGATGTGGTAGTGTATGATGGTGGTGATGTTGATGGTGGTGGTGTGGTGAAGGTGGTGGTGTGGCGGAGTCTTGGTTTTCTTTTGTTTTCTCTCAGTTCAAGTCCCTCCTCCTCCTCCTCCCCGGTTAGGACTGTTCAATATACTGCAACCTGATCATTCTTCGCCTGAAGTGTGTTGCAGCTGTGACTCTTTGTATGTTTTGATATATTTTGCAATTTCAGTTTTATATCTTGGTGTGTGTGTGTGTGTGTGTGTGTGTGTGTGTGTGTGTTCGTCTCTTGCTTTGTGGAGTTTAATTTTTCTCCCTTGTCCACTAACCAACGTTCTGCATAATTCTCTCTCTCTCTCTCTCATGTAAACAAATAAATAACTCGTAGATCAAACAGGAACAAATGTAAACAAGAATAAAGTAAGTAAATATTTCCCTTTCAGCTCTTAAACTTCCTGGAGTGTAACCCGACTGTAGTAAAACTTCACATGGTGGCCTCCTCCTCCAACTCCTCCTCCCTCCTATTCCTCCTCCTCCTCCTTTCCTCTCCTCCTCCTCCTCCTCCTCCTCCTCCTCCTCCTTCCTCCTCCTCCCTTCCTCCTCCTCCCTTCCCTCCTCCTCCTCCTCCTCCTCCTCCTCCTCCTCGTTCATCTACAGGGTGTAAACGTTTCCCTTAAAAAAGAAGAAAATAATGTTGTGGTTGGTGGCGTTGGACGTAGTGTCGCGTCTAAAACATGCAGTAGACTCTGTGCTTTATCGGTACGGGGGAAAAGGTCGTAGATGTGGTGTGGGGTTAAGGAGGTAGAGGGGGTGATAGTAGGGAGGGAAGAAGTGCCTGTTTATACACCTGTACCTGTATACCTGTAATATTAACTTTACCTGTACTTATACGTGTATCTTACCTTGCACCACCATCACCACCACTACCGTCACACACTCCACTACCCTCGTCACTGCCTGCTTTCCGCCGCTGGACACCAAGGGCCCCGGGGCATGGCATTCCTTGCGGCCCTCCTAGTTACCTGACAGCTGAGGTAATGGACTAAGCTAATTGGGAAATAGGTTATGCTAATTGGTGCGTCGGCTACGGCGGTGACGGGGAGGGAAAAAATGAATACCTGTTTGGTATATACTGTACCGAGACGGAACACCTGACGAAGGAGGGAAGGGTGACGGAAGTGTACCTGCTGGGGGATGTAATTTACTACTTAGGTAATATGTCTCTCTTACCTGAAAGGATTTTGAGGTCATTTAGGTACCACTAAGAGAGAGAGAGAGAGAGAGAGAGAGAGAGAGAGAGAGAGATAATAATAACAATTCAATAATCGAGTGAGGTCATCAGTTGGTGTATGTCTCGTAACAGAGGTAAGGCTTTAATCTTGACCACACCTTTCTGAGAACTGTGGCTGGACTCCCTGTAACGTCCTTAGCTTCCCGGAAGCTGTGGTTCCATAGCTGCGATTCAGCCTTACAACAGCTACAGCCTCCTGGAAGCTGTGGTAGGAGCCCTGCAACAGCCACAGCTTGCTGGAAGCTGTGGCTGGGTCCCGCTGCGACAGCTATTGCTCGAGTCGAAAGCTAAAATGTAGTCGTCCTTGCCGATTCTATTTCCTCCTCCGGGTCTGCACGGCTGCCTCCAAAACGTTCCATTTGGTGCAATAACACTTGGCTTCCAGACGACTGACGTTCGCTCCCTGCTATTGCCGCCCGCTCAATTGCACACACCACCGTTGCCGCTGCAGGAGCCGGGAGGCCAGGGGCGCGCTACCCCGGAGCCTGGAGAAGACGCAGCCGGTGGAGGAGATGGCTTAGTGAGCGTAGTCCGGGAATACTGGAGAGGAATTGTGAGGCAGGAGAGGTGAGCAAGTAGGAATTGTTGTTGTAGGCGGCAGGGGGCAAGACGAAGCAAGCACGAGTTATTGCAGCAGCAGCGGTGGTGGCGGGGCGGGGGAGGCAAGCGTGACAGCAGAGGCAACAGGAATGGTTGCAGGTTGCATCAGCAGTAGAGCAATAATGGTAACAGGGAGCAAGGCAGAGCAGGCAGGCATTGTTGGTATAGCAGGGCAGAGCAAGCAGGCATTGATGGTATAGCAGAGCAGGGAGGAATTATTGTATCAGGAGGCGCGATAGAGCGAGGGAGGGAGGGGGTGAGGGAATTGTTGTCGATATAGAAGTGCAAGAGAGCAGGGAGGAGGAAAGGGGAGAGAGTGAAGGAAGGAAGGAAGGAAGGAAGTGAAACGGAGTGTTGCAGATGACGTGGCAAGAAGACGCCGTAGTTGGTGGTTGTTGTCAGATATTGTTGTCAATGGAAAGAAATAAAAAGACTTGTAGACGCTTAAAAATGGTGGTTGTGTTGATTGTGGTTGTGTTGTTAGCTGGTGTTGTCGTAATTAGTAGTAAAGATGATGGTGGTTGTGTGGTTAACTGATCTCGTGGTAGTGTTGTTAGCTGGTGTAGTAGTAAGGTTGGTAGTTGTGGTGGTGGTTGTGTGGTTAATTGGGGTCGTGGTCTCGTGGTTGTGGTGTACATAAGTTAGGGCAGTAGTCACAACATATCGCTGGAGGCAGAGAAACGGGAGAGAGAGAGAGAGAGAGAGAGAGAGAGAGAGAGAGAGAGAGAGAGAGAGAGAGAGAGTCGGCCGTGTTGTGGTCGCTGTGTGGTCCACTTTACCGCCACCACCACCACCACCACAGTAACAGACTGCTGCGGTGGTGACAAACTACACAGCGTTACCTCCGTGGTAGCCCAAAGTAGTCTATATCCTCCCCCTTGATGTAGTCCACCACCTGTCGAAATAGTCTACCATCTGATTGACTGAGACAGATGGTTCGAGGTGGTTGAACGTTGGCTAAGGCAGGTGGTTCATGATGACTAAGGGAAATGACACAAGGTGGCTCATGGTAATCAAGACAGACAGGTACATCAAGGTAACAGACAGAAGGATCAAGGTAACAGACAGGTAGATCAAGGTAGAAGACAGGTATATCAAGGTAACAGACAGGTAGATCAAGGTAACAGACAGGTAGATCAAGGTAGAAGACAGGTATATCAAGGTAACAGGCAGGTGGGTAAGACAGGCAGGTGATGGCCCAGGGCGTCACCTGGTCCCTGGGGCGCTGGTCTTCCTGGGTTTTGTAGTCCGTAATGACCCAGCGCCTACACAATGGCGCGTCACAGGCGTAATAACAAGGCGCCATTGGAGAGCCAAATGTCTCAATTGTAAAATCACTTTCTGGCCAAAAAAGTGGAAAAACAACTAACTGATTTAAGATGGTATAGAAAACGATAACAGAAAATGGAGTAACAGAAAATGGGAAAAAAACAGAAAATGGGTGTGATTATTCTGATACTTTTTGGTCTGTTGTGGATAAACTTATCATTATTTCCGAGTCGACAGTGTCATCCGCCTTGACACTGACCCAGTAAGCCACCCTCATCCAGTAAGCCACCCTAACCCCCAGTACAACCCTCACAGAGATAGCGAACTTGAAGTGGATTTATGAGACCCTCAAACTGACTTCACACATTCCCCAAGTGTGTATAAAGTGTCTCCGCTTGTACGAGTGTCATCGCAGTCACCTCCACGTACGCCACACCGCCATTTCGGGCCATTTCCTGCTGGGTTTCCTCCTTAGGGAACTTTCTCGCGGCCGCAATACGGGAAACGTGGCGCAAGATGGCGGGGGGAAATATGGAGAATGGCGTGATTAACCAGCCAGTCTGAGGCTCTTACCATGGAGGCTCTTATTATGGAGGCTCTTACCATGGAGGCTCTTACCATGGAGGCTCTTAAGGTTGATTTTTTTTATTTCATGGGTTTCAAGTCCCTCCTGGGCCCCTCTTGTTTTTTCTTTCCCAGGGCTTTTTGACTTCCTCCTGAGGCCCCCTGACTACTTTTAGGGCCCTCAACTTTGTCCTGGGCCCTCTGACTACCTCCTGTGGCCCTACTAACTGCCTCCTCCTTCTCTTCCTCCGTCATTTATCTACTTTTTCTTATTCCTCCTCAATTTTACTCATAGTTAAAACACAGACCCACCCTCTCTCTCTTTTTCCTTCTCATTCCACCCCTCACCTTTCTTCCCCTCATCCTTCCTCACCCTTATAGCGGCGCAGTTCGTCATGATATCTGGCGAGTGTCGTGATATTGCGGCCGGGGGAGCCAGCTGGAGCCTGATATATGGATCTGGCTGTTCACTTTTGCTCTATGCAGGAAGTATATGAACCAGGGGCCTCTTATATCATCATTTCCGCCGCCCCTTTCCTCCCTTTCTGACACCCTTGGTAATGTTACTTTCCTAGCTACCTGTGTCGGCCCCAGAGAGAGAGAGAGAGAGAGAGAGAGAGAGAGAGAGAGAGAGAGAGAGATCATGAAGTAGGTATCACAAAATTCTTTAAGGAGTGATAAATAGTACGGATAGAGACGAAATTCATTGACCCTCTTGGTGGATAGGACTGAGGGCCTATACTATGGACAGAGGATAGATTAATGGCTCGAGGACACCATAATGACTTCTCACAATACACCATAATTATATAGTGTGGATATTGGATAGAGGATTGACCTTTAGAAACCTTAAATGGATAAAAAATGGATTAGTGATATGATATGGCTTTGGTATGGATAGTGGGGGGGGGGGCCGTGGACGCCTTGACCTATGAGGATAGCGGGCTGAAGAGTGTCTGGTAATTAGGTTAGGTTAGGCTAGGTTTTTTTACGTCTGGGTGGATAGTTAAGAGTTCTTGTCCATTATAATGAAGCGGTGAATGAATATCAAGTAAGACTCCACCCTGTTGTACACTCGGCTTAAAAAAAAAAAAAGACGCACCAAAAAATGAATAAACTCAGACGATTTAATACTTAGAAAATAATGTAAGTAGCGGGGATTATTCATTCTGCCTCAGAGATATAATTTAGGTTATATACATCATTATGCAGAATGTGGTAATTCATGTTTTTAATGTTGGCGTTGTGTTGTAATCGAGGACATTATCTGTACACGTTAGAGGTCTTCGTCAGTAAGGTGGCAGCAGGAGGAGGAGGGGGTTAGCGCATCATCCCTCTCGCCTAATATGTGTCTGCACTGTGCACTTTATGGACCAGCAGGAACAGCTCTCACCCGCCACTGCCACCGCGCCGCCCACTGCCTCCTTCTCCTCCTACTACTACTGCTGCTGCTACTGCTCCTTCTCCTCTTGCTTCTCCTCCTCCTCCTGCTTCTCCTCCTCCTCCTGCTTCTCCTCCTCCTCCTGCTTCTCCTCCTCCTCCTGCTTCTCCTCCTCCTCCTGCTTCTCCTCCTCCTCCTGCTTCTCCTCTTCCTCCTGCTACTCCTCCCCCTTCTCCTCAGCTATCTCCTCCTCTTCCCCCTTTTCCTCGCCCACTGTAAATCTCCGTTACCACCTCTGTATTCTTCTAAAGTTCTAAACCATCTCCACCGCCCGGGCTACCACCTTGCCCGTCTCCAGGTGTCACATTTGTTCCCGTCTGGTGTATGGGAGCCTCATGGGAGCCTCACGGGAGTCTCAGGCAGGGGGAAATGTTGTGGTGGGTGTGTGAGTCTCCCGGGCCCTGAAGAACGTGGCCTCAGTCTTAGGTACTCTACACAAAGCTTGGAATCCTGAAGAGTTGAAGAACGTCGGTGGTGGGCGGCGGTGTTCGGGGTGGGCGTTGGTGAAGGTGATAGTGAGTGGTAGTGGTTGTGGGGTGGGCGGTCGTGAAGGTGATAGTGAGGGGTAGTGGTGGTGGGGTGGGCGGTGGTGAAGGTGATAGTGAGTAGTGGTGGTAATACTGATTGTGACGATGGAGAGCATATATTGGTAGTGGGCGGAGATGATGATGATGATGATAATGACGATGATAGTGGTGGTGAGCGGTGATGTTTGGGGGGTAGGTGGGCGGTGATGATGGTGGACGGGGGAGTAATTAGGGAGTCTGTGATCAGTTTTATGGCGGGAGGCACTTACCGTCGATCACGCCTCCCAACCCACTCCTTGTTTTGAGAGAGAGAGAGAGAGAGAGAGAGAGAGAGAGAGAGAGAGAGAGAGAGAGACGCCCCTCCCTCCCAGGTTAAACCAATAAGTATAGGAAGCAAGCAAAGGTGATGAAGAGGCTGAGTGGCGTTGAAATATCACGGGACACGAAAGGCTGATTGTCTTCAGGTGCGATAAATCATTAAGAGAGGTGGATGCAATTTATTAAAAAAGCATTACAGTACGACAGGTGGGTAGTGAGGTGTAATTTATCACCTGTTTCTCTGATGGCTTCATAATATTTTCGATAGGTAATGGTCCTTGTAATATAAGGTGGGGTGAGGGTAGGTGAGGGGGAGAGGGAGGTGAGGGAGGGGGAGGTGAGGGGGAGAGGTGGGAGGGGAGGAAGGAAGGTGAGGAGGGGAGGAGAGGTGAGGGTAAGAGGAGAGAGGTGAGGGTAAGAGGGAGAGAGGTGAGGGAGGGAGGAATGGAGGTGAGGAGGGAGAGAGGTGAGGGAGAGATCAGACTCAAATTGAACCCTGTGTTATCCGACTCCTGAGGGCTTTTGACCTGATTTCGACTCCAGGTACCCGACTCCGACCACCTGAACCCGACGCCACGATTACCGGTATTTAATCATGAATACCTACTGCCCGACTTCCTATTCCCCGACCCATGCTTACCGACTTACGGCCGATATATTTTCTTTCCAGCTCGTTTGCCCGACCCCTCCCTCTCTCCCTCCTTCCTCCCTCTCTCCCTCCTTCCTCCCTCTCTCCCTCCCTCCCTTCCTTCCTTCCATTCATCCCGCTCCTTCTCCCTACCTCTTACCCTCCCCTCCACCCCATTTCCCTCCCTTGGTCGTAGTCGTACTTACCTCCCTTTACCCCTCTAATACCCCTCCCTTTCTTCCCCCCACCTTCCCACCTACTCATATTCCCTCCCTTCTTCATATCCTCACTCCCTCCTTCCCTCCATTGAATGTAGTCGTACTTATCGAATTACCGAGCTGCACGACCCTTCCCACCTCCCCGACACACCGAAGGAACGACCAACCCTCCTCCTTCACCGCCGCCGCCCGAGGCTGGTGGTGGGCGCCTCAGGGATCCCAATTGTCTGTTGAATCCATTTCCTGTATTGCCGCCACCGTCATTATGGTGATCGTGAGGCAGAGTTCAATGGGAAATTATCTGAACTGCAATTGATTTGTAACTATCATGCAGGTTAGGTCACTGAAGGCGGTGTTGTCTTAGTTGTGTGTGTGTGTATCTCTCTCTCTTTCTCTCTCTCTTCCTTGTATCTTCCTTTTCTTCTTCTATACATCACTTCCTTACTCCTTCATTTCTTTTATGTCTCTATTCTTGTTTTATCCTTGCCTTTTCCACTCCAGCATTACCTCCCTCCCTGATCACCAGTATTTGAGGGATTACTTGTACTAATGTTATTGTCTTGTGTTACAGGTATGTGCGTTGGAACAGGTAGTGACCCCCCCCCTCCCTCCCTCCCTCAGTTCCGTGAGTTTATAGTGTGTTTGGAATGAATGGCTCTTCCTTGACTTCCAGATTTGGTGAGTGTTTATAAAGTCCCTTGATGGTTTGTGTTTACGTGTGTTTATAAAGTCTCTTGATGGGTTGTGTTTACGTGTGTTTATAAAGTCCCTTGATGTTTGGTGTTTACGTGTGTTTATAAAGTCCCTTGATGGTTTGTGTTTAAGTGTGTTTATAAAGTCCCTTGATGGTTTGTGTTTAAGTGTGTTTATAAAGTCCCTTGATGGTTTGTGTTTAAGTGTGTTTATAAAGTCCCTTGATGGTTTGTGTTTACGTGTGTTTATAAAGTCCCTTGATGGTTTGTGTTTAAGTGTGTTTATAAAGTCCCTTGATGGTTTGTGTTTAAGTGTGTTTATAAAGTCCCTTGATGGTTTGTATTTACGTGTGTTTATAAAGTCCCTTGATGGTTTGTGTTTACGTGTGTTTATAAAGTCCCTTGATGGGTTGTGTTTACGTCCCTTGATGCTGTTTTGTGTTTATGGCCCTCTGTAAACACAAACATTAAGAGACTACGTAAACACAAACATCAAGGGACTTTATTTAACGTTTAATACTCGGTGTTGTTTCAAGAGACGATTTACGTAGGTGTTTTAAATTCTCTTCTACGTGACAGGGAATTAAGCCTCTTCCAGCACTTCTCTGTTACACGACCCTGAGAGTTTCCTTAATCGACTCTGGCTTAACGAGTCCTCTGTGTCTCTCTCTGGTCGGTATCTCTTGTCTCTTCACGTTTTCTTTTTTTAAGAGTTCTCTGTGGTGGTGGTGGTGGTGGTGGTGGTGGTGGTAGTAGTGGTGGTGGTGGTAGTAGTAGTGGTGGTGGTGGTAGTGTGGTTGGTTTAATGGTTTTTATTGTCGGATCTGTGTGGTGGTAGTGGTTGTGGGGGGAGGGGGGTTTCAAATTCATTGTACTCAGGGGTATCAAGTCATCATCATACTCAAGGTGTTTAATTAATCACCTTTACCCGCCCCCCCCCCATAATAATAATAATAATAATAATAATAATAATAATAATAATAATAATAATAATAATAATAATAATAACCAACACTATGTAAAGTTTTGTCTGAGCCTCACCCAATATGGTAACTATGGCAACAGGTGGGTAGAGTTGATCGCTGTTTTTACCTCGTTATTATAAGCGTGTACGAGCACTCAACCCCTCCCCTCTCCCCCTCCCCCTCCCCTCCTTACCCTATGTTATATTTACCCGCAAAAATGTTGAAAATTATGTTAGACTATTTTTTTTATATATAAATACCTTCCCATAGCGAGCGTTGATAATAGCTTGGAGGGAACTTTTGAAACAGGTGTGTTGGCTCGGTGTTACCTGGGGGCTGTGTAAGTGTGTGTCTGACTGGCTCACACACACACACACGTCTAGATAAAGGGGGAATATGAGAATCAGGGATTATTTTGTGGAGAAGTTAATTAATTGTTTGGACATATTTAGATACAGGTGTAATAATTAATATATTTAAGTATAAGGTACAGGTAGAGTAATTTGCATGTGGAGGTACAGGTATACAATAACTTCCATTAGGTTACAGTATCATAGAGGCGACGTTGACTGGGACCAGGTACATGTAGGAGGCAGCCACCAGGTCGTGTTCTGGGGCGTGGAAGAACATTTTCCTTGTTATACATTTACTCGGGAGAAGAACACTTGTACACGGCTATTGGCTTCACTACCGACATTTTGACCAATTTCGAGAGCTACTTTAACCCTCGATGACTACCGCCAAGTTAACCAATCATAAACTCACGATAACAAGTCTGTCCAATCAGAGGCGAGAGATCTTTAAGTACCTACCACTAACAGCGGCCACGAGAGGTAACAAGAGGGACGTGTATTGGTGGAGGTTATACGGCCACTCAGATCGCTGTAGTCTACAAAATGATACGAAAAAAGTAGCAATTTCTACATGTTGAGGGCGTACAAAAGGTCCTCCTCGAAGGCTGTATTGTGACGTGGATAGTGGACGTTCACTTAAGGTCGAGTTTTACATATTGGTGGATGGGGAGTCTCGCCTCTAGCGCCACCTCCTCCTCCTCTTACTACCTCGTTCTCTCTTTAATGACCCTTGTGATGGGGAAATTGAGATTTATCGAAAGTCGCTGCTCTGTCACCCGCTAGTTTATTTTTTTCCTCTTGTTGGATATTTTTTTTTCCGTTGGGGTGAGGTAGGGGTGGAGGTAAGTGAGGGCGAGAGGTAGGGGTGGAGGTAAGTGGAGTTGAGAGGTAGGGGTGGAGGTAAGTGGGGTGAGAGGTAGGGGTGGAGGTAAGTGGGTAGGCGAGAGGTAGGGATGGAGGTAAGTGGGGGCGAGAGGTAGGGGTGGAGGTAAGTGGGGGTGAGAGGTAGGAGGTAGGGAAGGAGGTCTTCTGGATAAACTGGAGAAGATAGAAATGGAGGTTAGAATCGGCGGCTTAGTGTAATAATAATAATAATAATAATAATAATAATAATAATAATAATAATAATAATAATAATAGTAATAATAATAATAATAATAATAATAATAATAATAATACCACCGTCACCACCACCAACAACGAACGATTTAGTCCTTAAAATAGCAACTCGAAACTAACACTCTACAAAAGACACTCAATATCGCTATAGCATATCGTAAAAAAAGTTGATTTGTTAAAAGCTTTCAAAAACAGTCACAACAGAACGGAAAAAGTGGAGTTAGTATAGAGGACACTTAGGAATTATTGTGTGTGTGTGTGTGTGTGTGTGTGTGTGTGTGTGTGTTTGTAACAGTTAGAATAATTCATTGCTTATTTCCGAGAATTGGGTACAAATATACGATTGGATTCCGTGTGTGTGTGTGTGTGTGTGTGTGTGTGTGTGTGTGTGTGTGTGTGTGTGTGTGTGTGTGTGTGTGTGTGTGTGTGTGTGTGTGTTTGTCGGGGTTATGTCGGCATTAATGATTTAAAAAGTTACGCTCAAGACCCGTTCCGTTAATACCGATATCCGCCTCAACAACTAACACACACACACACACACACACACACACACACACACACACACACTTAAGACCCATCAGTGTAAAATGGCCCCGATAAGTACACTTTATACGCGCCATTTACCCAGAAAATTCCCCGTGTTATGTCGCCGCCACTAAGACGTTTTATGGCTCCGACTTTCACCGAAGCAGCGCCATTCATTGTATAAATTGTGGTGGATTCCTAGTCACCATAATCACCTGTTGTTGGTGTGGTGGTGGTAGCAGCTTTGGGCGCCGCTAGAAGGAAGGAAGGAAGGAAGGAAGTTAGGAAGGAAGGAAGGAAGGTAGAAGGAAGGAAGGTAGAGAGGGAATCCATAGGTCACAGATGCCTGGTCTAGTAGAAGTGTACCAGTTTGTCTTGTTTACAATTATCATCCCTCTTCCATAGTTATCAGTTCTTCATTCTTCATTCTTCTTCTTCTGTAACACAACGCCTTATCTCTGCTGTATTAATTATCGTTGACTCTTCATAATACAAACAACACTGTAACCCATCATAACACACTGTAATCCTAACCTAACCTATCCTAACCTATCCTAACCTATCCTAACCTAACCTAACCTAACCTAACCTATCCTATCCTAACCTAACCAACACTGTAACTCATCCCTGTATTCTTCACAGACTATAAACATTACCTGTACCTCATCCTCACATTCTCATCCCCTTAAAAAAAAAATTACAAAAATAAATTAGACAAAAAAAAAATGGAACAGGTTTAGAACTATGTATTCTAATTTACAGAAATTTCCACGGCCAATCTTTTTTCTTGGTCGTTAATTCACAAGTTTTCGCCCCGCGGTTTCACTCAGGGGGATAATTTCAGTAAAGGGGGGGTTAAGGGGGTAGAGGGGGGGATATTTTCAGGGGGTGGGGAGCTTTTTTTTTTCTCTCTCTCTCTCTCGGGTTGATGTCGAGTGCAACGTTATTTAGGGAATTTTAACGAGGACGATTTTTGTGCTGGTGAGGATGTTCAATCTTAGTTGGATTGATGACTTCTCACTTCTCTGATATCCCTCACTTCTCTCACGGCCCTCACTTTACTATCTCCCTCTCTCTATCTCTCCTCCCTCACCTCCTTTACTCCCCCCCCTCCCTCCCTCCCCCCTTCCCTCCCTTCCTTTCCCTCACCCTCCCTCCTCCTTTCTCTCACCCTCCTCCTCCCTCCTTTCCCTCAACCTCCTCCTCTTTCCCTCACCCTCCCTCTCTCCACCCTCACCTCCCTCCCCTCATCTCCCTCCCCTCATCTCCCTCCCCCTCACCTCTCCCTCTTCACCTGTACTGATAGCCAGGTGCCACGTAATTATGGTAATATCCTCCTGGTTTCCGTGACCCATACTCCTCCCCTCCCTTATCCTTGCCCCCTACCGCCTGCCTCTACTCCCTCCCTCCCCCGTCTCCCAACCCCTCCATGCTATTCCTGTTTGTTTTACCCCCTACTCATCTTCATTTCCCCCTACCCTCACACTCCCTTTCCCCTACACTTCCCCTCCTCCTACACCCCTTCCCCTACACTCCCCTTCCCCTACACTCCCCTTCCCCTACACTCCCCTTCCCCTACACTCCCCTTCCCCCTGTACTCCACCCTGAGTTCAAGTGTGGCACGGGAGGTAGTTGGAGTGAGGGGGGGGGGGGATGAAGGTGTGGTGTGGTGCTGTGGCGTAGTGTTTGCTTGGTGGTGGTGCGTAGTTGTGTTGTAGCTGTTGTTTGTGATGGTGGTGTATAAGTAGTGTCATGTGCGAAGTTGTGGGTTGTTGTAGCTGTTGTTGTGATGGTGGTGGCGGCGTAGTGTTTGTTGTGGTGGTAGTGAAGGATTGGGACATGCAAGTGACACGACAGATGAGGGATGAGGTGGGTACTAGCGAGGGGTGATGGGTAGGGAGTGTCAAGAGGGAGGAGGTTAGTTAGGTTAGGAGGGAGGTAGGATGGGTGGGTGGGAGTGTCGGGAGGGAGGGAGGTTAGGTTAGGTTAGGAGGGAGGTAGGATGGGTGGGGTGATGTCGGGAGGGAGGGTGCTGAAGCTAGGTTAGGTTAGGAGGAGGTAGGATGGGTGGGAGTGTCTAGAGGATATGGTTAGGTTAGGTTAGGAGGAGGTAGGATAAGGGAGGTCGGGAGGATGGAGGAAGGATGATGGAGGAGGGATGGGGATAGAAGGGAGAAGAAGTTAGAGGGAGAGAGAGAGAGAGCGTCGGGTAGAGCCTCTCCTCCCCCTTCCTCCCTCCCCCCCATGAGTGTCAAGCCACCCTCTCATCCCCTCCTCTTGTTCCTCCTCTCATTCATCATTTTTTATCACTTTTCTCCTTTTGTCTTACTTCTCATTCCCTTCTACGCCTTTCTTTCTCTTTCTCTTTTTTTTTATTTTGTACCTTTTCTTCCTTTGTTTTTCCTTCTTAATCCCTATTACTAATGTCTTATTTTTTTATTCTCCATGTTCCTTTCTCCCTATTTTCATTCCCCCCTTCTTTAGTCTTTCTCTTTCTCCCCTGGCTTCTGTACTCTCTCTCCATCCATTTTTCACCCTACACTTCCCTCATCCATCTGTTCTGTTCTCTTCATTATTCTCCTCCTCCTTCGTTCTCTCAAATACGAGACATAGGAGAAAGATTATCACATTCGGGTCAGGAAAATTGTGTTTAGGAAAATAGCTGACATGAGGGTACCGAGGTTGTTTGAGATACCGAGGTTGTTTGAGGTACCGAGGTTGTTTGAGGTACCGAGGTTGTTTGAGGTACCGAGGTTGTTTGATGAAGGTACCAAACAAGTCTCTCATGCTGTCTTAAGAACAAAGAAAAAAAAAGAGATCTGGACTTTTATATAAATACACAAAAGAGTTTTATAAAAGACACCGACATTGACTCAAGAGAAGAGGCTGGTCAAGATCTTCCTCGGCGCTAAAGGAGATGTAGAGACGTACGTGTGTGTGTGTGTGTGTGTGTGTGTGTGTGTGTGTGTGTGTGTGTGTGTGTGTGTGTTTTACATTCAAGGAGAAACAGTTAATTTTGTCTCGCTGATTGGGGGAGTGGAGATGGGCGTGACCGTCGGGGAGTGACCGTCACTCGCTGCCTCGGGGCTTCACAAACTTCCGGCCCCCATCTGGAGGTCATCTGCCTCGTCACTGTCAACCGCGACCACCATCACCACCATCAACCCCTCATCATCACCAATCACCGTCACCACCTATCACCATCATCATCCGTCGTCATCCATCCACACGGCAGGTGTAGACTTGGACAGGTGTAGGCTTGGACAGGTGTAGACTTGGACAGGTGTAGGCATGGACAGGTGTAGGCTTGGACAGGTGTAGGCTTGGGTAGGTGTAGGCTGTGACAGGTGTAGGCTTGGGTAGGTGTAGGCATGGTCAGGTGTAGGCTTGGGTACTTGTAGACTTGGACAGGTGTAGGCGTGGACAGGTGTAGGCTTGGGCAGATTTAGATTTGGGCAGGTGTGGGTTTGAACAGGTGTAGGCTTGGGTACGTGTAGACTTGGACAGGTGTAGGCTTGGGCAAATCTGGGACTGGACAAGTGTAAACATAGACGGGTATGGGTGTGTGCAGGTGTAGGTGCTGGTAGGACAGGTATAGGCAGGTGTGTACAGACCTACCTGTGTTGCTGGTTGTGGTGGTCGCGTCGGGTCGTCATTTCCGACGGTTAAATTCTTGGTAGAGTTTGCCTGGCGGTCACACCTGGGCAGTGTCACGCCCGGGCTGGCGGTAGGGGGTCGCCAGGCGTTGGTGGGTGAAAGAGGGGAGGAGAAGAGAGAGAGAGAGAGAGAGTTGTGAAGGAGTGGGAAGAGTAGAGGATGTTACGGAGAGGAGAGAGGGGTTAGAGAGGGAATAAAGGGAGTGTGAAGGAGATGGGGATATGGAGCAAGAGACGGAAGTGTAGGAGGTATGATGGAATGAAGAGGGAGATGGCGAAGATAAAGGGAGGGAAGGGGGGAGGGGGGAAGGTGATGGTAGAGAGGTCCCATGGAATTCTTAAGAGGATGATGGTGTGTAATCTTGTCTCGCTAATGGTCCTGTGTAGTTTTTTTGTAGTTGTTGTGTATAGGATGATGGGGAAGAAGAAGAATGGAAGAGGAGGAAAGAAAAGGGAGTGGAAAATATCATAGGTTTACCTCAAGCTCTGACCACATTATATACTGTTGGTGACAAAGGAGAAGAAGGAAGAATGCATAAGAAGGCGCTGGAGGAGAAGGAGGAAGGAATGAAGAGAAGGATAAAGACTGAAAGAAAAGGTTAAGGAAGAAGACGCTGGAGGAGAAGGAGGAAGGAGGAGGAACAGAGGGAAAAGACTGAAGGAAAAGGATAAGGAAGAAG
Source organism: Homarus americanus (assembly GCF_018991925.1). NCBI lineage: Eukaryota > Metazoa > Arthropoda > Malacostraca > Decapoda > Nephropidae > Homarus > Homarus americanus. The sequence goes on along the minus strand of NW_024717541.1, from coordinate 368,573 downwards.
ACATTGAAGAAGAAGGAAGAAGACCGAGGAGGAGGTCTCTCTCTCTCTCTCTCTCTCTCTCTCTCTCTCTCTCTCTCTCTCTCCACCAGGGTCGCCTCAGGTACAAAGTCATTACTGGAGAAATGGCCGTCGACAAAAACCCAGATCACTGACATGTAACACCAGAATGTTAGAGCTGCTGTACGTGGCCAACTAGCTGTTTTACCTGCTTGTTACCTGTGGCCCCGGGCACCTCACCTTACCTCACCTCTTGTTTTGGGGTCTGCCTCCACCAACCACTACCACTACTATGACTGCTATCTCCACCATCACCACTACTACTACCTCCATCACCACTACTACTACCTCCATCACCACTACTACTACCTCCATCAACCCCACGACCAACAACCACCACTACTATCATGACTACTATACTATCTACTCTACTACTACAACTATTACCTCCACCACCATCACCACTATTACTACCTCTATCAAACCCCACCACCACCCCCACCACCACTTGGGACAGAGTTAGTGTCTGCTGACTCGACTCTTGAAGACCGTCTCTTAAAAGAGTTCCTGGCGACTCTTACGACTCAACTTCCCAAAGATAATCCATTTGTCTCCCCGACTTAACCCACCCGAACTTGATTCTCTGCCCGACTTAATATGCCCCACCCAAACTCAAGTCATATACCCACTCGAACTGGATCCTCTTTCCCGACTTAGTGATTTAACCCGAACTCAATTTTCCTCTCATGAACCCGACGGCTCCCGAACAACAAGTTTTTTCCTTAACATAGCCAGGGACGCCGCCTCCACCAGCGCTCTTCTTCTTGTTTCTTCCTGTAATTGTCTTCTCTCATCAGTGTGTGTGTGTGTGTGTGTGTGTGTGTGTGTGTGTGTGAGAGCAATATACCTGTCACTACCTGTGCGTGTATACCTGTACCTTTGTTTCTTAATTAACGAAGTAGAATAAAGCAACACGAGGACAGCTGAGACTGCCTCGTCTTGCATCTCAAATATAACCCGAAATGTATAAACCAACGCCAGTGCGAGCAATCACCATCGCCACCACGAACAATCACCTTAGCTCCACCCCCGCATGAACACACACACTTATAACCTTAATCCACCCACGCCAGGCGAACGTTCTCTCGTCTTCTTTCTGCTTGCAGTGGCCCCTCTTTTGTACCAGGAGCCTTATGCCGCTATGAATGCGGGGGGGGGGGTGAGGGAGAAGACTCTGCCCTTGCCTCCCTCTCGCCCCCTCCTCCTCCCTGGTATTATTATTGGCCTTTGGTGAAAGAACTCACTCGCGGTAAAACTCTCCTAATGAATAGAAAATCCAAAGGAGTCTTTTAAAAGGAGAATAAGATAATTGTAAGGACCTCGTGTTGGGGAGGGGGAGGGGTAAGGGGGTGGGGAGGACCAGGAGGAGGAGTAAGAAGCCAAAATCGTCCTAATCACCCAGGGTACCCACGGTCTAGAATGCCTTACCACACCCTTTACTAAGACGCTGTTATTATAATTGCTGACACTATGCATTTCAGAATTTATAGCGCGGGATTTGTTTCTGCAGTGGGGTTCTGAAACGGCGATCACGGGGTCTTATTCGCCATTCACGGTGCGTCTGTTCGGCGACTTTGTGATGGCGGGTCAGCACACACAGTTCGCCCCGGCCACTGAGACCAGCTTTATTTAAGAGCAGTACGCGCAGGAAACGAAATTAATGATCCTTCTTTTTTTTTGTTTCTTTATTTCCTTCTTTCATTCTTTCTTTCTTCACAACAACGAGATGTGAATAGTGATGAGAGAGAGAGAGAGAGAGAGAGAGAGAGAGGATAATTTTAATTTCTCTCTTGCAGATATTCATTTACATCTGCATCTCTCGTGTCTTCATTGACAGAAGTCGACAGGAGATTAACTGGGTAGACAGTTTGATAGGGGGCAGACAGAGAGGTTGACAAGGGTAGACAGGGAAGTTGACAGAAGTAGACAGAGGTAGACAGGGAGGTTGACAGGTGAAGACACAGACATGACCCACCAGGGAGACAGAGAAAGAGACAGGCGCGGGTCGTTAAGGAGAGGAGACGATAATTACACCGTTGCTTCTCCTCGTTCAACTTAAATCCAACGATGATGAAAACGAGTTTGTCCAACAGCCAGAACGACGCTGACGATCGTTTTACGGCTCTCATTATCACCGGAGAGGGAGGGGGAGGTAGGTAAGGGGGAGAAAGAGGGAGAGATTGAAGACTTGAAGAGTCAGGGAGAGAGAGAGGGGAGAGATGGGCGACTGAGAGGGAGAGAGAGAGAGAGAGGGGGAGAGTCAGGGCGAGTGAAGGAGGAGGAGGTGGTGTTATAGGTGATGCTGATCTGTTGCTGCTTCTGCTGTACCTCTGTTCTACTGAAGAGGAACCTCCTGCAGGAGAGTTGGGTGTCTAAGGTGCCCCGCGACAGGTGAGGAGGGGGTAAGTAAGGTGATTCATGAAGGCAAGAGACAGGTGATGACCAGATGTATATGATATTCAGTGAAGCTTACGACAGGTGTGGGGCAGGTAGGTATGATGCTCAAGGAAGTCTACGACAGGTGATGTGCCAGGTAAGGTGGAGCCTTGTGTGTGTGTGTGTGTGTGTGTGTGTGTGTGTGTGTGTGTGTGTGTGTGTGTGTGTGTGTGAAGCACTTATCTCGAGTGCCGCCAACAGTTCAGATGTCGTTAATGTCCTTCGCTGGCCGTGCAGGAGTCGGAATCCCTGGGGCGCCCTGACAGTCACAAGCAGGAACCAGGAGTCCCGTCCCGGCCTCGTTATCACGCCGCTCCCGCTAGGAACTCCCCGTCTTGGATCCCTCAGAAACTATCCCCTTTGGGATGCGCTGCGGCTTGGGGTCAGCTTTGTCTGCGGTGATGGGTGGGTCATGCGCGGCACCCCGGAGGTTCCTGCCCCCGCTGAGCTCACCTAAGCATGAAATATATTTTTAGTTAACTCCCCAGCGGGTGTCCTCGCGGCCGTCCTCCTCCTCCTCCTCCTCCCCACGAGTATTCCTCCTCCTCGTCCTGCCTTTTTCCATCTTTTTCCTCCCTCCCTTAACCATGCTACCTTATCTTCCTTCCCAGCGTCCTCCTCCTCCATCTCCTCCCAGTCCTCCTCCTTCCTCCTCCATCTCCTCCCCAGCCTCCTCCTCCTCCTCCTCTTCCTCCCTCCTCCTCTCCTCTCTGTGACAGTACGCACTATTAGTAGCCCTCGTAGTTTGGGTAATAACACTCCACAGCCATTGTCCAGCTAATATGGTGGCGGGAGGTCGACCTGCGCTCTTGTACCCTCCTCCTCCCCCTCCTCCCCCTCTCATTCCCCCCACCTCCTCACCCTCTCCCACACTCCACCCCCCCACCTCCACCCCCATGCCCTGACAGCCTAATATTTCGGTATCGGTTGGTATTTATCTATTGTATCGGGGCGGAGAAGCAGTAAGTAGATCGGGTACCACCTTAGACGGTTTTTCCTGCCGATTTTTTTTTATTCATGTCGCGTCTTTATCGGTAGTATCGGGAGGATAAATATTAATTATATCGGTGTTACTTAAATCGGTTCCTCTCTTTTATTGCTGCTGTTTGTATTGTCTTCGCATCATCAATATCGGGTGGTACTGATCACATGGTATCGGGGCGGAGACTTTTAAGATATCGGTCAGTACACCTCTGGTATCGTTCAATACAAAGACTTTTATTACTGCAGTGTCTCATTGTAATTGTTGTTGTATATCGGTATCGGCAAGGGAGTGAAGGATGGGAAGGGGGGGAGGAGGGAGGTGAAGGGAGGGAGGAGGGAGGTACTAAGCTGCTACTCTTCGTCCCTCCCCCCAAAAAAGTTTCTCTCCATTCCATTTACGTTCATTATACCTGTACGTTCAATCCAATAGACCGATTTAATATTGGTATCGGCGGGAGTAATAAATCAGCCATTTATCATCCCAATAATGTCGGTATAAGTTATCGGTCAATTGGTTAGGTTTGGTTAGGTTTTGGTTAGGATAGGTTAGGTTAGGTTAGGTTAGGTTAGGTTAGGTTATATGGGGGTTATTGGGAGCAGAAGATGCTGCCCACCCATTCCACCCACCCCAACCCACCGAACCCACCCCACCCACTCCCACCCACCCATTCTTTACAGCCCCCCGCAACCTTCCCCACATTCCCCAGGAAGTCTTATCCTCCCACGCACCCCCCATCGTCCTCTTCCACTTTCCACTTCTGGGCGAAAGGTGAAGAAAGCAAAGGGGGAGATAAATATATCTTTGTTTATTTTCTTCCTTAACTCGTGGAAGAAAACAAGAGACGAGGAGAGACAGTGAGAGATTACAGTGAGGAAGAGACAGTGAGGAAGAGACAGTGAGGAAGAGACAGTGAGAGATTACAGTGAGGAAGAGACAGTGAGAGATTACAGTGAGGAAGAGAAGTGTAGGAGACAAAGTGAGAGACAGTGAGAGGTGAGGTAGATAGACCAGGTGAGGTGTGAGAGGTGAGAGAAACAGACCATCAATAAATTCCCGTTTCCATCCTGGCTGGCGGTTCCTTTGAGACAGTCCAGAGTTTTGGGTGAGTGGGTTGGATGAGTGGGTGGGTGAGTGGGTTGGGTGAGTGGGTGGGTGAGTGGGTGAAGGAGGCCTCTATGACGTTAGGTAAGCTCCCATAGGCTCACCGTGTCTTCACCTTCAGAGTGCCTTGTCACCTGGCCAGTTCCTACCTAGCATAGTGAGGGAGGAGGTGAAGCAAGATGAGGGGGGGAGGAGTGACCAGTGTCTAGCATAGTGAGGGAGGAGGTGAGGCAAGATGAGGGGGGAGGATGGACCAGTGTCTAGCATAGTGAGGGAGGAGGTGAGGCAAGATGAGGGGGGAGGAGTGACCAGTGTGTAACGTTGCCTCATTGGTGAAACTAGTGCAGGTTAACCACAACACGTGTATCGGTGAGGGTGACGTGGTTGTACGTGTAGGCGTGGTCGTGGTGGCGTGGCGAGAGATTATTTAGGCGTGGTGGGGGACTGTAGGCGTGATGGTGGCGTGGCGGGGGCGTGTAGAGGTGTGGTGGTGAAGTGGTGGGGCTGTGGTGGTGGTGATGACTTGGTGTCGTGGTTAGGAAGGGCTTTGTATGTGTATAGTGGCTTGGCGACACTATGTAGGCGTGGTGATGGCGTGGATGGAATGTATAGGGGGATATATAGACGTGGTGGTGGCGTGGCAGGACTGTATAGGCGTGGTGATGGCGTGGCGGGGCTGGCTCACCACTGGGGCGCGCGTTGAAATCCCCGCGGGGCTTGGTGGTGAGGGAGGCTAACGGCCCCAGCCCACATGGCCACAAAATGGCCGTATTACCCGTGATTGGTCCTCCCTCCCTCCATCCCACCCTACCTAGCCCCTCTTAACCCTCCCTACCCTCCCTTCCTAGTCCCCCCCCCTACCTCACCATTAGCACCACGGCCAATGTATACCATGTCTCTCCCCTCTCTCTGCCCTATCTCTGCCCCATCCACCCCCGGCCACCTCCCCCACCGGGCCACAGGTCCAGGACCCCCCCCCAGTACAACCATTTCCATACCTAAGGCTGGAATCTGGAAACGTCTCCTTAAATCTCCCACGCTTCTTCACTCCTTCATTTATTCTATCAATGCTTTCACTCTTCATTATCCTTCCCTCGCATCCTTCTCCTTCATTTATCCTTTCCCCTGCTTCCCCTTCACTTCCTTTCATTTATCCTTTCCTCTTTCCTTCACTTCCTTCATTATCCTTTCCCTGCTTCCTTCTCTTCCTTCATTTATCCTTTCCCTGCTTCCTTCTCTTCCTCCTTTAGTCCTTCTTCCCCATTATCACCAAACACTCACTCACTCCCACCCTCTTCCTCCTAACCTAACCACCATCACCACCACTTCCTACCACCATCACCACCACTTCCTACCACCATTACCATCACTACCACCACTCCCGTAGTCTGCTTGGTAGCTTCCGGCCCCGAGCTTCAATCTGCATACTTGTGCCACATGATGATTGGTGGGAGGAGGCGGAGGAAGAGAGGGAAGGAGGAGGAAGAGGGAAGGAGGAAGAGGAGGAGGGGGAGGGAAGGGGGGGCCTCTGCCCTCCATTATATATTGATTATGGTCCTTAGTCCTTGAGCTCCTCCTCCACCCACTCACCCACCTTCTCCACCCACCCACCCACCCACTCCAACCCACTCCACTCCACCAACCCACCCACTCTTGGCTCGGGGTTCTCAGGAGGTTCGTTTGTTGTATATTTTGAGCCTCTGCTGGGAAGGGCGTTCAAAATGGCTCAATTTAAGCTCCGGGGATTAAGATGGCGAATCGAAATGGTGTTTATTTTTGTGCTTGCTTTACATTCTCTCCTCCCTCCCCTGCCTCCCCCTCCCTCCCCAGGTTAAGGGGAATATGTATGTTCTAAGAGTCCGCTATAACTACAGTAGATACGTTCATACAGTCACCAGTTTAAGGGACAAAATTATTACAGAACAACTCTCTCTTGACTACCACCACCGGTTGTTTGTGTGGGGGGGGTGGTGAGGGGGGGCTGTTATACATGCCCTTGTAATCTGGTGTACTGCGGGTGTAATTAGGGCGGGATCGGAGTATGATTAGGGGTGTATATTTGAGTATGATTGGTGTATATGTTAGGGCAAGAATGGGTGTGTGTGTGTGTGTGTGTGTGTCAGGGCCAGATTGGTGTGTACGTTAGGGCAAGAGGCCAACGTGATTAGGGTTTATGTCGTTAACAGGATTAGGATGTGTCGTGGTACATCTCTAGGACAGGATTGGAATGTGGCTTAAACAGGAGTAGATCATGTGGAGGGCAATGATTAGGACATGATTTAATAAGGAAATGACTTGGGGAGGATTAGTACAGGATTAGAATGGAAATAAGACAGTATTGGGAGGGGGGGGGTGGTATGATTAGGATCGAGGTGTATTCTCTGGTGGCGTGTAATCGAGTGATGAGGGTTTGTCCGGTACTGACTCAAACTGGTAATTGAATCTTGTACTGTGACTGACGGGCGTGGCAGGATGGGCGGAGGGCGGGCGGATGGGCAGGAGAGGGGGGGGGTTGGTGTGTCGCCTTCTTTCATGTTAGAGGTCAGGGTCAGAAGGTCTTGCAGCCGCCCTAACTTTTATCTCCCCATCCCCACCCACTCGAGTCTTGCCGCCCACGTGTCCTCCTTCCTCTCAAACTACCCACGCCTTCAACTTGTTCACAAAAAATGCGAAATTATTCCACCTGTAGAAGAAGAACCTGTAGAAGAAGAACCTGTAGAAGAAGAACCTGCAGAAGAAGAACCTGCAGAAGAAGAACCTGTAGAAAAGAACCTGCAGAAGAAGACAAGAGAGGAAGTGGAGAAAAAAAATAAATAGCGTTATACCTGCATTTCCCTTGAGTGGTTAAGTGGCAGGTAAGTTTGTGTACCTGATTGGTTAAGCACAGAGCCTCTTATTGTGTCTCTTACATAAGGGAAAAAAATACCACTCGAATTTGTATCATTATTTCCATCCATTGTGTAATGAAAGTTACCCCAAAAAAAAAATCCAGTCTTTTTTTTGTCTTGTTGAATAGATAAAATATGTATGATAGATAAGTGATGGGTAAAGGAGGTGGATAGGTGAATGGATAGGAAAGAGGAGAACGTTGAGTACGAACGGGTAAATGAATTAAGTGAAGATGGATTCAGGTCAAGGTATGGTGTGCATAAACTACTCCCCCCCCCCCACCCCCCTTAAGGGATGTTTTAAGGGATGTGTGGCTAAGGGAGGTTACAGGGAGAGAGAGGGGGTTGATGGAGGAAAGGGCAAGGGGAAAGGGAATAAAATAGGTGAAAAAAAGGTAAGAGAAAAAATATTTCAGTACCCCATCCAAAGGAAAACTGTTTTATTGTAGTTACCCATTGAAAAAAAAAATAAAAACACTCATTTTTTTGTTGTGGTTCCTTGTGGTTTTAATTTTTTTGGTGTTGTTTTTGTTCATGGTTTTATTTTGAGTAAGTTAGAGTAAACAGGAGTGAAGAACAGCGTGGGAACCAGGTAGGCTAGGCCCCTTGTGTGACGGCGGTCGGTTGTGTTGTAGTGCCTCGCTAGTGTAGTAGATCTTGTCGGTAAACAGACTGCAGAGGGTGAATGGGATGATAAGGTAGGCAGGCAGGTGAGTAGTAGGTAAGGGAAGAGAGGTAGGTAGGTAAGGGAAGAGAGGTAGGTAGGTAGGTAGGTACTAGGTAGAGTAGGTGGGAACAAAAGGGAGGGTTCAGGGAGGGAGGGAGTTTAACGTGTATAGGAGAGATAGGTAAAGGGAGATCGGTAGGGAGATAACCACAAATAATGACGTTGGGGGGAAGGGGGGGGGGTAGGTAGGGTAGGTAGGTATTAGGTAGGGAGGATCAGCCCCTGAAACCGTGGCCAGGTAAAGCCCAGGTAAAAAGGGTAATTACTTAAATAGGCTTTGACAGATGGATGCCTGAAGGTGAATGAATGGATGGGTGAGATGGTTGGGTGTTAATTGATAGTGATGGGTGAGCGCGGGTGTAGAGGGGTGGATCGACAGGGTGATGGTTAAGCTGATGGATTGATGGATTGGTAGGTGGATATTTAAGAGAGATGGGTTGGTAGATTGGGTAGGTGGATAGATAAATTGGTGGGTAGATGGATGTAGATAGGTAGATATATAAATAGAGATATAGATAGATAGATATAAAGGTATTCTTCTCCCTTATTCCTTTCTTCTCCTCCCTTCCTCCCTCCTTCTCTCTTCTTCTTCCATCTCCCTTCCCTTCCATTCTTCCCTCTCCCCCTCCTTCCCTCTTCTTCTTCCATCTCCCCTCTCTCTCCTTCTATTCTCCCTTCCTCCTTCCCTCCCTTCTTCTCCCCTTTCCCTTCTCCCCTTCTTCCCTCTCACCAGCATCAGCCACTGCCCACTAACGTATGCAAATCCATTAACACAATTGAAATATAAGGCCCGGGTGAGTCTGAGTGTATAGGAGGGTTGAGCCGTTTATGTATCTTGAAATGTGTATTGTGTATATAGGACTGCCTCGTTTATATGTATGTGTGGAAATGTGTATTGTGTGTGTGTGTGTGTGTATAGAGGATGGACCATTTATATTATCTATGTGTGGAAATGTATATTGTGGACTGTATACGTATATAGGATGGAGTTATTTATATATGTATACAGTAAGGAATGTATATTGTGTGTATGGTTATGGGATGGTTGTTTTTCGTGTGTGTGTGTGTTGATGAGGGAGGAAGGGGAGAAGGAGGAAGAGTATATGGTAGTAGGGAGAGAAGGAGAGGGTTGTAGTGTCAGGGATGAGCAGTGTGAGGTATGAGGGGGTGAGAAGTATGAGGGGGGTGAGTAGTAAGGAGGGGGGTGGGAGTAGGGAGGTATGAGTGGAGGGGAGTAGGTGGAGGTATGTGGGGGATGAGTAGTGTGAGGTATGAGGGAGGGAGTAGGTGGAGGTATGGAGAGGGGGGAGTAGTGGAGGTATGAGGGAGGGAGTAGTGTGAGGTAAGTGAGGGGGGTGAGTAGTAGGGGGGGTGAGTAGTATGAGGGGGGGGTGAGGGAGGGTGAGTAGGTGAGGGGATGAGTAGTGTGGAGGATGAGGGAGGGAGTAGTGAGGTAAGTGAGGGAGGGGAGATGAGGTATGAGGGGGGGAGTAGGGAGGTGGGATGAGGAGGGGAGAGTGTGGAGGTGCGAGGGGTGGAGAGGGGAGGTATGTAGGTGGAGGTATGAGGGGATGAGTAGTGTGAGGTAAGGAGGGGGGAGGGAGGGGTAGGGGGAGGGTAGTGAGCTATGTAGGTTGCCATGAGCTGGTCGTGAGGTTCTTGTGACTGCCCAAATAAAGACGAGGAATCTGTTAATTGTCTCCCCCAGTCCTCTCAATCTTGACGTGTGTGTGTGTGTGTGTGTGTGTGTGTGTGTGTGTGTGTGTGTGTGTCTTAATTTTCTTACGTTAAAAATGCCATATCCTTCGTTATCATCGTCTAACTGGTCACTATCATCAAGCTCACTATACGCTTTCACTATACTATCATCATCATCATCACCACCTTCATCAACAATCATCCTCCCTCCTCGTTATCACCATTGTCAAGCGTCACCATCACTATCACCCTACACTATCACCACCATCACGACTCTCCCTCAGCATAGACAAGCCGTAAAACATCTTGTACGTGGCCGTAAACACACTCCAAGATCTCGCAATTAAACCCATTTCTCGGAGCCAGGAAAGCCAGCCAGGGGTCGCTGCTGGGGTGAGGACATAATTAAAACACAGGTCAGAGATAAGCATTTTAGGTGAGGCTGGAGGCGACCGTCAGCTAGCTCGGCCCTGACTGCTGCTGCTCCTTAGTCTGGCAAGTGACCCCCTCCACACTCTGACCCCCTCCACACTCTGACCTCCTCCACCTCCCCCTCCTCCTCGCTATGACCTCCTTCTCCTCCTCCCCACTACAACCTAAACTTCCTCCTCCTCCTCCTCCTCCTCCTCACTACGACCCACACTACCACCTCCTCCTACACCACCCCATTACGACCCACACCACTACCTCCTCCACCCCACTACGACCCACACCACGACCTCCTCCTCCTTCTTTGATGTAAAAGGTATTCAAATGGCTTAAGAGTACTTTAAAGGGGTTAAGGGTTTTCTAAGGGATAATGGGTATTTTATCAGTGGGAATTTAGGCACCTACGTTGGTCTCTCATTGCTCCTCAGTCTCCCCCGCCCCCTCACCTCCTCCTCTCCACTCTGTAACCCGGATGCATGGACCCTTGCTTGTGTGACTTATGTGATGGTAAAGGGAGGTAAATAAGGGGGGAAGGGGGAGGGGAAGACGAAGGGAAGGAGGATGAGCGTAGGGTCTTCACTAGTCCATAACCCGGGAGTGTAACCCTGATGCCTTTAGTTGCTGCTTGTGGGGGAACTTATGGGGTGATAAGGGTTGTTGGGAGGATTAAAGAGGGGGTAAAGGGGGTTGTTAAGGGGGGAGGGCTTACGATCCAGGGGGTGTTCGGTCATAGCTGGTGGTGTCATGAGACTAGGGGGAGGTACCAGACACTAGTAGAAGGTACCAGGCACTAGTAGGAGGTACCAGACACTATGGGGTGGTACCAGGCACTAGTAGAAGGTACCAGGCACTAGTAGGAGGTACCAGACACTAAAGGGTGGTACCAGGCAAAAAGATATGTGATACCAAACCAGGAGGGAAGGGGGTACCAGGCGTTATGACCCACGATTGATGTGGTATTAGCCCAACGCGGGAGATACCATCGTGGCTGTAATGGTATAACTTGTGAAACGGTGTGATACCATCTGGGCTACCATACATCATTCATGGTAGCAGCGGCGGCAACAGCTGGGGCAGGGAGACGCCCATCTTAACCCCCCTCACGACTCGACCAGTTCACTCTGAAGACGACCTGTACACTCTCTTCCTCGGGTGACCTAAAGAATAGACACCCCCCCGAGTGTATTTTACCTGGTGATTAATGAACCACCACGGCGCTAACCTAACCTAATATACAGCCTTAAATTAACCTAATCTGTCCCTAAATTAATCTAACCTAACCCTAATCTAACTTAACCTAACTTAACTTACAGTACCTGAAGGTGTATCTCTCTCTCTCTCTAGATCATGGCTTTAGATAGTTAGTGAGACTTAATCGAGCGTGATATAATTCGATGGCTGGCAGTCACTCGCCCACCGCCCTGAGGAGGTGTTTTTTTTTTCTTTCTTTTTAATTCCTTCTATCAAGTCTCCTGCCCCGTGGTGATGGTGGTTGTCGTGGGAGTTATGTGCCCACGGCTTCCTCCTCCTCCTCTTTCTTTTTATTCTCTTCATTCCCCATTTTCCATTCTCTTTCTTCACTAGATTCACCTTCCTCCTTTTTCACTACGAGATCCCTTTTTTCCTCCTCCTTCACCACTAGATCCTCCTCCTTCACCACCCGATCCTCCTCCTTCACCACCCGATCCTCCTCCTTCACCACCCGATCCTCCTCCTTCACCACCCGATCCTTCTCCTCCTCCACCAAAACCTCCTCCTCCTCCGCCTCCACCACCAGATCCTCCTAATCCTCCTCCTCCACCAGATCCTCCACCTCCTTCACCACCAGATGAAGGAGCGGGCTACGAGCTTGTCCGTCTCCGGGGGATATCTTCATCGACCAGTGCCCGGCCCTCACCCAGGCTTTTATTGACTTTTAAGTCTTGTTCTTGGTGTTTATTGGCGACGGTGGCTGGGAGGCGAGGACCCGGGGCTCTCAAGACCTCGTCTCCACCGACCCACACATCCTCCCTCCATCCTACACTCAGTCCTACCCTCCCTCCCTCCTTCCTTCCATCCTAGAACCAGTCCTACTCTCCATCCTTCCCTAGTCCTCCCTCCCTCTTAGTATGTGACTACCTGATGTATTCCTATCGGACATTGACATCATTATCATCCTGGGACTGTGTAGCTTCCCCTGCCCTGGGTACTGTAGGGTGTGTAGCTGCCTCCTCGGGGGTACAGTATATTGCTGGGAGACTGGCTATGGTAACGAACAGGAGCATCGTTGTGGTGGTGATTTTAAAGGTAACGACATGAAGTGGACGGGAGTGACGTGTAAGGCAACGACGACGATGAGGACGAGGAGAACCAAAAACTGGGACGTGAGCTTAAGTAGACATGACGAGGAGGAACACTACGATAATAAGGCAGCAGCAGCAGCAGCAGCAGCAGCAGCAGCAGCAGCAGCACTCATAATGCACTTGTCCTCTTGGTGTGGGTAAGCCATTATCACCCGTGCTAACAACACCCCGCGCCTTCCTTTAGCCCTTGTGTGTTAAGCACCGACACCTGATGGCTGATAGCGTCTCAGGAGGTGGAAATCGACGTTGATTGTGTTCTTATAAGAGGTGGGTGTTGTGTCGTGAACCTCCCGAGGTGGATGTTGAAGTTGATCATGTGTTTAGTGGATGTTGTGAGGAAGGTTGGGGGTAGTGTTGTGGCTAGTGGATAGCATCTAAGAAGGTGTGGGTGTCGATGTTGGCTTTGTGTTTATAAGTGGAGACATGCAGGGAGGGAGGACCCGGTGGTGTTCCTGCCTGCTGAGGTGGCTGTCGATGTTTATTACGTGTGTGTAAGAAGGTGTCAGGTGTTGGGCCGTAGGAAGGTGATCTGGTCAACATTGTATGGGCCTGATAACCCTCCCTCTCCACTCTTAATGAGACGACTCGTTACCTTCCCATTAGCCCTGATAACGGAGGGCGGGACCACGATTCACCCCCTCCGTCCCACGCCACTGATTGGCTAGCTCGATTATGAAGAGAGATACTATTAGTCGAGCCAGGAGATAGACGCTCGTGAGTGGTCAGACCTTTCGACTTCGATTCCCCCGTGCCATTGGTCTGGGTAAACTTAAAAGTAGCATCGTGTTGGCCAATCAGGCGGTAGTTGAAGTTCCCTCCTCCCAATAACTCCCTCCCCCTCCCCACCTCATATACCATAACAATTGTGATCATGATTGGCAATTCTCCTTGAAGGTAAGGGTCTCCCATAGGTAATGTTAAGGGACGCCGTAGTGGTGTTCATTCATAGGGACGAGGTGTTTTCAGGGCCTCCTCCTCCTCCTCCTCCGGCTCTTTAAAGTGCATCTGATTACCGAAACTTATGAAGACGTTTATTTGACGTTACGGTTTTATTAATGCTGCTCCAGATAAGAGGGAGGGTCCTCATCCTAAACTACCTACCTGCCCTGCCACGACCTTACCTGCCCTGATACGACCTTACCTGCCCTGATACGACCTTACCTGCCCTGCCACGACCTTACCTGCCCTGCCACGACCTTACCTGCCCTGCCACGACCTTACCTGCCCTGTCACGACCTTACCTGCCCTGCCACGACCCTACCTCATTGCCACGACTCTACCTGCCCTGTCACGACCTTACCTGCCCTGCCACGACTCTACCTGCCCTGTCACGACCTTACCTGCCCTGCCACGACCCTACCTCATTGGCACGACTCTACCTGCCCTGATACGACCCTACCTGCCCTGCCACGACCTTACCTGTCCTGCCACGACCCTACCTGCCCTGCAACGACCCTACCTGTCCTGTCACAACCCTGTTTTTATGCTCCCTAACTTACCCTACCACAATACTGCCTAGCCTGCCGTTGTGCCTCTACTCTGCAGACCCTACTGTGACAACTACCCTGGCGAACTTTACCTGGCCACATTGCCTTCCCTCCCTCCTACTCTGTCAACCTCTATTTTGAAGTCCGGTACCTTGCCGAGGACGTTCCCGACCCTATTTCACTTTCCCTTATCATTGCTCCTCCCCTGTCACCCGTTGTTGTGGCACCCTGCTGGTCTCCGCTGAATATTACCCTGTTACCCTGCCATCCAACTAATCTCTGTCCTCTTCCCCTGCTTAGTCGCTTCCGTGGTCGCTGTCACCTCCACTGTTAACTCTGCCAACGCGGTCACCTCCCCCTGCCCTCTCCCCCCTCGTCCACTGTCACTGATAACGCGGCCCTCTCCCCGTCCTGCCACCCTGTCATGGTGTAAGCGAGTCATTTAACGACCAAGATCTTGATGCCCTGCCGGCGAGCACCCTCAGGAGTCATGTCACCCTGCCAGCGGCCGCCTTACCATCTGTACCTGGCGTCATCCTGCCACCCTCAACACGCCACCGTTATCGTGTCTACCTCTCCCTCCCTCCCACCCACCTTCCCCCCCTCTCTCTCTTTCTGTCCCTATCTTTCTTACAGCCCGCTTGCACGCTTGCCCATGTATTCTCCTCCCCTTCACTTGCTTCTTCGTCGACCTTATATACCACCCGACCACAGCCCAGCCCACCCAGAGAGATCCATATCACTATGCAACCAATTGACAGTGGGTGGTGTGGACGTTGATAGTGTGGTCGGGGTGGTGTGTGGTGGGGGCGGTGATAGTGTGGTCGGGGTGGTGTGTGGTGGGGCGGTGATAGTGTGGTCGGGGTGGTGTGTGGTGGGGCGTGATAGTGTGGTCGGGGTGGTGTGTGGTGGGGGCGGTGATAGTGTCGGGGTGGTGTGTGGTGGGGCGGTGATAGTGTGGTCGGGTGGTGTGTGGTGGGGGCAGGATAGTGTGGTCGGGGTGGTGTGGTGGGGGCGGTGATAGTGTGGTCGGGGTGTGTGTGGGGGCGGTGATAGTGTGGTCGGGGTGGTGTGGTGGGGGGTGATGATATGTGGTCAGGGGTGGTGTGTGGTGGGGCGGTGATAGTGTGGTCGGGGGTGTGTGGTGGGGGCGGTGATAGTGGTCGGGGTGGTGTGTGGTGGGGCGCAGGGGTGGTGTGTCGGTGATAGTGTGGTCGGGGTGGTGGGTGGTGTGGACGTTGATAGTGTGGTCGGGGTGGTGTGTGGTGTGGACGTTGATAGTGTGGTCGGGGTGGTGTGTGGTGTGGACGTTGATAGTGTGGTCGGGGTGGTGTGTGGTCGGGGTGGTGTGTGGTGGAAGTGTGGGTACGTTATTGGGGTATTTATGGGTATGGTATTAAACACACACGCAATGTGAATTGGAGTTGCATAGTGTTGCAGTGAGTAATATTCAGTGTTGCAGTGAGTAATATTCAGTGTTGCAAGTCCTGCCTCGTAGCTAGACAGAACAATTTAGCGGTGTTACCCCGTGGTAGTGTGTTGTGCCTCACAGGGCGAGAATCATCTGTGGTAAGATTAGTTGTAGTTGTGTGTGCATGGTGGTGGTGACGCCAGGTAATCGCTTTCTTAATTACCTCATCACTAACTAATTACATAGATACCACCCAGGTAATTGGACCCCGCTGGAAATGGTTTGCGTGCATGTGTGCGTGCGTGCGTGCGTGGTAGTATCAGTGGTGGTAGAAGTAGTAGTGGTGATGTGTCTCTGGGTGGAGGGTGACTTGGAGGAGGAGAGGGAGGGAGTAGTGGAGGGAGGGTGTTGGAGGGTCCCACAGCCATGATTGTTGTTATGTTAAGTTGGGTTAGGTTAGGTTAAGGGCCGTAGTGGTAAGGAAGGTCACGTCCTGGGCTTCTGTTGGTGCCGTGAGGGACACTTAGTGGTGAGGCGGAGGAGAGTGTCTAGGAGGGTGTGTTGGTGTGAGGGGGAGGTCAAGTACTCGAGTGGTGTGGTCTTTAGATAAGTTAGATGGTCGATAGTTAAGAATAGGTAGAGGGAATTGGTTGGGAATAGGGTGTGGTGAAGTTAAAAATTACGTAGATAGTAGTTACAGGTCAAGTAGTGGATAATTAAGAATAGGTAGAGAGTAGGTTGTAAATAGGTAAAGAACAGGTTGTATACAGTTAGAAATTTGTCCATATTTCACCCCTTGTTATCCCCTCGCAGTCTCTAATACTTAATGAAGTGTCGTGCCCAGCCGTAACACACAAGGCTCCTCAGTGTGGCGTCTCCTGGCAGTCATCCTCAGCGACCCCACAACACCATAAATCCTCAGCAAACATAATAGTGAGGTATTACAAGTCTTTATTAATTCCTCGAGCTGAGAACTATCTATCAGGGACGACTCACCCAGCCCGCTGCATGTTAGAGCTATACTGAGATGGGCGTTAAAGTCGCTCTTGGATGATCGGTTCTGTGTGTATCTCGCCCTTGTGGTACTGGTGTCTGTTGTGTCTGTTATCGATGGGAGGAGGAGTGGTAAAAAAATGCCTCGTGGTAGTAGAGGATGCCAATGTACATGCCTCCGCTAATGCCTCAAGGTTGCTGGGAGGCATTGGTTCAGGCATCCGAGTCTGGGCTGGCTAATACACTTCTCAGGGTGCTGCAGGATGGCCGCCTCCGCCACAGACCGCGACAGGATAAAACGGTGTAGGCGAGTCACTCCACACAGCGATACGACACTGGTACCCCCATAAATGATCCTGAACAGAGAGCTCCTGGGTGACCGGGCCAGGCTGAAGCACCAGAGATTATTAGTTGCCATAATAAACAGACGTAGTGGTGTGGCGAGTGGAGTGGCGAGGTGAAAGAGAGCGGACAGGAGTGGCGAGGAGGAGGAGGAGGAGGACAAATATTAACCAGCGTCAATAGGTTGTAAGAGGGACGCGAAACACAGGAAGCTCATTGTGGGGACGATGTTATCTAATCTAGTCCATGTAGCTGGGGAGTGTGGCGACGCTGGTAGTGGTGGTCGAGGAGGAGGAGGAGGGGGACGTCTTAGGCACGAGAAGGTACTATTACACCTATGATGACACACCTGTACACATAGAAGTAGTGGCGCGGGGTAGTGGTGGTGAGGGGAGGTGGTCTTAGTGGTGGAGGATGGCGAGACTGTACTACTGCACCTTATTAATACGTATAGGTAGTGGCCGAGGTAGTGGTGGTGGGGGGTAATGGCCTCAACATGAAGAAGCCCGATTACCACTGCACCCTTAATAACACAGGTAATGGGGCTCAGCTGACAGTACCCGCAGTGAACCATCCCTGTTGTCCATCGGCTGTCAGAGAAAGAACCTGGATCTTAATTTGATTTTTTTTTGCCTTAGTCCAATGTCCTGTTTTTCTGATGTGACTGATGGATGTTTTATTTTAAGACAATCTAAAGACGACGTAATCTTACCAAGTTGGGCGTTATTTGTGTGTGTGTGTGTGTGTGTGTGTGTGTGTGTGTGTGTGTGTGTGTGTGAGGGTGGTGGTTTAGAGAGAGAGAGGCCCCGTTGTTGACATAGTGAGCACCACGGTCCAGTCACTCTGTATACCTCAGCACCTCCGTCTGCTTGCTTGTGTGAGTTGACGACCCTTACCATGGCGGGCGTCTTGCTGTCCTCCTTATCTTTCTCTTCCTCTGTCTGTATCCTCCTTCTCCATCTTGTTCTCTTCTATCTCTGCCTTCCTTCTGGTGTTATCTTCTCCCTCTCCTCCTCCTCCTCCTGACGACGACGATAATGACGCTACCTGGGGGGGGTTAGGTGGGTTTAGTTAGGTTAGGTAAGGTTAGGTTAGGTTAGGTTAGGTTAGGTTAGGTTAGGTTAGGTTAGAGTAGATTAGGTTTGGTTAGGTTAGGTTATCATTAGGATAGTTAATCTTCAAGTGAAATAAGCTGGGAGGTGAGGGGGAGGAGGCGAATCTTCAAGTGTTCCCAGAAGCCTCTCGTCAGTGAAGACCGGCTGCCATGTTGTCTCCTTTGACTCCACTTCCGGATACTCTATGACCCGTAAGTTACTATTTAAGTCTTGGGTTTAGTCTACACGGTTTTCACCCTTCCTCATCGGACTGGTGGTGTTTTTTCGCATGAATGAATGTTTTATTATTCCGTGTGCAGCTCAATGCGATTATATAGGTAAAGTTTAGGGTTGGGGTTGAGGAGAGTGGCTAAGATGGCATCGGAAGTGTGTTGTGACTCTACTGTATGTGAGTGCTTCCTGTTATCCCCATTGATGGTAAAAAAATTTCCAAATAATAACCAATGAAAGTTAATAAAATACTAATAATTGAAAATCTGAGTCTTGGATGTTCTTATGACCCCTCCCTCCCTCCCTCCCTCCCTCCAGCGTGAGTAATGATGCCTTGTGTCTCACCTGAATTACCTGCCACACTACAGGTCACGGCACCAAGGGGCCACAGACACCACAAGAAATCACAGCAGCACCTGGAGGAGAGAAGTAGTGTACAGAGACCAGCACCCGAGACGCTGGGGACTGGGATCGAAGAGTTTGTGTGAGAGTAATGATGCCCATGAACCGCTGTCTCCCCCCTCCTCCGTCGTCCCTTCTTCAGTAGGATGTTCAGGATAACTTGCTCAGCTCTCCTTCCCATCCCTTCGTCAGTTGAATGTTAGAAGTGACCCTTCACCTCCTGCTATGTCCCGGTAGGGTGATGGGAACATCTACGTATTCTTCCTCGCCGCCACTTTCTCCTCCTCCTTCTTACTGCCTCCCCTGCGTCAGCGTGGTGTCGTGGGCGTGCTCTCTAGGGCTGGGGGAGGCTTGGTTGGCGAGGTTTGTGTGTATAATAACAGCCTACACGTGGTGGAGGCCGCCATCAGCCGGCCTCTCCATTTGTCAGCGCGAGGCCAAGTCATTACTCATGTGCCACCGCTCACCGTTTTGTCCCTCTACGCTGTGGGGAGGGGAGGGGGCAGGGGACGCGAGAAAAATGGCCCTTCGTCTATTCTGTCATAGTGTGAGTTTTTCCGCGGAAGTTCTCGTCCCTTTTTGCCCCAGATTGTGAAGCTAATTTGCTGGAATCGTATTTTTCTTGGTCTTCGTGGTCGCCTCGCCTCTCTGGTTGGTGGCGAGTTTTTCTCTGTATCAAGTCAAGTGTGTGGGGCGGCCCTGGTGGTTATTCTTCTTTCTATATTTCTTATTTGTCATTACCATTTCTTCTTCTTCCCTTATCTTTTTGTTTTGCTCCATTTCTCATCAGTTGATCCTTCTTCTCTTCCTATTCTTTGTCCTCTTCTATTCCCCATCAATTAATACTTCATCTCCTCCTCCCACTTCTTCCGCTAATCCTCCATCTCTTCCTCCTTCTATACTTCTTCCTCCTCTGCATCTTCGCTTTTCTTTGCTCTCGTTTATTTCCAGATTCTTTCAGTGTTGTTTTCTTTGTTTTAGTTCATTTTTGTTTTCTCTGTTTTTAGTCTCGCTACGCTGATGTTCGTTTGTTTTTATTGTGTTGGTGAGTCGAGTGCGTTGGTTAGTCTCAACAGTAGAGTGTGTTGTGGGTCGAGTGCGTTGGTTAGTCTCAACAGTAGAGTGTGGTGTGGGTCGTGTGCGTTGGTTAGTCTCAACAGTAGAGTGTGTTGTGGGTCGTGTACGTTGGTTAGTCTCAACAGTAGAGTGTGGTGTGGGTCGTGTGCGTTGGTTAATTTCAACAGTAGAGTGTGTTGATCAGGTATGGTGGATGCAGCGGTCGTTATCACCGTGGGCATCGTAGAGGTAGAGGTCAAGAGGTCATGCCTGTGGTGAGGACCCTTCTCAGGTGACCCGCGGCCCAGGTAAAGTACCCCTCCTACTCCTCCTCCAGGTAACTCCTCCCGGGACCGAACCCCTGCTCAGGTGAGACGCTCAGCTCCCCCCTCCCCCCTTCCTCTCCCCTTCTCCCTTACCTTCCCTCCACTCTTCCGCTGTCTACCTCCTCCACCAGCCCCCACCCCCTCACGTCTCCTCCTCCTCACGCCCCTCTTCACCACCACCCTCCTCCACAACCCCCCTCCACCCCTCGCCCCTCCCCACACTACCACTCCTCCACCAGCCCCTCTCCCCCTCACGCCCCTCCCCCACCACCACACTCTCACTACTCCACGCCCCTCCCCACCACCCTCCTCCACCCCTCACCCCTCCCCACCACCACCACCCCTCCGCCCCTCCCTACCACAACCCCTCCGCCCCTCCCTACCCCACCACCCCTCACGCCCCTCCCCCACCCTCCCCTCCCACCACCACCCCTCCACCCCTCCCCACCACCACCCCTCACGCCCCTCCCCTACCACAACCCCTCCCACCCCTCCCCACCCCACCCTCCCCACCCCTCCACCCCCTCCCCCTACCCCACCCCTCCCCACCCCTCCCCACTCCTCCCACCAGCCCCTCTCCCCTCCGCCCCTCCCCCACCCTCCCACCACCCCTCACCCTCCCCACCCTAACCCCCTCCCCGCCCTCCCCACCACCTCCCCACCCCTCCTGCCCCTCCCCACCCACCCCCTCCCCGCCCCTCCCCACACTCCCTACCTCCCTCCCACCAGCCCCTCTCCCCTCCGCCCCTCCCCACC
This sequence comes from Homarus americanus, assembly GCF_018991925.1. Lineage (NCBI taxonomy): Eukaryota > Metazoa > Arthropoda > Malacostraca > Decapoda > Nephropidae > Homarus > Homarus americanus. The sequence continues at coordinate 347,812 of NW_024717541.1, read as the reverse complement.
ACTCCCCCACCACCTCCTCCACCTCTTCCCTCCCACCCACCACCTCACCCTCCCCACCACCACTAGGACCACTAACCAGGCCATGAGGGTCCAGCAGAAGACACTAATGGTGACGGCTCTCACCTGGGCCACCAGTACTGAGGGCTGACTTACAGGTGTTTTTTGGTGTTTACCTTTGATTTACGGGCGGGGCGGCCTGGTCCTGATAGTGTCTTATCTTCTGGTGCTGGTCATTAGCCCCCTCCTCCTCTTTTTCCACCTCCTTCTTTTCTTCCTCCTCCCCATATTCCTCTTCCTCCCACTCCTAATCCACGTCTTCTTTTCCCCCTCCTCCTCCTCTTCTCTTTTTCCTGTTCCTTCTTTTCCTTCTCGCCCTTTTTTTTCTTCTTCTGCGACAACCACGACATTAATGACGTTAAGAATGATGATGACCTCCTCCTCCTCTCCTCCTCCTCCTCCTCCTCCTCCTCCTGCAGGTGATCCACCAAAAACACAAGCCTCTTAATCAAGGTCTATTGCCCCCCCCAGCCATCCACCTAACCTACGCCCCCCTCCTTCTCCTCCTCCCCTACACTCTGACCCCACCACCACAGCACATAAGCTCACCCCACCCCCCTTACCCCTACACAACCAGTCCCTCACCCCTCCCCTACACCCAACGCCTCCCCACCCTCAGGGTCAAATAACTCCCATAGCACACTCTTCCCTCTCCTTAGTATCAGACCTCTCTCCCCCTCCCCTTAGGTGGTGATCTTACCTTTCCCCTCCCCCTTAAATTTACTTTTGTTACCCCTGAGCTTGGGAAATACACTAGCTCATCCTCTTTCTTTCCTTCTCCTTTTCATCATTTTATTCGTCCTCCTCCTCCTCCTCCTCCCTCCTCCTCCCTCCTCCTCCTCCTCCTCCTCCTCCCTCCTCCTCCTCCTCTCTCCTCTCCTCCTCCCCTCATACTCCTCCCTCCCTCTTTCTCTTGTTCCCTCCTCCTCCTCCTCCTCCTCTTTCTCCTGCTCCTCCTCCTCTTTCTCCTCCTCCTCCTCCTCCTCCTCTTTCTACCCCTCCTCCTCTTTCTCCTCACTGTTCAAAAATCAAGTCACTTGCAGGCCAAAAGCAGGTTACAGGTCACACGACAGTTCCACCTCATATCCTCTCGACCCAGCTGTTTAATAACTGGGGTTAAGACGTGAAGTTGTAGTATATGCGGACACAAGTTACCCCAGCTGGTGTGTGTGTGTGTGTGTGTGTGTGTGTGTGTGTGTGTGTGTGTGTGTCTCTCTCTCATAGCTTTTAATTGTTGATGGACTACCGTAATTACTATCCTGGCTACACGCTTAAAGACCTTAGTTGTTGAAGTGCAGTAATAGCCTAATTAACGCCAAGGTAGTCAAGGTAAGTCAGTGTTCTATCTTCACTACGGTAGCCCCTGTAAGTATATGTCTTTGTATATTGTGATTACCTGAAGATTAGACACCCTAATTTATTTCACCTGATGATTAAACACCCAAGTGCTAATCTAACCTAACCTAACCTAACCTAATCTAACCAAACCTAACCTAACCTAACCTAACCTAACCTAACCTAACCTAACCTAACCTAACCTAACCTAATCTAAACCCCTCAGGTAGCGTTTGGGTGTTGAATCATAAGGTGAAATAAACCTGGGATGTCTAATCTTCAAGTGATCTCGGGTTTGTTTGTAAATATTCTTGTAAATTAATTCGTAAGTTTGTTTGTAGTATTGTTATTATAAACGTCAGACTAATGGAGTTTTTTCTTCTCCTTCAGGTATGTCTTGCCGTTGGGTGTCTGGTCTTAGCCTGGGTGGATATGCTGTAAGTACCCACACACACACACGCCCTTACTACCCACATCACGCCCATGGGTTCTTTCTCGTGTTTATATGTTTACTTATGTCGGCATAAACTTGAAAACTGCGTGTGGGTTGGGGGGTGTTGTCAGGTACTGGTGGGTGTTGTCAGGTACTGGTGGATGTTTTCAGGTACTGGTGGATGTTGTCAGGGACTGGTGGATGTTGTCAGGTACTGGGGGATGTTGTCAGGTACTGGTGGTTGTTGTCAGGTACTGGTGGATGTTGTCAGGTATCTGGTGGATATTGTCAGGTACTGGGGGATGTTGTCAGGTACTGGTGGATGTTGTCAGTTACTGGTGGATGTTGTCAGGTATCTGGTGGATGTTTTCGGGTACTGGTGGATGTTTTCCCAGGTACTGGGGATGTTGTCGGGTACTGGTGGATATTTGTCGGAAGGGTACTGAGTGGATGTTATCAGGTACTGAGTGGATGTTGTCAGGTACTGGTGGATGTTGTCAGGTACTGAAGGATGTTGTCAGGTATCTGGTGGATGTTGTCAGGTACTGGGGGATGTTGTCAGGTACTGGTGGATGTTGTCAGGGTATCTGGTGGATGTTGTCAGGTACTGGGGGATGTTGTCAGGTACTGGTGGATGTTGTCAGTGGTGGGTGTCCTGGTTGGCAATTACTGTGTGTTTGCCAAACTTTGCTCTCGCTCGCTGCTTTGTGCCAAATTTCATCACAAAGAATTTTTTGTTGGGTGTTTTACGTGGCTAAGGGCGGGTAACTGGCTGGCATGGGTGAGGGAGAGGCAGGGAAAGAAGGGCTAGCTGGGAGGGATGGGGAGGGAGAGAAGGGAGAGGGAGGGAGAGAAGGGCTATAGTTGAGAGGGATGGGGAGGGAGAGAAGGGCCGGCTGGGAGGGAGAGAAGGGAGACGGAGGGAGAGAAGGGCTATAGTTGGGAGGGATGGGGAGGAAGAGGTAGGAATAATGTGAGGGAGAGGAAGAGAGGGGAGGAGGATCTGGGTGGTAATGGAGAGACAGGGATAATAACAGGAACCGGGAAGAGGAAGAAGAGAAGATAAAGACAAAATAGCAATTATCAGTGAAGGAAATAACGCTTAGCTATATTAATAAGTTATACACCCGACATGAATAATAAATGGATATGCAAATTTGATCAGGTTAATTACTAAGGTGATGACTGTGTGAGTACCTCCAATCATGCCAATTTTTATTATATTTGGTAATTGTTTTCTAGTGTATCCTGCCGAGGCGTGATGTATAGCTAGTATATGTAAATGAGGTGTATCCTATCGTGTGTGATGTATGGGGAGGTTAGGTTAGGTTAGGTATATAATTAACACATATGGGAGTACCTTCATTATTTATCATATATCATTACCATCTTACAAATGATCTTTTTTACCCTCTCGTGGTGCCCAGCCGAGGAATGACTTACAGACAGACAAATGAGCTACATTCTCAGGTTGTATAATATATGGTTATGTAAATTGAGTCAAGTAATTATCACGGTAATGTCCATGACAGCCTTACACCTGCAGGAGAATGGCCACGGTGCTCGGTTATACCTGTATGCAAATGAGGGACAAGGCTTCTAATTTCCTCACTCTTCGCTCTATGGGACACTAACAAGGCCAGGCCATTAGCTGCTGGATTTGTGATGTTATACTGGAAGGGGGAGGTGGGGGTGATTGACAGACAGCCGTTCATTCAGTCCCGACACAACACTACACAGACTGTCACTCACGCACACAGCGAGGCTCTCTCTCTCTCTCTCTCTCTCTCTCTCTCCTGGTGTGTAGCTGCCTCTCCTGACATAACTGATATATGTTAGTCCTGTGAGTAAGATGTCCCCTTTTTTTTCCCAGGGTTGGGGGGTTGTTCGTCACCCGTGTTCCTCCATAAGTAAATTTTATTAAGCAGAGTTATTACACGTCACAGGTTGTAGAGAAATAAGTAATGACGGTGATTGAGGAGATTAGAGTCGAGTGTTACCTGGGGGGAAAAAAAGATGTGCAATTTAGTTAATAAATATTTTAGGTGTTGTTGAGTGTTATGAGGAGACGGTACTAGGGATGTGTTGTGGGTGGGGATGTGTTGTGGGTGGGAATACATGGATGGAGGTGGTGTTTACATGTTGCTGATGGTAGGCTGGCAGGTAGGTAGGTAGGTAGACAAAGAGGCAGGCAGGCAGGGAAGGGCGTAAACAAGCAGGTAGACAGAGGCAGATGGGTAAGATACAATCAGGGGCAGTCAGGTAAAAAGCAGGCAAGCAGACAGACTGAAGCAGATACTGGTAGACAGATAGACAGAGGCAGGAAGAGACACAAGCAGACAGAAAGAGAGACACAAGCAGAGGCAGACACAACCAGAAGCAGACAGACAGAGACACAAGCAGAGGCAAACACAAGCAGACAGACAGACAGAGACACAAGCAGAAACAGACAGACAGACAGACATAGACACAAGCAGAGGCAAACAGACAAGCAGACAGACAGAGACAGACAGACACAGAGGAACTGACTCACGCCACTGGGGTGATTGTACAACTCGCCTCAACAATAAAAAGTGAAGTGTGACGTTTTTAGTTGACTTAAGTTTACCTGAACTCGATCCTCTGGCCGCCACCGCTACTCTCTCTCTCTCTCTCCCTCTCGCACTGTAGTTTATTAATTCTGAAACTACGGTGCCGGTTATAGGTATACAGGTAGGAGGACAAGTACAGGGGTAGGCAGAAGTAGGAAGACTCTCTCTCTCTCTCTCTCTCTCTCTCTCTCCTCTCTCTCTCTCTCCTCTCTCTCTCTCTCTCTCTCTCTCTCTCTCTCTCCTCTCTCTCTCTCTCTCTCTCCTCTCTCTCTCTCTCTCTCTCTCTCTCTCTCTCTCTCTCTCTCTCTCTCTCTCTCTCTCTCTCTCTCTCTCTCTCTCTCGTTAGTTACCATAAGATATACCTCCCCCATTTGTTGTGTGGAGGCAGGCGTACAGAAAGTGACTATAAAGGCGAGGGCTTGTCTTCAAGAATGAAATTGAGTTATTTAGGTCCTGAGTGGGGAGACTGTAGGGGTTGTGAGGATGTTAGGGTGGGGGAGAATTGTGTGTAGAATTGGGGAGGTATGTGGGGGAGTGGGGAGGTTATGAAGGTAAGGAGGCTATGTAAGGGGTGGGGGAGATTATGTAGAGGCAAGGGAAGTGTGGTGTAAATTAGAGAGGCTATGTGGGGGGTGGGAAGGCTATGTGGGGGTGGGGAGGCTATGTGGGGTGGGGGAGGCTCTGTAGGTGGGGAGGTTGTGTGGGGTGAGAGAGCTAGCGAGCCGATGGGATGAGGGAGTGTGTAGGTTGGAATCAGGTCCCCAGTGGTGGTATGCAGAGGAGTAATGGCTCTCAGGGCTTGTTGTATGTATATTTTGGGACGTAGTAGTAGTAGTAGTAGTAGTAGTAGTAGTAATAGTAGTAGTAATAGTAGTAGTAGTAATATTAGTAGTAGTAGATAATTGTGAAAGAATGTGGCTATTAGAGAGCTAGGCCACGTTATTAAAAAAATATTAGTATTAGTAGTAGTAGTAGTAGTAGTAGTAGTAGTAGTAGTAGTAATGATAAAAGTAGACGTAGTAGTAGTAGACGTAATAGTAGTAGTAGTAGTAGTAGTAGTAGTAGTAGTAGTAGTAGTAGTAGACGTAATAGTAGTAGTAGTAATAGTAGACGTAGTAGTAGTAGACGTAATAGTAGTAGTAGTAGTAGTAGTAGACGTAGTAGTAGTAGACGTAATAGTAGTAGTAGTAATAGTAGACGTAGTAGTAGTAGACGTAATAGTAGTAGTAGTAGTAGTAGTAGTTAGTTACAGCAGCAATAGCAACAGCAGCCGGGCCACCAACAGTACTGCGTGGCTGGGATAAACAGCATCCTTCACCATGCTGTTATTGATGGTACAGCACACACACACACACACACACACACGCACACAGAGCAGTTGTAGCTGTAATTTGTGAAGGGTTTACAGCAGCAACATCGTGAACAGTAGTTTAATAGCGTGAGCGATAATAACAGCAGTAGAGAAGGTGCAGCAGTCGGGGCAATGATAGCAGAGGCTGGAGAAGCAGTAACAGAGATAACAGCAGGAATCACAGCGGGAAGAACAGCAGCAGGGTATAGGTAGAAGATGCAACAGCAGAGGATGGAACAGCAGCACCAGCAGGAATAACAGCAGTAGGAAACATTAAGGAGCAGGAATAACAGCAGCAGGAGAAGGAACAGCAGATGCAGCAGCAGGAGAGAGAACAGCAGATGCAGCAGGAGGAGAAGGAACAGTGGCGGCCGTGTGCTGCGTGACCAATGGGTAATGGTCACCCTGCAGGCTCCCCAGACCTCTTTCTCTTGGTCATTCCTCTGCTTTACTACACCTCCTCCTGCTCCTCCTGCTTCGTCTCCTTCTCCTGCTTCTCCTGCTTCTCCTGCTCCTACTGCTTCTCCTCCTCCTACTGCTTCTCCTGCTCCTCCTTCTGCTTCTCCTGCTTCTCCTCCTGCTTTCTATACTTCTGCTCCTCCTCCTCCTCTGAAACATCTGCTCCTCCCCCTCTGCTGCTCCTGCTGCTTGTACTGATTAAGTAATGTTCTTTCTAATTTATAATGCATTTTAAAAACAATATTTCGAATTTCATTGATAATTTAAACCATTTTTAATTTTGTATTTATTTATTTATTTATTTTTTGGACTTCCTAAACTTTTTTTTATTTTAGTTATTTTTTTTAAGCGTTTTTATACGAAATCCAAGACGGATTTTCGATTTTTTAAAGCGACTCCAATTATCAAAACATCACGAAACAATTTCCCTTTGTCACCTGATGTTGATAATATAAACACGTCCTCCCATTACTGTTGTGTTTTTGTTTTTACATTTATTTTTATTTTTTTATATATTTTTTTTACATTTTTCACAAGTTCTTTTACATTTTCTTTATCCTTTTTTTATTATTTTACATATTTTTTTACATTATTTTACATCTTTTACATTTTTTAAATTTTTTTTACTTTTTTTTTACATTTTATTTCACCATTGAATAAAAACCCTACCTGGTAGCCCCTGTCCACCAGGTGTAATGTGTCCCAGTGTGTGTGTGTGTGTGTGTGTGTGTGTGTGTGTGTGTGTGTGTGTGTGTGTGTGTGTGTGTGTGTGTGTGTGTGTGTGTGTGTGTGTGTGTGTGTGTGTGTTTTTTTTAACCTACGTGTAGTATAGTTTCAACTTTATATAGCGCACAGTAACCCAGCAGAATATTGTTATCAGTGAGAGAGAGAGAGAGAGAGAGAGAGAGAGAGAGAGAGAGAGACTGAATTTTATATAACTATGTAAAATATATATATGTTTTTTCTGGGTGGGGGAGGAAAGAGAATGTACCTTTATGCACTTAATTACGGCTTCTGTGTGTAATTAGTTTGTATGTGTGTGTGTGTGTGTGTGTGTGTGTGTGTGTGTGTGTGTGTGTGTGTGTGTGTGTGTTCTTGTTTTTGTAGTTGTTTTTGGTTATTTTTTACATTATTTTTTTTTTCTTGTTTTCTCTGATTGTTTATTATGTTGTTGTTCTCTTGTCTTTGTTTTGTGTCATTGTCTCCAGATCATTCCTCCTCCTCCTCCTCCTTCCTCCCTCCTCTTCTCACCAGTATAGGTGTGCTAGGCCAAGCAGTGGGGGGTGACGTCAATGCTGTTGTCACTGTTGTTGTCGTCACTGTTGTTGTTGTCGTCACTGTTGTTGGTATTTTTGGTTCTGTTGTTGAAGTCACTGTTGCTGCTGTTGTTTTTCCCGTTGTCACTGTTTTAACTATCACTGTTGCTCTTGTTGTCGTCACCGTTGTTGATCCACCAGTGATTCAGAGTGATATGGGCAGCATAGTAGGCGTTGGTTGGGCGGTGGTGGGCGGGGATGGACGGTGGTAAGGTGGGGGATAGGCGTTGGTGACGTTTGAATGGGCGGTGGTGGGCTGGTCTAAGGGCGGGAGTGGGCGGGGATGGGCTGGTCGTAGGGCGGTGATGGGTTGGTCTAAGGGCGGGGATGGGTTGGTCTAAGGGCGGGAGTGGGCGGGGGTGGTGTAGGAGTAGGCAGCTTGAGGGTGATGATTGGTGCGACTATTACCCAGTTATTATATTGTAATGGTGAGAGCGCCTTGTGACCCACTCACCCACCCACATTAACCCTTCCTTCTCACCAGTGTAATGAATGACGCCCATCTCGCCCACCCCCTTTCACTCTTCCGCCCACCAACCCATCCCCACACACGTTCTTGTTACCACTCATCCATCCCCTCTCCGCCCCACTCCTGACGTCCTGGGGAGGGTTGAGAGGGCCAGGTAGGTGAGAGGGGCAGGTGTATCCACTTTTCCTCACACACTCGGCCCCATACCCCTTCCCTACGCCCTGTGCCCCGTTTCTACGCCTCCCACCGTCCCCACACCCGCCCCACCCCGTCCCCACACCCGCCCCACCCCGTCCCGTCCCGCCAGCGCGCCCATCCGCCTTTACAAGCTGCCAGTGACGCTAACACTGACGTGCCATTAACTGCTACATCCATCACAATGCGCGCTGCCACCACCGCCACCACCACAGTAACTAGTGCACCCGCAACACCTTTGGCGATACCCGGCAGGTGTATTGCTCATCTAGTGATACAGCGACACACACACACACACACACATAGGTCTAGGGTGGTTAATCTTCAGGTGAATCATTTAATCGTAGATGAGTATATGAAGATCTTACATGGAGTCCTGAGTCACCAAGATTCTGTACAGGTTTTGTGAGAATGTAACTAATTAAGGTAGAGTCTTAGTGTGATTTTGATGCCATATTGGATGTTGAGGTTTATGTCCGCCAGCTATGAGGAATATTTTACTTGTGAAGCTCATTGGATTTGGGGCTGGATCGGATCGGGCCGGGCCGGGCTGGGCTGGGCTGGGCTGGGCTGGGCTGGGCTGGGCTGGGCTGGAGGTCGTCGCTCGCCAGGTAGAGGCCCAGACAATCAACATAATCGCCGCCATGTGATCACCGTCATTAGTACAGATGTTAATCATGACCAAGGTATCACGCCTCCGGGGACACCTGGTCGAGTGGTGCCATCATACACCCCCGCTGTGTTGTGCTACACTTACTACAACAAAACTACACTACAACAACACTACTACTACTACTACTACTACTACTACTACTACTACTACTACTACTACTACTACTACTACTACTACTACTACTACTACTACTACTACTACTCTCCAAGCGTTACGGTCTTGAACAACTCTCTCCATAGCCAACACATACCATCAGTCAAGTATTACTTAAAAGAATTAAATGATAACAAATTATTATTATCGTTGTTGTCATGTAGATAAAATAACATAAAAAGGAAATAGAAACTCGAGAAAAATAATAGAGTAAACGTAATTATAGTAATAAGAAAGATGGAAAATTTAATGGAGGAATTTATTTTTATGGGGAATGTGATGTGTGAGGCGAGGTGAGGTGTGGTGAGGCGAGGTGTGGTGAGGTGTGGTGAGGCGAGGTGAGGTGTGGTGAGGTGTGGTGTGGTGTGGTGAGGTGTGGTGAGGTGTGGTCGTGTGGTTGGTGGGAGTCATGCTAGGGAATGTGTTGCTTCTGGGTCTCGTGTGTTTCTTCCCTCCAGCCCTCCCTCTCCCTCACTCCCTTCCTCCCTCCTTCCCTTATTCCCTCACTCTACCCATCCATCCATCTATCCCTCCTCCCCTCTATCCACCCCTCTCTCCGTAGGCTAATAAGCTTTCCTTCCTCCCTTCCTCTTTTCATTTCTTCCTTCCAATTCCTCCTCCTTCCTCTCCACCTCTTCCAAATCATCACCCCACTCCCCGATTCCCTCTTTCTATAATCATGTCCTTTCTCCTCCTTCTTTTCTCCTTATTCTTACTTCATCTATTCACTCTCCTCCTTACCTCCACTTCTCCCCCCTTCTTCTCCTTCCTCCTCATCTCCTTTCACCTCTCACTCTTATCAGCTCTCCTCCTCTCCTCCATCTCTCTCCACTGCACCACAATGCACCATAGTATAAATGTGAATTGATTCCATGCCACTTGGGTTTTGGAGCATGAGCACACACACACACACACACACACACACACACACACACACACACACACACACACACACACACACACACACACACACACAATGAGCTGAGTGGAGGAGGAAAGAGGAGGGAGTGAGAGGAGGGATGATTTGAGTGGGGGGAGAAGGGGAGATGATCTGAGTGGGGTGGGGGGTTAGGAAAGGAGGAATGAGGGAGAGAAACCTCAGCTTTAAATTGAATATAATGTAGGAAATAGGGGACATCCAGTGTGCTGATATTGGCGTCTTGTAATGAACTTTGCGCCACTCACTCCCACACAAGACGTAAACCTCCACCTCCAGGACTCATCTATTATGACCCTTATTGTCGCCGTGCATAAGGTCGACCTCCACAACGCTCCCACGCGCCAATTTCTGCTCGGTAAAGGTCATAAATACATTGATTTAAAAGTTCACAAAGCCCATCTTTTTCCTTCTAAAAAGATGGGGGTCGAGGGATGATGAGGGAAGGGGGGGGCAGGGAGGTGGATGATGAGAGTGGGGGCAGAGAGGTGGATGAGGAGGGGGTGGGGGGCAGAGGTGGATGATCGGGAGGGGAGGGGGAGGTGGATGATGAGGGAGGGGGCTAGGAGGGATGATGGGGGAGGGGGGTGAGAGATGAGGGGGAGGGGCAGGAGGTAGATGATGAGGGGAGGGGGGGCAGGGAGATGGATGACAGAGGGGAGGGGGGCAGGGAGGTGATGAGGTAGGTGGGGGGGCAGGAGAGGTGGATGATGGGGAGAGGGGGGTGAGGGAGGTGATGATGAGGGAGGACAAGAGGTGGATGATGAAGTGGGGGGCAGAGAGGTGGATGATGAGGGGAGGGGGCAAAGAGGTGCAACTGCTTGGTAAACACCTGTGTGGGGGGTGGAGGTGTGTTTGGGTTGTTTTTGTTAATTATTATTTTATGTGTGTGTGTTTTATGTGTTTTTTTGTGGGTAGATGGATGTATGTGTAATGATAGATAGATAGATAGATAGATAGATAGATAGATAGATAGATAGATAGATAGATTACCACATTTAAATATCTCACGTCTCCAAGTTTTTCCTCAAATGCTCGTAAATATTGTCATTACCACACGCACACACACACACACACACGCACACACACACACACACACACACACACACACACACACACACCACACACACACACACACACACACACTATATATATTATACCAAGCTCCACATTAGCATATCCAATACAGGTTAGAGTTGACGCTCTGTCATATTTGAGTCTCATTATATATGTGATACACCTGCTCCGACACACCTGCCCCCTGACACACTTGTCTCTGACACACTTGGCCTCCACACAACTGGCCTCCACAGATCTTCCTCAGGCCTCCTGGACACTTGGCCCCTGACACACTTGCGGGCCTCCGACACTTGGACTCCGACACTAGCCTGACACACCTGCCTGCCATCACACTCTTGAGAAATCAATTACTTATCATTGTATATCGAGATGCTATTGTATATGTAATGATTGCTGTGTGTGTGTGTGTGTGTGTGTGTGTGTGTGTGTGTGTGTGTGTGTGTCAATGTGTGTGTGTGTGTGTGTGTGTGTGTGTGTGTGTGTGTGTGTGTGTGTGTGACTGGAGCTAAAACAGTCTCGACATTATTGAATACTTAATGCAATCCGTAATTAGCTTGATTAAATAACGCATCAACTAGCAGCTAATAACAGCACATCATGACAAACCTACATCGCTATTTTTTTTTTCTTCACTTTGGTTAAAAATCAAACAAAATTAAGTGTTTTTTCCCTCAAATAAAAAAAAAGGTTCGATCTTGTTTATTTAATATTCGGGAAAAAATAATCAACTTTAACGTGTATGAATTAAATGGGCGTCTTTAAGTGATGGAGTTGAGATAGAGGATTGGATTCATATCGTTTATATTTTGTTTTTATTTCGTTTATAGTTTTATTATAGGTACCCAGAGGCGAGGATTAAAGAGCATTGGGGATTAAGACGGTGTTGAATCTTCTTATACTTCAGGGATGGCTTAGGTTAGGTTAGGGTGTCTAATCATCAGGTGAACCAATTTGGGTGATTTAAATTAATAGTCTACCGTCGTCCTATTTAGAGGAGGTTAGGGGGGGCCTCTTCCCTTTTTCCTCCTCTCTTCTTCCTCCTCCTCTTTTTCTCTCTTCTTCCTCTTCCTCCTCCTCTTTTTCTCTCTTCTTCCTCTCCTCTACTCGTCGTCTTCCTCCCTCTCTTCTTCCTTCTACTCTCCTCTTTCACCCCCCTCTCCTCTCCTTCCCCCTCCCTCTCCTCTCTCTCACACACACACCTGGAGGCTAGCCATCGCTATCATCCATCCTACCTGATGTAATTGAGTTCTTAAAATTGATGACCTTTTAAAGTTAGCTAAGATGGGTATTATCGTTTATTACTCTCTGGTGTGTTTAATTTTTATCCTCTTATATTTTTAATTATATTTTAATTTTTTAGTTAATGTTGTTGTATTATTATTATTATTATTATTATTATTATTATTATTATTATTATTATTATTATTATTATTATTATTATTATTATTATGACGAGTATTTAGTCTTAGGTCGAGGCTAATTGCACCTGTCTAACCTAACCTAACCTAACCTAACCTAACCTAACCTAACCTAACCTAACCTAACCTATCTTAACCTAACCTAACCTCAAGCTAGAGACAAAATGGCGAGATTTATCCGTGTGTTTGTGTGATTATAATATTTTTGTCCGTTGTCGTTAATATTATAAATGATTTTATTTGTATTAAGTGATTTTTCAGAGTATTATTATTATTTGGTACTACATTATGGACTCTGGATGTTGTGATTCTCAGCGTTAATAGTATGCCTTAACTGCTGTTTAGTGTAATTATGTAGTTAAGGTAGTTTGTCAGTGTGATCCAGTTAAGGTTGTTTCTCCAATGTTGTCACTTAACAGGCTCTAAGTTAATATATTTAGTTTTGTCCCCTAATTGGTTAAGCAGTTTTATTCTGCCAAGTTAAAGAGTCAGGCGTTAAGTCTCCATGTAATAATGACGCCATTTTTGTTGTTATTTTTTGTGTTTTGTGTTAAGTCAGTCAGTTGGATGTGATCTTGTGCGTCGATAACGAGGAGCCTCTGAGACTATCCTGGTGGCGTAGCTGAAGGAGACTTGGCTAGATATTAATTCACATCATCAGTTAAGAAGAGATTTTTAGCGTTAAATGTGAATCTTTGAGACTGGAGGCCGCAGCGCTGCATGGCCCGGCGGAGCAACAGTCAGTGTCAGTAGAACACCCGCACTAGTTCCCGTCTCCTCCACTGGCCGTTGGTGGCGCTTGTGGCTTGGCCCGCGAATTGATCTTGCCATCAAGATGTCATGTGAACCCAGAGAACCTTCCCAGCCATCCCTCGTTTTCTCCCCGGTCTTTTTCTCCCCGTCAGGTCATTCCACAAGACGGGGAGAATATCCCGCTGAGGGACAACATCGCCCCGAGTCGGAACATTTGGCGCAAGATGTAAATAATTAAAAAGATGAACCGAAGCGAGCAAGAGAGGCGAGACAATCCCCCACCCCCCATATGACTTCGCTCGTTGCCACCCGGCGATCGTTCAATATAAGCCCCCGCTAATGGTATTAAGCTGCAGACGGGCTATTTTGAAAATGTTTACAGGTCGGTGACAAATAGGCCAGATCAACCCTGCAGGTAGGAACCCGACCCAGGGTTTTTGTATGAATTCCTCACATCCCCTGCGGACCCTCACCCCACTCTTCTCTCTCTCTCTCTCTCTCTCTCTCTTCCCCGTTCTTGTTCCCTCTTTGTTTTCACTCTCTTCGGGTTGTCCTTCATCATTCTTCTCCCTTGTTTATATCCTCTTCCTCGTCGTTCCTCTCTTTCTCTCTCTTCTTTTTCCTCCAACTCATTCTCTTCTATTCTCACCTTTATCTTCCATTTCCCCTTGTTCTCTTCCTCTTCAATACTCTTACTCCGCCCCGCTCTTATTCCCCTTTTGCTTCTCCTTCTACTCTCCTCCTCTTCCCTCACTCCTTGTATCTCTCTTCTCTTCTCCGCTACTCACCCCCCATCCCCCTCCATCGAACCCTAAAATCCTCCTCCTCCTCCTCCCCACTCACCCTCTCCCCCATCCATCCCTCTTCTTTCCCTCTCACTCCATTCTCCTCTTCCCCGTTCATTCCTCCTCCTCTTCCCCGTTCATTCCTCCTCCTTTTCCTCATTTTACCCCCTTCTACCCCTCAGTACACACATTCATTGTATAAGGGCTGCTAAGCATTTGTTTGTCCGGTCATGTAGTTATGTAGGTAATTGGACGTGTGTGTGCGTGTGTGTGTACGTGTGTGTATGTGTAGGGGGAGCGCGTGTGTATGTTTGTTAGTCTTTTTATTTGCTTGTCAGCTTGTGCTCTCTCTCTCTCTCTCTCTCTCTCTCTCTCTCTCTCTCTCTCTCTCTCGTCATAAATATTTTAAGTCCTAACGTCTCGGAAAATTGCCTCCTGAAACAAGTCATTTTTAGGAGAGTTTTACTACATTGTTCCGTGCTTAAGTAACTCACTGTTCCTTGCTTAAGTAACTCACTGTTCCTTGCTTAAGTTACTTCCCTTGTTCCTTGTTTAGATAACTCCCCCTTCATACTTATTTTCCTCCTTTGCTTGGCTTGTTACTTGGTGTTCCGTCTCGTTACTTGTGTTCCGTCTTGTCTCTTTGTTATATCTGTTACTTAATGACATACAACACGGATTAAAATATTGTATACGTTATATCATTTTATACAACATAGTTTTATACATTGTTCATTTCCCAGTTATTGGAATGAAATATATCTGAATATTCTCGTTGGTATGTTATGTAGATGTGGGTATTATATTTAAATTTATATATATTTACATTTTTTCTCATATATATTCTGAATCGATATATATTTTATGATTTCGTTTTTTTTTGTGACGTGGAGTTAGTTTATATTCATGCCTATGTTTTGTTTATGATGGGGTACTGTTTTATTTCCTACAATATTATTTTCATTTTATATTCACGGGATTTGTGTTCTCTGAAGCTGCAGGGATGGAATATTAAATAATGGTGATGGTACGAGGTAGAAATGTAATAATAATTTTAATAATAATAATAATAATTCTAATAATAATAATAGTAACTACTACTACTACTACTACTACTACTACTACTACTACTAATAATAATAATAATAATAATAATAATAATAATAATAATAATAATAATAATAATAATAAAAATAACTAATAATAATTAAAAAAAAATAATAATAATAATAATAATAATAATAATAATAATAATAATAATAATAATAATGATAACAATAATGAAAACAGTAATAATAATAATAATAATAATAATAATAATAATAATAATAATAATAATAATAATAATAAACGTGTAAGCTTTTGTTGACATTTTAAGATCGGGGAAGAGAGTCTCTAACACCTGGGAGAGACACAGGTCACAGATATACATAATATCTCTCCTTGCCTCACCTGTCCACTGGCTGTATGGGGGGAGGGGGTTAGAGACGAGAGCCTCTTAAAGCATCTCCAGGTAAATCCAGGTAAACTCTGAGAGATGCCTCACCCACAAGGGATTACCTGTACTCGGGGGAGGTGAGGTGGAGATCCACCTTGAAAATAGTTTAAGGTAAATTCAGGTGAAATTTCAACCTCTCAATGTTTTGTGTGTCTTTTGTGTTGTTGTCTCTGAGCTACAGCTGATTTGTGGGTAATGGGGGGGTTGATGGGTCGATTGATGGGCAAACAGAGAGTGCACTAGAGAGGGGTAAACGTGGGCCTATTGATGGGTAACAGGGGAGGTAGATGTTACACAAGCATGGGTTAAGTGTGGGGTTGTTCATGGGCAAATAGGGAGACAAGTAGTAGGCAAGCAAGGGCAAGCGTGGGTCTGTTGACGGGCTGACAGGGGTCAGTACACGAGTAGTGTACTGGTGTGTGTGTGTGTGTGTGTGTGTGTGTGTGTGTGTGTGTGTGTGTGTGTGTGTGTATAAGCAGAAGAAGGTAAAAAGTGTCTCTCGTCTATCACCACTACTACTACCAACATTACCACCATCACCACCACTATCTTTCAACTACCATCATCAGCTCCCCCTTCAACCACCACCACCACCCCTTCCTTCTCTCCCAACCTCCACCACTACCACCATCTCCCACCACCCCACCACAACAACCACCCACCACCGACCATCACACACAACCGGTCCTCCCCCGACTGACGCTTGTGGTAGACCGAACGCTTTATTTACAGGCAGCGTGAGCATCCTTCAGCCCGGCCCTCGAGTAAGACACTGAGGATGTGTTTTATTTACCCAGTAACATAATGTATGACGTGGCCACACTCAGGGACCCACACACAGACTCACACAAGCTTCCTACGTTATTTTTGTTTTGTTTTTCACCTTTTACTGGTACTGTACACGTCTTGCTGGGGGACATCTGCTAGGGGACACATCTTGCTGGGGGAAACATGTTGCTGGGAGACACGTCTGCTAAAGAGACACATCTACTAGGACCATCTGGCTAGGGAACACATCTTGCTGAAGACACATCTTGCTAGAGGACACACGTCTTGCTGGTGGGACATGTCTTGCTGGGGACGTGTCTTGCTGGGGACACGTCTTGCTGGGGAACACTGCACAGGACACGTTTTACTGGGGTGTGAGAGCTCAGGAGAGTGAAGAGAAGGGCGATGGCAGAGGAATGAGGGGGAGGAGAGGAGAAAGTGAGTGGAGGGGAAGGGAGAAAGGTGGTGGGAGGGAAGGATAGTGGGAGAGGAGGGTGGAGGGGAGAGAAAGTGGTGGAGGGAAGGGAAGGTGGTGGAGGGAAGGATGAGTGGAGGGAAGGAGGGTGGAGGAGAGGAGGGGAAAGGCTCTAGCTAGGTTTTGCGCCGAGTTTAATTTGTTGTGTGTTATATTGACCCACGGCCGCTGTGTATAAAACAAACCCAGGATTATTGGACTTATGTAAAATAGTGTTTTATCTAGTGTGTGTGTGTGTGTGTGTGTGTGTGTGTGTGTGTGTGTAATGGATGACTGGCTGCTGGAAGGATAGGGAGGATCACCGTCACAAAGGTTCTACGTCACAGGTCCTCGTCACAGGTTCTCGTCACAGTTCCTCGTCACAGGTCCTCGGCACAGGTCCTCCGTTACAGACCTCCGTCACAGGTCCTCCGTCACAGGTCCTCCGTCACAGGTCCTCCGTCACAGGTCCTCCGTCACAGGTCCTCGTCACAACCCTCGCAGAACGACCCTAACTGACTTCATTGGGTCGAGTGACCACCTGGGGTGATTGTCGATCCAATTATTCGTTTGTGTTGATTGAGAGAAAACGAGTGAGTGTGTGTGTGTGTGTGGAGGAGGAGGGGGGGGGGAAGTACAGAGGAAATCTTGGAGGTAATATAGGAGTCTTATGAGGTCTTGAAGGTAAATAAAGAGGTCTTGTGGGTAGAGAGAAGGTCTTAGAGACAGAGGAGGAGTTCATGGAGGTAGAAGTGACTGGAGGAGTATCTTTGGAGGCAGTAGGACCTCCAGGCGGTGTTCCGAGGGTTGGGACGCTTAAGCCGGAATCCTACACCGAACTCCCAACTCCCTTATTATAATTTTCCGGTTATTTTACGGTGCCCGGGAGCTCTGCGTAATGCACCGGTTATTTGATCCGGTATTTTCGAACCTTGTCAGGATTGTTTGTCGATGTGTATTGTTCCTCAGTAGTGTGTGTGTGTGTGTGTGTGTGTGTGTGTGTGTGTGTGTGTGTGTGTGTGTGTCTCTCAGTAGCAGGGGTGATGATAGGTTGCAGTAAATGGGTCGGGAGGGGCAGGCAGGGTTAGGCCGGCCTGGGCGGGTGTAAGGCTATCCGGTGAGTCTGGCTCCGTCCATTATTGTCTCATATGTCACCTGTATCTGGACTCTCTCCCTTCCTCACCTGGTTGACCTCCTTCACCTGGCTGACCTCCTTCCTCCCTTCCTCACACTCACCTAACTAACCCCTTCTTCAGGTAACCCTCGTCCTTGCCTCCTTCTCCATCTATTCCCTCCTCCCTCACCTGGCTGACCCCCTTCTTCAGGTTAGCTCAGGTCACTCCCCCCTCGCCAGGACTCCCACGCTGCTGATTGGCCTGCAACTGGTCCCATTAGAGACCCGGTGATCAAGACTACTGCAGGATAAGACGTCGTCGCCTCCACCACCACCACCACCACTACTACCACTACCACAACTACTACCACTACCCACACTCCCACCCCCACCACTAATACTATCTGCACCACCAACACCCTCCCTCAGGATATCCAAGCCACAGGGTCTCTCCTTCACTGTACACAAACAACAAGACCGAACTTAATGTTTTACTGTCCAAAGTTACCTTCAGGAGGCGAGGATTATCATACACCCCGAGCCCTCACACACCAACCCAATCATTACTCACTAAATGGCGTCTAGATTGCACTGAGACTCGACCCTAACTGGCTACGATCTCTCATCTCCCAATTATGATTAAAAAAAAAATTATCGTAAGATCTTTAAGGAATCCGTACCCTGACCTTACGCCTCTGGGGAAGTACTGTTGGTCGATAGCTTTACCTGTTGATGTTCACCTGTAATTATCGTACACACCATCTGTCGTATCGATGAGGGGTGTTTAGTGGTGGGAGGGAGATTGGTAATGAGAGGGTGATTGGTAATGAGAGGGAGAATGGTAATGAGAGGGAGATTGTGAATGAGAGGGAGATTGATAATGAGAGGAAGACTACTGAAACGAATATTAGATAGTAAATAATAATAATAATAATAGTAATAATAATAATAATAATAATAGTAATAATAGAGGCACAAAATCACACAGTCAGGAAGGAGACGACTGTTAACTGGTAAAGCTCCTTAGCCCAGAAACCACACACACACACTATCGGGAGACAATAAAACGCGGCAAGAAAGTGTTAAGCCGCTTTTGCCAGTTCGGGTGATTTTGCATAAGTCATATATCAATATAGTTTGTTTACTTTGCGGCTACGGGTTGAAGGAAAGAGGTTTGGCCAGAGTTTTTGTCAATATTAAAGGTGTTTTGTGAGGGGTTCTTGACGTGGGTGGGTGTGGGCGGGTGGGTGGGTTCATGTGGGTGGTGGGTCCATATGGGTGGTTGGGGTTTTGTGTCTGGGTGTTTTGTTTGATTGTGTTTGTATGAGTTTTAATAATGTGTGTGTGTGTGTGTGTGTGACTGAGTTAAAGTTTTCTATTTTCGCGATGTTGAAAGAGAGCCACCGCTTTGTCCACTGACTCACTGGACTCAATGATAATAATAATAATAATAATAATAATAATAATAATAATAATAATAATAATAATAATAATAATAATAATAATAATAATAATACAAAAATATATTAATACACAAATATATTCCTAATACAAAGGTCAAATGGCCACTGGACACAATACACTGGTAGTATAACGTTGTATGAGGCTGATCCTTAACATGCTCTTCTTGTTGTGTCCTGTTTTACACACACACACACACACACACACACACACACACACTGGGTCTTCCTCCGGTAAAAGACGCTGTAGAAGGCACTGATAACAACACAGAAGGTCGTAGTGGTGCCGTATGTACTGTTAAGGGCACAGTGTTGACATCTCAGGTCCTTCATATATAAAATACATCGTCAGGAGGCCACCGGAGGTTCCCAGGGGATATCATATCTTGTTTATTTTTTTACTGGTTTCTTATCAATGTTTCTTTTGTTATTTGGTTACAAGCAGCTGTGGAGTCGTGGTTAGGTAAGCGCCAGGTAACCCCCCCCCCGCCCCTTGGTATGTGACCCTCAACTCCACAAATCCGGCAGGACACGGGTTTAGGACACGGTGGCGTGATACGTAAAGCGTCAGAACAAACCTTGTTAACGCATTTTCCCTGTGGCCGGCGGCGAGGAAGGTCGACCTGGGAGCCCTGGATAATCCCGTTGTCCAGGTGAAACTGACGGGAAAATTCTCCCAGGTGTTCCCGGCGGGGGTCCTGGCCGGGAATTAGACTTGTTTATGCAAGATCAGCTGGGCTCAGAAAAACACCTAACATGTGGACACTGCAGGAGAGCCGCTTGGCCTACCTGCCCCCCACACACACCTGCTGACTCAAGTATTTTGTTAATACCTCACCAAGTTAGGGCGCCTCTAGTGTGTTGGTGAGGAGGAGGTGGTGATGCAGGGCGTGAGGAAGACGATAGTGGTGGAGGGTGTGGGAGAGACGTTGGTGATGGAGGGTGTGAGGGAGATGATGGTGATAGAAGATGGAGACACAATAAGGATGGAAGGTAGAGATGGAAGTGGATGGTTTGTCCCTCACGCCACAATCCTTCAACCTTTCTGAGCCGCATCCACCACAACCAAGGCCAGGAGATGTGTGGTGGGTGTAGTGGCATCACCCTACCTACCCGGACTCTTGGAGAAGGCGAGGGCGTGGCGATGGGCGTGGCAGGGGGCGTGGCGGAGGGCGGAGGTCTACTATCTGCCACCAATTCTACCTTCTTCGCCTTCTGCAGACGTTCCACAGTCGTGAGATCAACAAGCTGGCGGCAAAATCTTAAGAATATTGGTAAATGGGCGGACTGATTTACCGACGTGTGTGTGTGTGTGTGTGTGTGGCGAAACATACAAAGATAAGCGAATCATAAACCAGAAGCAGAAGACGGGAGATAGTGAGGCGAGCGAACGAACGACGGACTGAACGCCAGACGAAAGCTTTACCCAAACAGAGTTGAGCTGAAGAAAGAGGCCGTCAAACAAACACGATATCAGAGTTATATAGGGCATAAAACACGCGGCGGGGCATAACACATCAAGTGCCTCGCTTCTCAGTGGGTGGAGTTTGTGTCGAATTGTTTCCAGGATGTAAATAATATAATGTAAAGTGTAGTCGTGACCCTTGACCTAACCTAACCTAAAACCAGAGTAACATCCATGAGAGACATACCTCTCTCTCCTCTCCCCTTCCTCCCCTCCCCTCCCCTTTTCCCCTCCCCTCCCCTTTTCCCCTCCCACACCTTTCCCACCCCTCCCTTCCTTCCTCACCAGATTACATTGTCCCCAGATTATATTGCTTCCCCCCCTTCTTCCCATCCCACTAGATTATACACCCCCTCCTCCCCTCCCACCAAATTACAACCCCTCTGCCCACCTCCCACTAAACTACTCAACTATTCATGGCCTTGTTAAATAATATATTAAGTTATAGCCGCGACAAGCTCCTCGAGACGGGAAAGGTCTATCAGACGTGTATCTGGCTGGTGTTATGGCCGATTGAGGCTTTATCGGGCCGCTCTAGACCCGACTGGGGAAAAAAAAAATATGCTGACTTGCAAAAGGAGGAAGATTTCTGTAAAGGAATTGAGTGAATGTTTGTTATTGGCTCTTTGTTTGTAATTAGTTACCTATGTATGTATGTATGTATGTATGTATGTATGTATGTGTGTTGTTTTGAGTACGTGGAGGAACGAGAAGAGGGGGAAGGGAAGGAAGAGGAAGAGCAGAGAGGAGAAAGGGAAGACATAGAAAGCTGATAAAAAGGATCAAGAGAACGGATAATGAACAGAGAGGTAGAATAAGAGAGATGATGATAATGGAAGAAGAGACAAAGGGAAATTAAGATTAAAGGCAAAGAGAACAGTGGAATAGAAGAAGGAAAGGAGATGAAAGGAGAAGAAAGAGAAAGCATTACCTGAAATTTACCTGGTGTCGATTTTTTTTATTTTCCTTACCTCACCTTTCCTCTCCCCCTCATCTCCCTCACCTCACTCACTTGCCCCCCCCCCCCACCTTTCCCCCCTCACCCTCGTCCTCCTTATTCCTCTTTCTCCTCCCACTCCTCCCTTTCCTTACCCTCCCCCCTCCCTCCTTGGATTGTATGGCAGACAGTTCGATCTACCAGGCTGTTACTGTGTGTACGCTGAGAGAGAGAGAGAGAGAGAGAGAGAGAGAGAGAGAGACACTAAAACAGACCAGCTAAGTGTAGGTCAGTAGAGTACCTTAGGAGGAGGAAGAGGTAGAGGAGGAAGAGGTAAGGGAGGAAGAGGAGGTGGGGAGGAAGAGGTAGAGGTGGAGGGAGGGAGGTAGAGGTAGTTAAGTAAAGGTGGGGCTAACAACTAATTCCCACCTACGGCAAATTACAGAGGCCAGGTGACGTACAGATTCGACCCTCCTTTTATTTAGTCCCTCCCACCTCTCTACTTCCTTCCCCTCCCTCCCTCCCTCCTCCCTCCCTGCCTCTCTCCCTCTTCCCTCCCTCTCTCCTCCTTCCCTCCTCTCTCCCTTCCTTCCTCCCTCCCTCCTCCCTTCTTCCCTCTCCCTCTCCCTCCTTCCTCCTCCCTCCCCTCCCTCCTCCTCCTCAGCCCTCCCTCCCCCTCCTCCTCCCTCCCCCTCCCTCCCTCCCTCCCTCTCCTCCCTCCTCCCTCCTCCCCCTCCTCCCCCTCCCCTCCTCCCTCCTCCCTCCCCCTCCTCCCTCCCCTCCTCCCCCCTCTCCCTCCCTCCTCCCTCCCTCCCCTCAACTGACCGGAACTTAAATCATTCATCGACCATCAGTAATCACCCAATTACCCTTCTCAACTATTACCCTCCCCCATTCCCCCTTCCCCCTTCAACGACCAATTAGATTAAAGGGAAGTGTCGTTGTTGTTGTTGTCTGAGTATACGTGTTTGTTTGTTTTATTTGTTTGTTTGTTTTTTTGTCCAGTTTGTGGTGGTGTGTCTGGTTGGGTCTGGCCTCCACCTGTCTCCCCTTACCTGGTAGTTAAGTCCACAGTTAATTGGAGGTAATTTTCAGGCCCCCCGGTTGCAATTTCTATATTAAAGATTGTGGTTGGAAATGATGATGGGGTGGGGTGGAGGGTGGGTGGGGGTGGATTGGGGTGGGGGTGGGGTGGGTGGGGGGTGGGGGAGGTCTGAGTCATCCGTATGTGTGTCTGTATCTGTGTGGCTTACGATACCTCATCATCATCATCATCATCATCATCATCATCATCATCATCATCATCATCATCATCATCATCTAAGCTACCCCATGCGACCTATAGATTTCAAACCCATGGGGGTGTTCTCGCGTCATGGGTTCCTACATTCTTGACCTACCATCTGTACTGCCATAACCCCCACCATGTAATTAACTCCCCCCTCCCCATGCAGTGTTACCAACCCCCATGTGGTCAGTTGTCTTGTAAGCTAATGTAATTATTTCCCTTTATTTCTCTCTCACTTTCTTCTATTCTCTCGTGTCTCCTTGTCTCTCCTCTCTCTTCTGTTCTCTCTTTCTTATTTTTCTCCTTCTGTTAGTATTCTTCCTCTTGATTTCTTATTCTCTATTTTCTTCCTTTTTGGTCTCTCTGTTTTCTTCGTATTCTTTCTTCTCTTATTTGTTTAGTTCTCTCCCTCCCTCCATCCTTCCTTCCTTCCTTCCTTCCTTCCTTCCCTTCCTTCCTTCCTTCCTTCCTTCCTTCCTTCCTTCCTTCCTTCCTTCCTTCCTTCCTTCCTTCTCCATCCTCTCCTTGTTCTTCTTTTCTTCTCCGTCCCTCTCCCTCTATCCTCCTGTCTTTTCAGTCTCCCTCCTCCCCTGTTCTCTCCCTCTTCTCTTTACTCCCCCTCTCTTCTCTCAATCTCGTCCTGTTCTCTCCCTCTTCTCCTTCTTCCCTCTCTTTTCTTACTCCTCCTCCTCTTCTCTCTCCCTTTTCTCCCTCCTCCTGTTCTCTCTCTCTCTCTTCTCCTTCTTCCCTCTCTTTTCTCCCTCCTCCTCTTCTCTCTCCCTCTTCTGCTTCTCCTCCTCTTCTCTCTCCCTCTTCTCCCTCCTCCTCTTCTCTCTCCCTCTTCTCCCTCCTCCTCTTCTCTCTCCCTCTTCTCCCTCCTCCCCCATACATGTAGTAAAGGTTGTGTACAGAGAGGGAAGTGATTGCTGGATATTGATCACCAGAGAGCCAGAGAGCCAGACGGTCTGAATGCACTTGGCCAGACGGTGTGCAATACTCTCGGTCCACACGCTGTTCCTATTGGCTGCTGTACCCTGCTGTACCGTTTACCTCGGCCCGCACGCTGTTCCTATTGGCTGCTGTACCGTTCACTTTGGCCCGCACGCTGTTCCTATTGACTGCTGTACCCTGCTGTACCGTTTTGCCTCGGCTAATAGACCTGTGTGGACTAAAACGTAAACACAATTGTACCTTACAGCATCATGTATACTGTTTGCTGTACCGTGCTGTTTTATCGCCGCTAATGAACTACTTCTGTAATTAAACTGTATCCCTAATGCACTGTACTCTGTTGTGCTTGTTGAGCCGTATTGTACTATTTACATGTACTAATTGAACTGTTTTTTTTTTAATGGACTCCATCGGAATTGTACTTCATTGCCTTGATGATCAGTGATTGTTGATGCCTCACTGTACCTTAGTTGGTGTACAAGTTGTGGATGAAGTACATTTGGTGTGTTATTGTACTTTAGCTAACAGGTTGTGAAGTACAAGTACATTATTGTGTTTCTGTATTTTAGTTTGTCTCTTGGGTGTCCTTGCTGTTGAGCCTTTCCCCCTAATTTTATCACCCCCCCCCTTCACGGTGAACCTCCAACCCCTTCTTCCTCCCCCTTTTACCCTTCATCACCCTTCCCTCGTCGCCCCCCTTCACCATGGACCTTCCTCCCCCTCACCACCCCACTCGCCCTGTCAGAATAATTCCGTGACAGTCGTAACACGCCGCCGCCCGCCATGTCACAACTATTCCGTGACAGTCATAATCAAGGGGCAATTTTATGCCTGCCACAAAGAATTCCCCGGCCAATAGTGGTGCCATTAGTGAGGAGGGCGCCTGAGAGAGACCGACCGCCCGCCCTCTTGCCCGCCCGCCGCCCACGCTAAGGGAGCGGGAGGGGGGGGGGGGCAGCTACGCTTGGACTCTTGCTTGACTCTGCTAAACTGTGCTGGACCAGGGAGAACATTCCTGGGGGTGACTTTGCTCGCAACGAGTCTCCAACCATGTCTACTGTTGCTACTGGTGGTGCTGGCAGCATGTTCAGGTAGCCGCCGTTTATGTTGGTGGTTGTGAGGGCGGACACAAAGGCGAGGCCGAGGGCTGATGGGCTGGGAGGCACCGTGGTGGTGTTTGCATAGTCTGAACATGGGTGATGGATTGGGTGATCGCGTGGTCCCGCTTCCAGCCTACGGCACTCACTGGTTCTGTGACTCGCTGCTGGTGTAGGGACGCGGGCGCCGGAATTTTAGTGGGGTCTAGATAGCACTGGAAGGAGAGAAGGCGTGGGCGTGGGCGTAGGTATACCGAGGGAGGCACGGGCTACCTGATCGTTACCTGCGGTTACCTGGTAATCACGTGTCACATACTGGTCACTTAGGCTATCACAGCTTGATGCGAGATCGATTGTCGTGGAAGGAGAGGCGTTGATTCCCGTAGCTGCTGGTGATTAACCTGATCGAGGTGAAGGGGGGGGGGTGACTAGTGGTGGACCTCCCCGACTTTGGGTGGATTCAACCAATGGTGGAGAGAGTTGCCTGAGCCAGTGGTGGAGAGGTGGGTGGTGGTGGGGTTCTCGCATCTAGTGGTGTAGTAGTGAGCTTCCTGGGTGGCCGGGTCTTGCATGCAGGGAGCCTCGACATGAGCACGGCGCGGGCATAAAAAGGTACCTGGTGGGAGTCATTGAGACGATACTACCCCACCATCACTGTCATGCACGGCCCACGCGGAACAACGGTACACCCTCCCACGCCCACACCACCCACACCGCCCGCACACACACACAGTAATCCTACACTCCACCACCACTATACTACTAGTTAGAATGAACCGTGGCTGGGATTTATCGTCGATTAAATCCTGTCATACTACCGCTTAGAGCTGGATTAGATCCGTCTGTCTTACTCGTTAGGATTTATTAGAGATTAAATCCTACTACATTACTCTGGGGGAAGTGACTCGGGTTAAATGTTTTCGCCACTGTAATTTAACACCGCCAGACCCAAGAATTTAACTTTTTTTTCTCATTATTTCTCTAATTAAAAGACCTTCCCACTTTTAACACATTAATATATTTTCACTAATTTAAAAGACCTAACCTAACCTAACCTAAGACCTGCCAACGCCTCTTAACACAGTGACACGAGCCTTGGGTCTTTGAGGGGTTGGGTGGTGTCTTTATAGTGAGGGTTAATGAAGGACTCGGGGTAAAGGTGAGGTGGAGGGCCGCCCACCTTACCTGACGAGGACTCCACCCACCCACCGAGGGGCCTGCAGGTCCTTGAGACAATCTGCAGCCCTTGATACCTCCCTCACTCACTCACTCACTCTTCTCCCCACCATTCATTCCCCCTTTTCCTTCCCCCGCATCTTCCCCCTTTTCCTCCCCTTCATCATCCCTTTCCATCCTCCTTCCCCTCTCTCCATATACCTCCTCTCCCCTTCCTTCCTCCTTCCCCTCATCATTCTTTTCCATCCTCCCTTCTCTCCTCCCCTCTCCTTCTCCTCTCCCCTCCCCTCTCCCCTCTACCCTCCCCCTCCTCTACCCACCCAAAAAAGAGCAAACTTAAGACTCTTGTATTTTCAATGTATCTCTTAAGTGAATGTCGAGGCGAGTGAGTGCGTCTCTTAAGTCCATGTCCCATCCTGTAAATGTCTCCACCAGGTTGTCTCCCCCAGTTAATGTCTCTCTTTATCTCCCGTACCAGGAACCAATGTCTCTACAAACATCTTCTCTTCGATTCATTCTCTTTGTCTCTCGGTCTTTCTTGCGCTCTCTCATTGTCTCTCGGTCTTTAGCTTTCTCACTCTTGGTGTTTTCTCTTTCAATGTCTCTCTGTCTTGTTCTGTATCTCTACTTCTTGGTCTCCTCTTTTGGTCTCTCCTCCTCTCTCGGTCTTTTTCTCTCTCTCGGACTCCTCCTCTCTCGGTCTCCTTCTCTCTCTCTCCTTTCTCTCTCTCTCTCTCTTCAGGTGTACTTAACATTTATGTATATGTACTGCTGTTCCTATTGCTGTAATAGGTAAAGATTCTATTACTGTGTTCACGAGGAAGCTGTTTCTGCTGTGAGTGGGTAAAGCTGTTTTTGCTGTTGTAATTGGGGAAGAAGAAGATGCTGTTTTTGCTGTTATTGGGGAAGATAATGTTTACAGGTCTTTTTGGAGGTTGGTTCATGCAGCAGCTGTTTTTTGCGGTAAGGGATTGCAGCATTATTCTTCCTTTTGTTACCTTAAGCAGTGAAGCTGTTTGGTGTTCCTGTCGTAGTAGTTAATAAAGGCTGTTGGCTGTTGTATAGTTAGTTATTAAGTGCAGCTGCTGTTCTGGATGCTGTAATGAACGTCGAAATTCCTGTTGCTTTTGTTTTACTGCACTTAATCTTGAAATTGCTGTTCTGGTGCTGTAACAAGAAGCAAAACTGCTGACCTCCTGTGACAATACTTTAATGCTGTTATTTTCTTCTCCTACAGCTCTATAAACTGCTGTGTGTTGTGTATAAACTGCTGTATGTG
Organism: Homarus americanus; assembly: GCF_018991925.1. Taxonomy (NCBI): domain Eukaryota; kingdom Metazoa; phylum Arthropoda; class Malacostraca; order Decapoda; family Nephropidae; genus Homarus; species Homarus americanus. The sequence continues at coordinate 320,320 of NW_024717541.1, read as the reverse complement.
GTGTATAAACTGCTGTGTGTGTGTGGTGTATAAACTGCTGTGTGTGTGGTGTATAAACTGCTGTATGTGGTGAATAAACTGCTGTGCTCATCCTGTAGAGTTTAGCTGTAATTGATAACCTCGCTTGCTGTAATGGTGGCTAGATAAATAAGCCCCCCCCCCTCCTCCCGCTGTAAAACGTATTACAGGAAACGTAAATGGTACGCTTCCTGTAATAAGATAGACGCAAATGGACCTCCTCTTGAAATTGCTGTCGTTGTGTTGTTGATCTTGCTGTGAATAAATGTACCGCTGAAACTGAGACCAATAGAAAGTAGATTTTTTTGTGGTTTTTTTTTTGTAGTTAGATAAATTACTCTTGTGATTAAGCTGTGATTAAGTGGTGATTTTTCCAGTGAGAGAAAGCTTTATTTTTAAGCTTTTATCGTTACAGGAATTGATTTGGTAGTGAGAGAGATGATTCTTTAAGCTGTGGGCATTGCAATGTTGATTTTGCCGTTAGCTATCATTGCAGTGTTGATTTTTCAGTTAATTAAACCTCATCTGGGAAGTTTGAGTCTTTGCAATATTGAGTTTGGAGTTAATTAACGGTGGTACGATGTTAATAAATGAATCTTTTTTTTTCTTCAAGCCTTGGTCATTGCAATGTTGATTTTACGGCTAAGAATAACCAATCCCAAGTTGATGTCGTGGTTACTGATGACCGTTCGCCTATAGTTCACTTAACACACGTAAATAAACACGGCCACCATTATGAGGATGGCTGAAGCCGGTCCACATGTAATATTGTTCAAATTGCTTTTCCAACAGTAAATGTCACTAACTGTTGCTATTATTGTTATTGATGGAATAACTGCGCTGTTTATTTTAGGGGGTAGTTTTACAGAGGGTATCTGTTAATGCTGTTCCTGTTAATGCTGTTCTAATGCTGTTCCTTGTGTGGGTACAGCTTTATGCAGTAGCGGTGTGGTGATCTGAGCCCCGGGGTGATGTATGCTGAACTGTGTTAGAGAATAGTTAAGAGTTATGGTGATAAGATAATAGTCAGTAATAATGATGATGATAGTACTGTGTATTGATTATGGTTGTTGATGGTGATTAAAGTTATGGTGATGATGATAGCGGTAGTTTAATGTTAATAACAATTATGATATAAATAATGTATCAGTGCTACCCATAACCCCACACAACCACATACCCACGTACACACAAGACCACATACCCCACGTTCACACACACACTACCACGTACACACACGACCATATACCCATGTACACACACAACCACATACCCACTCGACCACATACCCACGTACACATAAGACCACGTACCCAATCGACCACACACCCACGTACACATAAGACCACGTACCCACTCGACCACATACCCACGTACCCACACGACCTTATGTGCCCACGTACTCACCTGACCATATATGCCCAGACAGCCTCACGACCACCTACCCCGCTGGACCAGGTACCCACACACAGTCAGTGCCAGGACACAGTGCCCTCAGAGGACGCGTGGAGTGCCGGAGGTGCCAACACGTTTATTTAGGCTGAGTTGCAGCAGACGGGCCGCTGGCACCCTGTGTATTTATCTCATGTGGCGAGATGATAGGGGTCAGGGGTGATGGTGCCAGGGGGTCGGGGGTGCCAGAGGGTGGGGGTGCCAAGTGGGTGATGGTGCCAACAGGTGATAGGGTCTGACCGCTTGCTGCCGGGACACCATCAGTCATAGGGAGGGGTGAAGGGTGAGGTGGTGATGGGTTATGGAGGGTGGTGATGGGTGTTGGAGGGTGATGATGGGTGTTGGAGGGTGATGATGGGTGTTGGAGGGTGGTGATGGGTGTTGGAGGTGATGATGGGTGTTTAGGTCTTGATGGGTGTTGGAGGTGATGATGGGGTGTTGGAGGTCTTGATGGGTGTTGGAAGGTGGTGATGGGTGTTGGAAGGTGATGATGGGTGTTGGAGGGTGATGATGGGTGTTGGAGAGTGGTGATGGGTGTTGGAGGGTAATGATGGGTGTTGGAGAGTGGTGATGGGCGTTGGAGGGATGGGTGGTGGAAGATTTACTGTATAGTTCCTCTTAATACTATTACTACTACTTATAATAAATATACATAATGAGTAATGATGATAACTTAGTGAATAATGGATAAAAGTGATAAGTTGATAAAGTGTACAGTGCATAAATGGGGATAACTCGGTGCATAGGAAGGAGGGGTAATAACGAGAGTGGACAGAGAGAACACCGAGGTAAAAACGAAGCGGGAGGAAGGCATGGGAGTGATAAACAAGGGAGTGGGAATAACGCAATTACACATAATGAGAAGGGAAAGAGGGAGATAGATAAAACTGGATAATATATATTAGGAGGAGGAATTAGCGTGCAGGAAGATGATAAAGGTGATATAAAGAGTTATTTTTTGGGGTTGTGTTTCGTTTATACATGGGATCAATTATTATTATCATTATTATTATCATCATCATCATCAAATTCCTCGTCATTATCTTCGTCATATTCATTATCATAATTACTGTCATAGTCATTATTGTCACCATCTTCATTATGCTTATTATTATTAGTTATCACATTCATTATCACTCATTATCCTTCCTTTCCCTTCCACCCCAACCCTTTATCAATTATTCTCCCCTTTCCCCCCTCCCCCATTCCCCTCTCACGTCCTTTTCATCACACGACTCGTTACTCCCTCCCATTCTCCTCCCTCACTGCTTCCTTCTCACCCTTCCTTCACCTGTCTTCTTTTCTCTCACCTGTCTACCTTTCTTCTTCCCCTCCTACCATTCCACCTGTCTCATTTACCTCCCCCTCAATTTCCCTTACCCCTCCCCTCCTTCCCTCCCCTGCCACAGGTCCCCAACATCATGTGAATGATGGTGTTTACTCTATATATGGTTGGCTGGTGCAACCCTAATTGACCGATATATACATGTATTGGTTCATCTCTGGCCTGCCATGATGATCCCCTCCCTCCCCCCTCATACATCTCTCCCTCCCTCCACCCTATCTCTCTCTCTCCCCTACCCCTTCATCTCTGCCTCCTTCTCCTCGCGCCATCTCTTATAATTCAGCCCCCTCCCTTCTCCTTTACCCTTCCATCTCTTTTGTTATTCCTCCCTACCTCCCTCATACACCTCTTCCCTCCCTCCTTCCCTCCCCTCCCCTCCCCTCCCCTCCTGTCTCATTCTTGGGCTCTTGTAATACGTCACTTTTGGCGGGTTTCTGTCTCAACGCAGCGCCAACATTTTCGCGCGTTAATTTCCCGCCATTATTAAAAAAAAAATATTCACCCGCTAAAAAAAAATTCGCGAAATTGAATGACGAAATTTTGTAAATATCGTTAAATTACGTCGTTTGTTTGTTTGTTTATTTATGTGTTGTTATTACTATTGTTGTTGTTGTAGTTGTTATTATTGTTGTTGTTTTTGTTGTTTATTGGTTTATTATTTAGAAAAAAAAGGGAGGGCGGGAATGGTTGCCAGGGAGGGGAATAAGACGTAACTAAGGGCGCTAGTGGTTGCCAGGGAGGGAGTCAGAGGGAGTGTTATTATAAACAGGTTGTTAGGACTGGCTCTCGTTGGCTGATGACGTGTTGGAGTGATGGTGACGGAGACGTGGGTGGTGGGTGAAGGAGGAAGGGTGATGGAGGGGTGACGGAGGAAGGGTGATGGAGGGGTGACGGAGGAAGGGTGGCGAGGGAGGAAGAGAGGGGAGGGGTAAATGACGGAGGGAAAGGGAGGATAACGGAGGGAGGGATGGATGAGTGAGACATAAATGGTGGGTGACAGACGGGTGGGTGACGGACGGGTGGGGATGAGAGGAAGGGTCTAGAGGTGAGGAAAGGGTCTGGGAGGTGGGAAGGGTCTGGGGAGGTGAGGAAGGGTCTGGGGGTGAGGGTCTGGGGGTGAGGAAGGGTCTGGGGAGGTGGGGAAAGGGTCTGGGGGAGGTGAGGGAAAGGTCTGGGGAGGTGAGGAAGAGGTCTGGGAGGTGAGGAGGGGTCTGGGGAGGCAGGAAGGATCTGAGGAGGTGAGGAAGGGTCTGGGGAGGTGAGGAAGAGGTCTGGGGAGGTGAGGAAAGGGTCTGAGGAGGTGAGGAAGGTCTAGGAGGCGAGGAAGGGTCTGGGGGAGGCGAGGGAAGGATCTGGGGTGAGGTCTGGGGAGGTAGGGAAGGGTCTGGGAGGCAGGGAAGAGGTCCTGAGGGAGGTGAGGGAAGGGGTCTGGGGAGGTGAGGAAAGGTCTGGGGGGTGAGGAAAGGGTCTGGGAGGTGAGAGGGGTCTGGGAGAGTGAGAAGGGGTCTGGGGGAGGTGAGGAAGGGGTCTGAGGGAGGTGAGGAAAGGTCTGGGGGAGGTGAGGAGGTCTGGGGAGTGAGGAAGGGTCTGGGGAGGTGAGGAAGGGTCTGGGGAGGTGAGGAAGGGTCTGGGGAGGTGAGGAAGGGTCTGGGGAGGTGAGGAAGGGTCTGGGGAGATGGGTGTATAATGGCACCATAATGGAGTCGAGAGATAGAGGATGGGGATTATCTGAGGTGTAATGAGAATAATTATGTTGGGAGGAGGAGGAGGAGGAGGAGGTGGTATTGAAAGGGAAGAGGAGGAGGTGGCTGCAGTGAAGGGAGGAGGAGGTGGTGGTGATGAAAAGAGGAGGAGGAAGAGGTAGTGAAAGGCGGAGAGGAAGAACTATACAGTGATGCAGGGTGATGGGGACAAGTGACAGTATTGTGGCGGTGGTGGTGATGATAGTGGTGAAGGTAATGGTGGTGGAAGCAGCAGTTTTTAGCAGTGGTGATGGTGGTAGAATCCATTAAAACTAGACCCCCCCCCCCACTTTTAATGGTTAAGTTAGGCACCCATTAGAAAAAGGTTATTTACTCTTGTTAATGAATTTAGTAAGAGCTTCAGTAACTTAGATTATATTGACCCCCCCCTGTCCCCATTAGAACTAGGACCTATTAAAACTAGACCCCAATTCTAATGGTTAAAGGACCCATTAGGCCTGAGAGACATTCAAACCAGTCAGTTGTGCACGGGGGCTGAAAGAGTCAGTCCCCCCCTGCTTAATGTTGTGGGTAGATGGGATAAAATAATTATTATTTGGCTTCCCTCGTGTAATGTGACACCTGACGGGCGTTAATGACGGTCGTATTTGTCGGGGTGTGTGTGTTGGGTTGGATATATGGTGGGTGGGATGGGGAGGGAAGGGATGGGATGGGGAGGTAAGGGTGTTTGTGAAGGGGTGAGTTGGGATGGCTTGAAAGAGGGTGTGTAGGAAGGGGATGAGAGGGGTTTTGTGGGGATGGAATGGGAGTGTTTGTGTGGGAGGGGAATTTAGAAGAAGATGGGAGAGGGGGGAAGGGATTTTGGGTTGGGATTGGATTGGTGCAGGGTGTAGTAAGGGGATGGGGAGGGGGGGTGATATATAAGAAAGGTGTCGAGTGGGGATGCGACAGTCTCAGCTGAAGATCCACTCTACCATGGTCTCCCCTCTAAAGAAAACGGAGACCTTGCTAGGCCTGCTGTAATCATGGTGTAAAATGTTAAAAAGTTTCTGGGCATCGTTTACTTCAGTCCAATTTCCGCCTTTCGTGATCTGACTTATGGGTGTTGTGCGCTGTATTTTGTGCGCTGTTTTCTATCCGTGTATACCTGCTATCTTTGTGTGTGTGTGTGTGTGTGTGTGTGTGTGTGTGTGTGTGTGTGTGTGTGTGTGTGTGTGTGTGTGTGTGTGTGTGTGTGATCATCCATCCATGTATACCTGTTCTTGTTTGGGTATGTTATCCATTCATCACGATGCTGCTGTGCTCTCCATGCGTTTAATTCCATCAGCACGTCAGTATAGCCTTGTCTTGGCCCTGGGGTGTACCTGAAGGGGGCTGGGAGTCAGAAGGGCGGCTCACCTGCTCATCATTAACGTGTCCTCTCGTGCCATGCATTAATTCGGAGGTGGCATGAGAAGCTGCCATTAGTTTGCATGACCGCCGATTGATCCTTCCCGTCTGGCTGAGTTTAGTGGGCGGAGATGGGTGGAGATGGGTGGGGTGGGGTGGGGTGGGGTGGGCCTATGGGGTGGTTTACCTTGCATTTACTTGGCGTTATATTCCAAGTCTCGCCATGATCCACCAGCGTGTTGTTGCCTCCTGCCAGCGGAACCTGCCACGTGATCAGGAGACTTTTGATGTTGCACAGAGGATGTTCCTGGGTTTTTCTTAATGGGTCCTAGAGGGGTTTAACGGGTCCTAGCGGTTTTTAATGGGTCCTAGCGAATCTTAACGGGCCCCAGCGAATCTTAACGGGCCCTAGCGTGTCTTAACGGGTCCTACCGGGTCTTAACGGGTACTAGGGGGGTTTTAATGGGTCCTGGGGGTGTTTATCGGGTCCGAGCGGGTCTTAACAGGCCCTAGCGGGTCTTAACGGGTCATAGCGGGTCTTGTATCACCTCCAGGATAACATTAGGACCTGCCAGACACACCGGGTATTGTAGGGACTATCGTGGTCTTCCTCAGGTCCTCCCCAATCGAGTCGCCTAACTTGACGGGGTTAAGTTGTTCTTTCCGGTTAGTGTAAGTTGTGAGGTGAATTAACATAGTTTCTCCCGCAAGTGTGTGTGTGTGCGGGGAGGGTGGGGGAGGGTAGCTTGTGTGTTTTGTGGTGTACACATCTTCACGCAGCTTAACTATCTTGAGGTTAAACTTGTAGAGCTATAAAATAAAATATAAAAAAAAAATAATAAAAAAACTCACCTAAACTTGCAGACTTTACTGAGTTAAATATAACCCAAATAGCTTCAGTTATTTCAGTCAAACTCACAAGTGCTTATATCTGTACACAGCTAAACTCTCTAGAGCTTTAATTTATACAGAGCTAAAAAAAAATACTGGATCAGGTAAGGATTTTATTGCTTACGATCATTAGTTTGTGATTATCTCATGTTGGAAAGATGGGGAAATTTTTTTACTTCCTAATTTGCGTATTATTGCCCATGCTATAATTTGTGGCTTTTGTTATTTATAAACCCAAAAAACACAAAAACAAAAGAACAACAGTAATGGCCACCTAACAACAGCAGACAGGACGAGATAAAACAACACCGTACTCCTGGTAACAAAAGATTCCGCTATAGTGTGTAGGGCAAAGGTGAAATTACAGAACATTGTTTATGAGTTTCGTGTATAATTGTGTAGCTCAGTTTTGCTTTACACACACACACGCACACACACACACACACACACACACACACACACACACACACACACACACACACACACACACACACACACACACACACACACACACGGTAAACACAGAATGACTAAGCGGCTGGGTTTGTCTCTGGGTTTATCATTACATAAAAGATTTGGTTTATGTTTGGGGTTTTATTGTTGTTTTTTCTGTCCCTTGTGGCGTGTATGTAATTTTCCTTGTGTTTTTTGTTTCAGTGGGGAGATTGTGTGGTGGTGTGTGGTGGTGGTAGTAGGGGTGATAGTGGGTGTGGTGGTGGTGGTGGGGTGGTAGTGTGTGGTAATGAGAGAGAGAGAGAGAGATATATATATATATATATATATATATATATATATATATATATATATATATAAAAACAAAGGGAGGAGAGGGAGATAAGAGAATAAAGGGGGTGAAAGGGGAAAAGAGAGTGATGAGAGAATAGATAACAAGAGGAGATAAAACAGCTTAGAAAGGGGGAAGAGGAGTAACAAGAGGGAAGAGTTACACCGAGAGGAGGAGGGGGGTGGAGGGAAGGCGGGGTGGAGGCAGCGGGATGGAGGGAGGGGTTGGAGGGAGGGGTAGGTTGGAGGGAGAAGCTCAGGTGTGGCGGAGGGAGTAAGTGCCGAGCTAAGTGGCTGCTCACCAACTTGTGTAGAAGCAGCAGCTGAGGACCCGACACTAGTTCCAGATACTAAGGAGGACATTTCTTGCTCCCTCGTCCTTGGTACTACTGGGAGTCACTACTGCAGTCCCTCCCTCCCTCCTTCCTTCCCTCCCTCCCTCCTTCCATCCTTCCCTTCCACGACTCCTCTTTCCTTCCCTCAATCCTTCCCTACCACGACCCCTCCTTCCCTCCCCTCTCTCCCTCCCTACCACAACTCCTCCTTCCCTCCTTCTCACTCCTACTTCTCCTTCGTTTCTTCCTTCTCCTTGAAAACTCCTTCGTTATCTCCCTCTAGTTCTTTCCATCCTTTTATCTTGCTCCTCCTTCGTTACCTCTCTCTCATTCCTGCTTTCTTTCCTTCCGATCCACGTTTCCTCCTTCGTTACTTCCCTCTAACTCCTCCTTCCCTCCCTCCCACTTCTAGATCTTACAGCTCCACCTCCACCTCTACCTCTCAATCCCTCCGCCTCAACTTGGAATCCATTATCCTGTGGCGCTGATCACACGCCTAGGTGCTGGCTGGCCCGAGGAGGAAAAATAACCACTAACTACTATGATGATGATGATGATGATGATGGCTAAAACGACACACACACACACACACACACACACACACACACACACACACACACACACACACACACACACACACACACACCCAGATATCAAGACAAGAAAACAATGACCTCCCAACGTGTGACCTGGCACTGATGGCACTGGCACTGGCACTCTCCATGAATACACTTAAAAGAAGACAAAAAAAAATGGGGAGGAGGAACAGCTTTGCATAGGAAAGCCTCCGCTGAGACCCACCATGCCATAAAATTACTAGCGAGGCGTCGACGTTTTCAAAAGGAAGGCCCGGTTAATTAGCCCTGAGCAAGACAGAGGCGGGTGGAGGAGTGGGCGGAGAGGGGTGGTGAGAGGGGAGTGGGGTGAGGGAGATGGGGTTGGTGAGAGGGAGGATGGAGGGGGAGGAGACATTCAAGAGGTCTCCTCCCGCCATGCATTCATTACCCTGCTGTTGCCCTCTACCTCCCCTCTCACCCCACCCCCCCTCCTAGGACTCTCAGGTGCTCCCGATAGCCCATAGAAAGCTATAGTTAGTCTCTCTCTCTCTCTCTCCCTCCTCCCACCCCTGATGACCCTCCCTCACCCCCTGCCCCCACCCTCACCCCTGCACCCCCACCCCTCTCACCCCCCACCCCTCTCCACCCCCCCACTCCCACCCCCCCCCTCTCACCCCCCTCTCACCCCCCCTCTCACCCTCATCCCTCTCATCCCCCATCCCTCTCACCCCATCCCTTCACCCCTTCCCTTTTGCGCTCACTAACTCACCCGAAGCACCGTCCACAACCTCAGGGGGGATGACACCTGCTAATTAAACACCTTCACAGGAAAATGTACTAAATTTTACACCTGCCTCGCGCTCTTAATAAACCCGAGAAACATGAAGGTTAAATAAGACCAGGGAACACACACACACACACACACACACACACTCTATTGCTAACCACAGTCCACCTCAAATCTAAGTAATGCACTACAATTATACATATATTCACACACACACATATATTCATGCGTATGTATATAAAGTACACATATATGATACATACTCAGAATACAGCAGGTGAGGGAGTCTGGCCCAGGATACAGACGTAAATAATGCAAGTGTCAACATTTTGTCATAGTGATGGACGTTGTTCCTCTTGTCTCATACACCTCAGTATACCACTCTGTCATACACACATCATACACCGTCATACACACATCATACACCGTCATACACACTACATACACCGTCATACACACATCATACACCGTCATACACACATCATACACCGTCATACACACATCATACACCGTCATACACACATCATACACCGTCATACACACTTCATACACCGTCATACACACATCATACACCGTCATACACACATCATACACTGTCATACACACATCATACACCGTCATACACAGAATACAGCAGGTGAGGGAGTCTGGCCCAGGATACAGACGTAAATAATGCAAGTGTCAACATTTTGTCATAGTGATGGACGTTGTTCCTCTTGTCTCATACACCTCAGTATACCACTCTGTCATACACACATCATACACCGTCATACACACATCATACACCGTCATACACACTACATACACCGTCATACACACATCATACACCGTCATACACACATCATACACCGTCATACACACATCATACACCGTCATACACACATCATACACCGTCATACACACTTCATACACCGTCATACACACATCATACACCGTCATACACACATCATACACTGTCATACACACATCATACACCGTCATACACACATCATACACCGTCATACACACTTCATACACCGTCATACACACATCATACACTGTCTACACACTTCATACACCGTCATACACATCATATACTGTCTACACACACTACATACTAAATCATACACACATCATACACTAATATACACACTACATACACCAAGTCTTTTACTACATACACATAGTACACACTTCATACACCAAATCATACACACTTCATACACCAAGTCATACACACTTCATACACCAAATCATACACACTTCATACACCAAGTCATACCTTTTCATACACAAATCATACACACTTCATACACCGTCTGTACACATCATACACTGTCTACACACTACATACACCGTCCATACACACTTCATACACCGTCATACACACTTCATACACCGTCATACACACTTCATACACCGTCATACACACTTCATACACCGTCATACACACATCATACACCGTCATACACTTCATACCGTCCTTACACACTTCATACACCGTCATACACACTTCATACACCGTCATACACACTTCATACACCGTCATACTTCTTACCGTCATACACACTATATATACTGTGTGTGTGTGTGTGTGTGTGTGTGTGTGTGTGTGTGTTTAATAATAATAATATGTGTTTTATTATTAATGAATTTCTTGAGTGCAATAAACTACTCAGTCAACTAATGAGGTTTTTTCTTTCTCTCCACACAGGTAAGATTAAGAGCTGTTGCCCAGTGACCCAGGTGAGGTGAAACAGGTGAGGTGAAACAGGTGAGGCGACACAGGTGAGGTGAAACAGGTGAGGCGACACAGGTGAGGCGACACAGGTGAGGTGACACAAGTGAGAGAAGGAGAACGGAGGAACATGACAAGAACAGCGAGTGATAGGCAGGTGATGATGATAGTGGTGGTAGTAGTGGTAGGCGATGGTGGTAGTAGTGGTAGGCGATGGTGGTAGTAGTGGTAGGTGATGGTGGTAATAGTGGTAGGTGATGGCAGGCAGGTGGCAAAAGTGGAGGAAAGAAAATAACGAGAGAGAGAGAGAGAGAGAGACTCGATGCATAGAAATTGGGAAAGGAAGGAAGGAAGGAAGGAAAGAGCAAAAGGAAGGAAGGGAGGGAGGAGGGAGGGTAGTGGTAGTGAGAAATGGAGTGGACGGGTTTGTCAGTTGGGAGGGAAATTAGTGTTGTATAATCGGGTTATGTATTGTAGTAGAGGACTGTGAAGGATTTACCTGCCGGAAATACAAGGCACGCCATGACTTTGTTCTGTACCTTGAGTGCTTTATGTGTGTGTGTGTGTGTGTGTGTGTGTGTGTGTGTGTGTGTGTGAGATATCCCGTCCTCAAGAAACAAATGATGATAAATTACACAAGTCTGGTGAGGCGAAGAAACGAAAATATTCCCTCAGTTTTTGTTGTTGTTGGTATTTACGTAATAAAAACAGATCCCCCGTTTTTTTTTCTTGTTTGTGTTTACGTTATTGTACACTGTTGGTATAATGAAAAGAAGGAAGGGAGGAAGGAAATGAAGGAAGGAAATGAAGGAAAGAAGGAAGGAAGGAAGAACTCGGTACTGAGTCAGAGACAAACCCTCGAGTCTCCTTAACCAAGTTGGGTAAGGAATTCTCAGCCAAGAACCACGATGTACACAAAGTAACTCAAGACTTGATGTGGTGGAGTATTGAGAGAGAGAGAGAGAGAGAGAGAGAGAGAAATGTATATATATATATATATATATATATATATATCTCTCTCTATATATACTCTCATATAGAGAGAGAGTCATTGTTGGTTCTCGCAGCCCCAGCTTCTTCCCCCCCCCTCCCACTCCCACTCCCTCAGACAGTATCTCTTCAACCACAGCAACTACGTAGAATTTCGCCGCCACCACAGCACCCCAGATCGTAATCCACTACCACAGCACCCCCTCCCCCTTCCCGCATACCCACCCACCCACATACCTACCCACAGCAGCGACACTCAACCAGCCAAGCGTGTGTGTGTGTGCGCGTGTGTGTGTGCCAGACGATAATGAGCGACCCTTAAAGTGCTATGCCGTCGTGGAGTCAATGAGAAGTTTCCAAAGGGCGTCTCGAGTGCTGGTAGTCGACTCTCTCTCTCTCTCTCTCTCTCTCTTCCTCTCTAATCCTTGTCAGTTTCTTCCTCTTCCATCCGTCGCCCTTGAGAGGTTCCCATCCTTCCTCCTTCCTTCCACGCCACCATCCTCCTCTTCCCTCCACCTTCCACTTCTCTTCTTCTCCTGCACCGTCCACCCTTCCATCTTCCACCTCCACCTCCTTTCCTCAGCCTTTCTTCAACATCTTAGCCTCTTACTTCAACCTCTTACTCCACCTCCGCTGCCTCACTTTCGGCTAATGTGAGTGCCAGGAGGAGGAGGTTGGCCCGGGTTCCAGGAAGTAGGAGGAGGAAGAAGGAGGAGGAGGAGGCAGTAGGAGGAGGCAGTAGGTTGGAAATAAGAAGGGGTTCCATGAACTATGGTCTTGACGACGTGGAGGAGGACCTGAGAGTCTTGAAGGTGCCCCTGGAGGAGGAACTCAGATAAAGGAGGAAGGAGTGGGCGGGCGGTGAGGCGAAGAGAGGACGGAAGGAGGGGGTGGAAGGGAAGGAGAATGAGAAGCATGGAGGTGGAAGGAGAGGTGCTGGGAGAGAGAGAGAGAGAGAGAGTCAGTACTTCACCTTAAGGAACTGTGTGGCCACCTTTAATACACCTGTGACTTATGACTGATACTGAAAGGCTCGTACGTTAATTTCCCCTCAAAAATAATTCGTATGTTATTATTATTATTATTATTATTATTATTATTATTATTATTATTATTATTATTATTATTATTATTATTATTATTATTATTATTATTATTATCTGACTCACCCTATCACCACCCTATCACCACCCAACACCACCGTATCACCACCCTATCACCACCCAACACCACCCTATCACCAGCCTATCTCCACCCACTACTATCCAGCACCACCAAGCATTCACCCTCGCCTCATTCCGACACCCACTAGGCGAGTTATTGGTCGTTCTGGTTACCGGGTATGCTAATACTGTCGGCCCGTCGGGAGGAGGAGGAGGAGGAGGAGGAGGTGGAAGAGGAGGAGGAAGAAAGGGAGGACGACGACCACCCCAACCCGACACCACCACCTCCTCCTCCTCCTCCCGACGGGCCGAGGGAGGGAGGGAGTTTCCACCTGTCTTACCAATTTAATTTTTTCCCGCTATTGTTTCTCTTATTTTCTGGTTTTGTTTAGGAGTTGATTTTTTTGTGTAATTTTTTTCTTTGTGTTTTTGTTTGTATTTATTTTTTTTTGTTTCTTCGTTATTGTGTTTTTATTTTGTATTCGTATTTATTATTATTATTATTATTATTATTATTATTATTATTATTATTATTATTATTATTATTATTATTATTATTATTATTATTATTATTATTATTGCAGGAAACATTTCGCGACGGCCAGATAACGTGTGTGTGTAATAATTATAATAATAATAATAATAATAATAATAATAATAATAATAAACGGTTTATTAATAGAGTTGCAGCCGGTGGCTGAAAATATACAGACTTACATTTGATTTAGACATAATGATATAATATGCATTGAATACATTTACAGGGCTGTACAGTACATAAATCAGGAGTTGTGTGTGTGTGTGTGTGTGTGTGTGTGTGTGTGTTTTAGGTTGTTTCACGCCGGTATTATTAGCAAACAGCATCACGTGACAGACAGACAGACAGACAGACAGACAGATAGATACTGTTTTTTGGAAGTCGTTTTATTTCGCAGTAATTTTCAACTCGTTTACATACCTGTCCAACTTTTTTTCCCATTAGCTTGTGTGGGTTTTTTTTCATTTTTATTTGTTCATAGTTTTTTAATTTATTTATTTTTTTAATATTGTTTCCTTATCGTCCGAACGTGTTTTCATTTCCTCGTTTTATCGTATTTTTTTATTTTATTTTTTTTTTCATTATTTCCTCAGTATTTTACGTTCAGTTCAGTTTTATCGTATTTTTTCTCATTTCTTGTTTATTTTTTTATAGATTCATATTGAGCCGATAATTATATTAGTAGATTTTTCTATTTCACAATTTTTATCATCGTTTGCCAGTTTTTCATCAATTTCTCTATAGGTTATGTTCTTTTTTTTTTTTAATTTTCATCTGTCTATTGTTTTATTTTTTTCGCGTTGCTGTGATGAAATATTTTTTTTTTTACATATTTCCAGGTTTTATCATCGTTATTTTAATGTCTTCGTTATTTTTCCATAAGTTTTCGTTCACCTTTAGTGTAATGTAAGAGAGTTTTATTGCTTCGATCTTGACCCAATTAGTTGAGGACGCGGCGGGCAAGGTTAAAGATGACGAGATCTTTGGCACTGTCTCTGTCACCCAAGATCTGACCTTGCTGTCACCTGATCTCCACGTGTACTGTGACCCCGAGAACTGACCTGATAATGATGATGACCTCTATCGTTTTGTTTACCCTTATGGTACAATGACCCCAGGAGTTGAACTTTTGATGATGACCTGTAAACATGACCTCTTTTACCCCCTTGTGAATATTTAATGTACTTTTTTAGGATTGTTTGTGTTTAGATATTTACCACCCCCCACCCCCCACCACCCCCACCCCACTGACCTCAATGACCTCTCTTGTGTTGGGTCTCTCTCGTGGTGACGCTGTCCACCTGACCTCGCTTGTCCTTCCGTTTTCTGTGACGAAGATGGACTCTACTCAAGGGGAAACTAGGCCATTGAACTTTGTCTGCGACCTTCAGGTGTGAGGGAGGGTGGATGGTCGTTCGTGTATTTCTTGTGTCTGTGTATTAGTTTACCTGTCTGTTTGTCTGGCTGTCTGTCTGTCTGTCTGTCTGTCTGTCTGTCTGTCTGTCTGTTAGTTCGTTCGTCTGTGGGAGAATGAAGGATTGAGGCCAAGTTCTCATTTTCATTCCATTATTTTTATCTCCACAATATATTTCCACCATATGTCTATAACCGTAACTAACACATCACTCGATTAAACACTCACGCCTCGCTAACTCCTTGTGAGGTGAGGATGGAGTGAGAGGTGAGGCTGCATCGACCACAGCTCCCCCCATAAAGGAACAAAAAACCTCACGTCGCCATTTTTGATTCGTAATAATCACAATCCCTGAGACGATTGGCCGTTGGCATTTCAGAGCCGTGATTAATATAATACAACATTTAGGGTTTTATCGCTGGGATGCTGTTGATTAGATGGTCTGGTCTGATAGTTATTTACTCTTTTTTTGTTGTTGTTGTTCCGTCTACCGTGTAATCACAGTGTGGCCATGATTGCAGAGTGATTGTGGCCATAATCACCTTGGCCATGATGCCACCTGGGAGGACCCTCACGCGATCAAGTGTGGACGGTGTCTCAGCTCACCTGGCAGGATGGTGGCCCCCTCCCCTTTCTTCATGGTGGTTCCAGGTACCCCTTCCCTACTTCATGGCAACACCAGGCACCCATTCCCTCCTTCATGGCAACACCAGGCACCCCTTCCCTCCCTCATGGCAAAATCAGACACCCCTTCCCTCCTTCATGGCAACACCAGGCACCCATTCCCTCCTTCATGGCAACACCAGGCACCCCTTCCCTCCCTCATGGCAAAACCAGGCACCCCTTCCCTCCTTCATGGCAACACCAGGCACCCATTCCCTCCTTCATGGCAACACCAGGCACCCCTTCCCTCCTTCATGGCAACTCCAGGCATTCCTTCCCTTCCTCATGGCAGCCCCAGGCATCCCTTCCCTCCCTCATGGCCGGAGGCAATCTTCGCCAATCGCTGTTTACGGGCTGCTCGTGATAATCAGTGGGTGTTGCGGGGGCGGCCCTAGTAATTTTTCGTGTGTTGCGAGGAGGGAGGTGATGATTTTGTGTGTTGCTAGAACGGCTCTTGTAATTTTTCTGTATGTGTTGCGGGGACTGGCCCAAATAATTATCCTGTTTTGTGTGGATACATGTGACTACTTTAACCTGAGATGTCGGAGTGGATATTGGTCAGTTTGCATGTGTTGAAAAAAAAAACGTAAATCTTATTGCAGGTGATGATTGGACTATCGTAGTAATTTTGTGCGTTGCGGGGTATACGTAAACAAATTTGACGTGTGTTGCAAGGACTGCTGTTGTAGTTTAATTTGTATTGCAAGGACTGTTGTTATTCAGTTTATGTTGCAAGGATGATTATTGTTATTTAGTATCGCAAGGATGATTGTTCTTATTGTGTTGCAGGGACTTTTGTTGTTAGTGTGTTGCAAGGACGGCTGTTGTTACTTAGTGTGTGTTGCAAAGACGGATGTTGTTATTTAGTGTATGTTGCAGGGACGAACCTCCCGACCAGCCAGTAAGCACTTATGTTGAGATGGGATGGTTGATGGTGATGAATTAGAGACAAGTTCTCTCTCATTCCCTTCCTTGCCTTCCCCCTTTACCTCCCTCCTTCATCCTTTATTCCTTTCCTTCACTCAACCTCCTTCTTTCACACACACACACACACACACACACACACACACACACACACACTCTCTCTCTCTCTCTCTCTCTCTCTCTCTCTCTCTCTCTCAGCCTTCAGTTCCTCTTAACGCCAACAGAGATTACTAATTTGAAATGCCAGACTAGGTGTCAGTACTAGGGTGCAGTACTGAGTCAGTACTAGGGAAGTGCAGTACTGGGGAGTGCCAGTACTAGGGAGGCCAGTACTAGGAGTGCCAGTACTGGGGAGTGCCAGTACTAGAGTGCCAGTACTAGGGAGTGTCAGTACTGGGGTGCCAGTACTAGGAAGTGTCAGTAATAGGGGTGCCAGTGAGTGCAGTACTAGAGTGCCAGTGGGGAGGCCAGGGGGTGCCAGTACTAGGGAGTGCAGTACTAGGAGTGCCAGTACTAGGGAAGTGTCAGTAATAGGGGAGTGCCAGTACTGGGAGTGCCAGTACTAGGAGTGCCAATATTGGAGTGCCAGTACTGGGAGTGCCAGTACTGAGAGTGCCATACTAGAGTGCCAGTACTGGGAGTGTCAGTACTGGAGTGCCAGTACTAGAGTGTCAGTATGGGGAGTGCCAGTACTGGGGAGTGCCAGTACTAGGGAGTGCCAATATAGATGCCAGTACTAGAGTGCCAGTACTAGGGGTGCCAGTACTAGGGGTGCCATATGGGTGCCAGTACTGGGGCAGTACTGAGTGCCATACTAGGGATAAATGATACTGGGTGCCAGACGTGCAGAAGCAGTACGTGCCGACGATGTCAGTACTAGAGTGCCAGTACTAGGAGTGCCAGTACTAGGAGTGCCAGTACTAGGAGTGCCAGTACTAGGGAGTGAATTGAGGTAGAGTGCCAGACTAGGGTGCCAATATTGAGTGCCAGTACTGGGGGTGTCAGTACTGGGAGTGCCAGTACTCAGGAAGTGTCAGTAATAGGAAGTGCCAGTACTGAGAGTGCCAGTACTAAGGGGTCATATTAGAGTGCCAGTACTAGAGTGTCGGTACTGGGAGTGCCAGTACTCGGAAGTGTCAGTAATGGAAGTG
>NW_024717541.1:0-297500 GCF_018991925.1 Homarus americanus | reverse complement strand
AGATGTGACTCAAATGCTCATTCATATCCCCCCGTCGTGTGAGGCGATTGTGAGGAGGTGAGTTTGTTGTGAGGATTTGGAGGTGACTGGATGTGTTAGCTGACTGTGAGTATGTTAGTTGACTGTCAGGATGTGAGCTGAGTGTGTGTCAAGTATGCTGTAACTCATTAAGCTTTGAAATTGAGTTGACTCCTTGATATGCTAATTATGAGTTGATTGTAAGGAGTCTCTCTCTTCCTTTGTCTTTCATCCGACTCCGTCCCTCCCTTCCTTCCTTCGTTTAACCACGTTCATTTCCCTTCCCTTATCCCACCTCTCTTCCTCTCTCTCTCTCCTACAACACCGTCACCCACCCCTCTCCCTCTCCCTTCGTGGCTGGCTGGGCTCCCCGCTCTCTCTCTCTCTCTCTCTCTCTCTACTTCCTCTCAGTCTCTCCCTACTCCATTGTATCGGAAACGTGACTTTAATTTCGATAGGGCCAAGTATACAGGCAAATTTTTGCCTTGTTGGGGTGTCAGGCGTCGGGTGGGGAGGGGTGGAGGATGGGAGACGGTGTTGGAGTGTTGGAGGGAAGTGAAGAGGAGGGAAAGGGGGAGAGATTGGATTTGGGTTGTGAAAGGGAAGAGAGAGATGGGGGGGGGTGAGGTATGGGGACTGGGGGGGTTAGGTTGGAAGATGATGTGGGGTTAGGTTAGGTTAGTTCCATGGGTGTTGGGATTGTGGGGAAGGGGTGGGGTTGATTTGGTGATGGAGGTGGGAGAGTGAAAAGAGGCTGGGAGAGGGGAGATGTGAAGTAGTGGGGGAGAGAACAGTTGGGGATTATTGAGGGTGGTGGGGATGGTTGGGGAGGATGCAGTGGAATGGATGGTGGGTAGGGGACAGGTGGATGAATGGAAATAGGTGGATGGATGGGAAAGGTGGGTGGGAAAGGGACAGGTGGATGAATGGGAAAGGTAGGTGGGTGGGTGGGTGGTTGGGTGTCAGTACAAACTTATGTTCACTGACTGTGCCTAATATCGACAAGTTGTTGAAATCGACGCAGGAAAAGCAACAAGGGGAGAATAGGAGAGGAAAGGGGTGGGGGTGTGAGAGGAAAAGGGGAGTAGAGAGGGTGAGGAAAAAGGTGAGAGAAGAGGGGGAGAAGAGGGGTTAGAGAACTGATAACCATCCTTTCTGACCCGGCTGTATTGATTGTTAGTGAGGCAGCAACAGTCAGATGGTCCACAATACCAACTGGGCTCTGGCTACCTACCGTAATTGTGGCCTGGTGGTGGTAGTAGATGGTGGTAGATGTTGGTAGGTGGTGGTGGTAGATGATGGTAGGCGGTGATGGTAGTACTATTACCATCCCCCACCACCAACCAACCAACTACCAACCAACTACCAGCCACTACAACCAGCAACCAGCAGCAGCAGCAGTAAGTTGTTGATGGTGTTCCTTCCTCCCCACCAATGCAACCCACGCCTTAAACTGGCCATTATGTTAATAGTGATATAGTGTAGACAGGGAGGCACACGCAGTCTCTCTCTCTCTCTCTCTCTCTCTCTCTCTCTCTCTCTCTCTCTCGGGAAGTTATCTTAATGTGAACGATGACGCTTGTCTATCTTCCTTTTGTGTGTGTGTGTGTGTGTGTGTGTGTGTGTGTGTGTATGTGTGTTTAAACCCTCAGGGAACTGCGTATTATTCTCTTGTTTCATTTTTAATATATTTTCCTCTCTCCTCCCTACCCTTCTTCCATCCCCCCACCCTCTTTTCCTCCTCTCTCCCTCACCTCCTCCCTCCCTCCCTCACCCTCCTCCTCCTCCCTCACCCCCTTCCTCACCCACCTCCTCCTCCCCCTCACCCCCAAACCTCCCTCCTCCTCACTCCCCCACCTCCTCCTCCCTCACCCCCCACCTCCTCCTCCCTCACCCCCAACCTCCTCCTCCTCACCCCCCACCTTCTCCTCCCTCACCCCCCACCTTTCTCCTCCTCACCCCTCCTCCTCCTCCTCAAACTGAAACCGAGAGGAGAATGTATCAAGCGGTGTGTGTGTTTGTTGATCACTTAGTTGGTAATACAGGTAAAGATACAGGTAAAGATACAGGTAAAGATACAGGTATGTAGGAAAATGAATATCACCAATGAGGTCACAGCTAACGACACTCTGTTTTTAATTGGTCATTCGGTTGTTATAGGCAAAAGTATGTTGTGTTTTAGTGGTCAGGTGTTTGCGTGTGTCAGGTATGTACCCCCCTCCCCTAATTCCCCCTCATCCCCTCCCCTTGTTTCCCACACCCGTACCCCCATCCCCTCCCTTCATTCCCCTCTCATCCCATCTTTTCGTTCCCCTCTCACCCCATCCCCTCGTTCCCCCTCATCCCCTCCCTTCACCCCTCGTTCCCCTCACCCCTCGTTCCTCACCTCGTTCCCCACCTCACCCTCACCTCGTTCCCCACCCTCGTTCCTCACCTCGTTCCTCCCCCTCCCGGAGACACTTAGTCTGCTTTGATCTTGGCGAAAAGCGAGACACTCTTGCCTTGTCTATTGACTTGATACTGGTTTTGTGCAAATTACAACCGGAGTGGTGTGAGAGAGAGAGAGAGAGAGAGAGAGAGAGAGAGAGAGAGATCAGTCAAACCTCTCTCTCTCCCTCCAGTCAGAAACACTCACCGACTCCTTCCTTAATAACATTACCACAAATTGGCAAGTATTATCCTAAAATTATTTCTTCAAGAGATTACCGGAATTATTCGAGAATTATTTGGGAAATTATCCGAGTTGTACGCGAATTATTCCAGAAATTGCTGAAGTTACTCGGAAATAATTTACCGACTTGTGTGTAATGGTTGAGTGAGATTGTGAGGTACTTGAAGGTCGCGGTGTGTGGGACGTGAGCACTGGTGGCGGTGGTTGGTGAGGAGTGGTGGTGGTTGGGGAGGAGTGGTGGTAGAAGGTGGTGGTGGTGGTTAGGGTCGTGGTGGTAGTAGGGGGATGGTGGTGGTTGAGGACTGTGAACGACCTCCTCTCCCTTGTGACTGTGTCTTAGTCACTACTTGTAACGACTACTACTACTACTACTACTACTAAGGGGACAAAAGAGGGCAGAAAGGGTTGTGGGTAGCGTGGAAGGGAGGGGCTGTGGGGTAGGTGTGAAGGGGGTAATGGGGGCGTGGTGGTTGTCAGTGTGGGAGGGGGGATGGTAGGAGGGGGGGGATGAAACGGGCATCTCTTTCCGGATCACTGACCCCTCACAGCCTGCTCCTCTGCCCCTCACAGCCTGCTCCTCTGCCCCTCACAGCCCCCCCCCCTTCTTACCTCCTGCGTGACGTGGTGGTAAGGCCTTGTGCTCGACAGAACAATCTCGAGTCCCTGGTTCGATACCCTCTGTTGAGAAGTTAAGCGAGATTTTCCCAGTTGTTTTTGAACTTGTCACTAGACTTGATATTGGAGTATAGATGTGGGGTGGTGGATGAGGGTAGTGGATTAATGGATAGTTGGTGGAATAGGACTCGTATATTTCTTTGAGTACGATGTCTTAACTCTCTATTATACACGATGACCCATTTCCCTTGAGTACGATAACATTGTACTCAGGTTTCAGGATATTGAATCAACGTCCTCAGGGGTATATGGTGTTAGTCAGTTATCAGAGTACAGTACTGTTAGAAATTAATCATATCAATTGAATGGTGGAAACTCATTGATGTAAAGAGATGGAAGAGACGATTGATGACCACCAGAATAATGTGGCCTTGGGGGAGGAACTGACTGTGGGAGGAACTGACTGTAGGAGGAACTGACTGTGGGAGGGACGAGGTAGGGTGGTGGTGGTGATGCTGATGCGTAGGTTGGTTCACTTGGCTTTCAGATCCTTCAGGTTATTTTTGTAACTTCTTGGAAATCTCTTGAGGTTGATGTTCTATATTAAACGTTACTGTTGTTGTTTGGTGTCGTAAGTGTGAAGGTGTTTCTCAGTGGGACCTTCAGAGGGACTTTGTTTTATTCAGTGTGGAGGTAAACGGTGACAACTAACTACAAAGTGAGAGAGAACATCCCACTGTCTTCTGCATGAGAGGAGGAGGAGCTGTGTGCAGCTCTGACGACACTTCCTCCTGGTCATTAGTGTAGGAGAGGTCCTCTTCCTCCTGCTGCGGCTGCCTCTGCGTCATTCTCAAAACTGTTGCGTGACGCAGTTTGTCTTCATACAAGGTGGCGGAGACTTGATAAGGACGAAATGTGAAGAAGAGAGAGATACTATGTTTTCCTCGCCATTCAAGTCTGTTGGAGTGTTAAACGCATCCAAATAACTCGTGGAAGATGTGGGGTCTGAGACGAGACTTAATCCCATACACAGTTTCCCTCCCCACCTTAACCATCCCCTATGGCATCGACCCTTTACACACAGTAGTCCCCCCCCCCATCAACACTCCACAACCCGTCACCCTCCCCCCACCAACCTCCCTATTGCCTCTCTCATCTCCCGAGTCAATCAACGGTCGCATTGCTCCCGTTTTTCACCTCTACATAAAAGGGAAGAATTTTTATACGCTGAAAATCTGAGGTCGTTGTTGTCTCCTAAAAGAGAGCTCAGGTTCTCAACTGGCTCAGCCATGTTAATATTGTTATTATTATCCACCCTGTATCTGTGTTTTTCTGGCTAAATAAACTGTTTTAATTCAATTCAATTCCTCCTCTTCACTACCCAGCTGCCGGCTCGTCAGGAGATGGTATGGTAACAGTGTGAGAGGCAGCGACCAGCAGCCTCCACCGCCCTACCGCATTTCCACGGCCGATGTCCTTTTTGCCACTCTAGGATCCAGGGAGAATGGGAGTTGGGAAGTCCCTTTGTGCGGGCGTGATTGTGTCGTTTGTGTCACCTGCGTCGGGATGTGTAGGGTTGTCTCCCCTAATTCTGACAGATTATCTGTAAAGCCCACTCCGTCTTGGTCTGTGTGTCTGTTATATGTATTCCTCTGTTTACTTGTTAATATGTCTGTCTGCCTGTCTATGTTCGTGTCTCCAATGTCTACATACCTCGTGCCTATGTCTGAGTAGCGGAGGGCTGTATCTCTAGGGGCTGCTTGGGTGGTCTAAGACATCGTCCCAATCTTGTTCTCGTCTTAGCCAGTAGTGTTGGTAAAGACCCGCCAGGAGGGAGACACGATAGGCGTCAGGCGACAGCACGGACACTCTCCTTTTCGTCTTGGCTGATAGAGGTCCTTTGACGACACCACCTGGCTCGCTGGCGAGTAGGTAGGCAGACAAGCAGGCTGGTAGGCTGGTAGGCTGGTAGGCTGGGTGGCTACTCTTTTCGCCAACTGGCCTTTGATTTTCTCTCCCTCCTCACCGTCCTCGCTTCTACTCGGTCTGTTAGGGAACATTTCGATGCAGAAGTTTACAGCGTTTGGTTTACAGAGTTGAACAGCTTATTGGAGAAGTTGGTTTACAGAAACGAACAATTTGATGCAGAAGTTGTGGGTTTTGGGGTTACAGAGACAATCCTCATGATGTATTTGTTGTATACATCGAGCGAATGGTCACCAAGCAACTGGTCACCTCACACCACCAGCAGCTCTCGCCTCTTGAAGGATAACAGAAAATTTACATTTCCTCTCATCTTTCATATACTTAGTTCCTCACCCCTCCCCTTCCTTACCTCAGTTTGTTTACCCGTCACTCACTCACTCGTCCATCTACCCAAATCAGGTACTCTCCTCCCTCTCTCCTCTCTCTCCCCTTCCTCCTTCAGTTCTCTCCCCTCTTTCACTTACTCTTCCTTTGGCACACTTTGTCCCATCACCAAATTATGTAAAAGATTAAGATTTTCGTCTTCAGTTTGATGGAGATCTGAGGCCGCCACCAGCCCGACGGATCCTCGTGTAGTGCTCGGGGGCCCCTCTCGCTGTGGCCCTCAGACCAGCAGGAGTGTCCAATTTCCACATCTCCCTTTTATGTCCACCCCCCCTCCCCTCCCTCCCCTGACCCTCCCGTCATTGCCCCTTGGCCATGTCCTCCCTTAATGACCATAGGCTCTACCCCTCATGGCCACAAGAACCCCCGTAGCCACAATTACACGGGACTTCAGAACTATGCATTAAGAAGACTCTCACACCTACAATCTCTCACATCTCCCAGGTAATTTTCTCCTGGCCACGACCTCCCCTCATAGTCGCAGTGGGAGAGGGAGTGGGGGGAAATAGAAGCTTCTCATGGCCAGGGGGGAAACTCCTTCTCCTCCCCGTTATGGCCACGACCTCCCCTCACCCCGGCAGACAAAACTCCCGCCGGCGTACACAAAGGGCGTTGCGAGGCTCATGACAACAGCCGTCCTGGCAGAAGGATCGCCGCTCGCCTTTCACGATCGCTCCTTAAAAATGTGATCGTCTTTGTTGTGGACACGGCTAATGGGCGAGGATCGAACCCAAGTCCTGGTGCTCCCCCGCGGGCTAGTTGCCATTCATTATATTAAAGAACGGAGAAAAAATGGCCGCCCGTTTGTTGGAGTCTTGATTGTGTTGTGCCCTTCTGGCCCCCTCTACCTCCGACGACCAGAGAGAGAGAGAGAGAGAGAGAGATGTACCCGCCCCCCTCTCTCTCTCTCTCTCAATTTCTTATTTCTCCCCATCCCCTCTTCTCTAGTTCCCACACTCTTTTCCTCTCCCTCTTTTATTCTCCTTTTTTTTACGTCTCCCTTTCACCCTTGTTCTTATCTCCCTCTTTCTCTCTCTTTTTTGCTACCACTTCTCTCCCCCCTTCATCTCCCCCTTCTCTTCTCCTCCCCTTTCTTTCCCCCACAGCCTTTCATCTCCTTCATCGGACCCCCTCCATCCTCCCTCTCTCTCTCTCTCTCTCTCACACACACACACACACACACACACACACACACACACACACACACGTGAAATAAAGAGACAGACAGACAGACAAAGAGAGGCGTGAGCGACACACTACACCACGTCAAACTCAGTGCCTCAAACCTAATTAGCGTTGCCACACCGACCACACCTGATGGCCAGGTAACCCACACACGTGCCTCCTCGTCCTCCCCTTCTTCCTCTTCTTCCTCTTCTTCCTCTTCTTTTTCGTCATCGTCTCTGTTTTTTTTTAATTTCCTTTTGCTTCTTCGTCCCTTTTTTTATTCGTCATTTCCATATAGGTCTCATTCTTTTCCTCCTCTCCGCTTTCTCTTCTATTTCTTCTCTTCTCTTCTATCAGACGAGGACGAGGAACGACCGCCAAGAACCAGGTCGTCACTCGGCACACACGATATAGTAGGGGTCGTTCTGTGTGTGGTGTCCTGTACGCCCCGCCAATTTCAGACTAACTGCCTCACTTGTTTGGCCATTGGAGGTCATCACTTCTAAAGGGCCGCTTCACGTTTTTTTATGGCTGGAGTCGTCGTTTTTGGGAGGGGATGAGGGTCGTTTTGGGGGTGGATAATGTTTTTAGGGTGTTGGGTAGGGTCTGCGGGGGGTCGTATTTGTGTTAGAGATCGTTCCGGGGGGTTAGGGGTAGGTCGTATTTGGGGGTTGGGGAGGTCGTTCTGGGGTTAGGGAGGTCGTTCTGGGGTTAGATGGATAATTTGCGGGTTTGGTTGAGGTCGTTTATCCGGGGTTTGGGTGGAGGTCGTTTTTGGGAGGTTGGGTGGAGGTCGTTTTGGGAGGTTGGGTGGAGGTCGTTTTTGGAGGGTTGAGTGTAGTTGTGTTTTAGGGTAGTTTCTGGTAGGATGTAGTCGTTGTGTAGTCGTAGTGGTTATTTTTGTGAGGTGAATTGTTTACTTCACAATGTTATTTAATTTTAAGCGCATTCCCCATATTGTTTATTTACACATTGTTTAATTTCTTACCTTGTTTATCTTGTTTACTCCCCACATTGTTTACTTTAATTTTGTTTACTTCACACGTTATTTACCTTGTTTACTCCCCACCTTGTTTACTTCACACATTGTTTACTCCCCACCTTGTTTATCGTGTTTACTCCCCACATTGTTTACTTCACACGTTGTTTACTCCCCACCTTGTTTATCTTGTTTACTCCCCACATTGTTTACTCCCCACCTTGTTTATCTTGTTTACTCCCCACATTGTTTACTTCACACATTGTTTACATCTCGTGTGAATAAAGTTCTATTTGCCAACACGTAATGGAGTTTAATGTCTCGTTTAGTTTTACCTCCAATGCCTTTGAACTAAAAGTCTCTCGTATAATAAAATGCAAATTAGGTTTAAACTTGATAAAGAATTAACTTGTGTATAGGTGATGAGGTTGTCTTTGATCTGAGTGTAAAAAAAAAAAAAAGGTTGTATAAAATGTATTCTCCTAAAAACGTGTTATGTAAAATAGTATTGTATTAAAAAGTATTGTATAAAAGTATTGTATTAAAAGGGGGGAATTATAAGCCCATGGAGGTACTGTTGTCATTTTTCGTCAATTCAATGGCGAATCCTATCAGCAATTTTTGATCGTCACTCATGGGCTGTCCACTGCCGACGAAAATTGACGCCCGCTGCCTCAATCACATGGTTGGAGTGGGTGGAAGTGGTAGGGATTGATTGAAGAACCCTGATGGTAATGCGTGCGTGAGTTGCTATGGAGGAAGTGTAGTGGGGTTGGGTGAGGGGGGATGGGTGAGGGGGGGGGGATGGAAGAGGTGGATGAAAAATGGAAGAGATTGAATGTAGGAGGGAGGAATGCAAAGGAGGGAGGGATACAAAGGAGGGAGGGAAGGAAGGAAGGAGAAAGGGAGTGATAGATGGAAGCAGTGGTGATAGGGGGCGTTGGGATGCAAGCGATGGAGGGAGAAAGACAGTCAAGCAAGGGAGAGAGAGAGAGAGACAAGAACGTTAGGTCAGGGAGGTCAGGGAGGAGGGAAGTCAGGGAAGGAGTAGTGAGGTCAGGGAGGGAGCAGTGAGGTCAGGGAGGGGAGAGGGAGGTCAGGGAAGAAGGAGGGAGGTCAGGGAGGAAGGGGGGAGATCAGGGAGGGAGCAGGGAGGGGAGAGGGAGGTGTGTAGTATATGTCTGCAATAATTGAGTTGATAAATGTACCCCAGCTGTTGCACCGCTTCCAGCAAGATTAATGTTTACGCGTG
This sequence comes from Homarus americanus, assembly GCF_018991925.1. Classification (NCBI taxonomy): domain Eukaryota; kingdom Metazoa; phylum Arthropoda; class Malacostraca; order Decapoda; family Nephropidae; genus Homarus; species Homarus americanus. The sequence goes on along the minus strand of NW_024717541.1, from coordinate 288,428 downwards.
TCTTTATTTAGCAATGCTTTATCGTTCAGTTAAAAGCTCATATCACTGTTTTTTTTTCTTCTTCTTCTTCTTTAACCTAGAGCATTTTAAACTCCCCCTCTCCCTTAAACCTCTCACTTTCCCCTTAAACCTCCCCTTCCTCCTTAACCTCCTCCTCCCTTGAACCTCCTTCCCCTTCCCCCTTCTCTAAACCTCCTCTCCTCCTTAAAACCCTCCTTTCCTTAAACCTCCTCTTCCTCCCAAACCTTCTCCTCCCTCTCCCTCCTGGCAACCTCTCCCTCCTCCCAAACCTCCCTCCCCTTAAAACCCCCTTCCTTAAACCTCCCCTTCCCTTAAACCCCCCAAACCTCCTTCCCTCAAACCCCTTCCCCTTAAACCCCTCCTCCCCTAAACCCCCCCCGTAAAGAGAGAGACGTTTATTTCTATTCTTTTTCACATAAGTCAACGTTTAAAAGGAGGAAGGTTAGAGGTGATCCCTCCCCCTCCGTGATGCGTTTTGAGTTGTATGATGGATGTTTAGTACGTAATCACGACACACACACACACACACACACACACACACACACACACACACACACACACACACACACACACACACACACACACACACCGGCACACACATTCATACACGAGTCGAGGAATATATTGCCAGGGTAAACCGAGTCAGATGTGTCGAGTGTTTTGAGTGAGTCTAGTCAGATATTTTGAGTGTAAGCCAAGCCAGATATTTTGAGTGTGAATCAAGTCAGATATGTCGAGTGAGAGTTATATTGAATTTGAGTCAAGCCAGACACATTGAGCGTAAGCCTTGCCAGATATATCCGGCACAAGGCCCTCTTTTTTATACGTAATCTCCCTCCCTCCCTTCCCTCCCTTCCCTCCCTTTGTCGATTTTGTCAACTTCCGTGAAACGTCAAATAAGCGCCATGTATATTTGAGGTAAACAAGGTGGTCTAATGTGTTTATTTGTGCGGTCGTGATGTCGAGGGATCACACAGGTGTAGGGGAGGGAGGGAGGGAGGGAAGGAGGGAGGAGAGGGGAGGGAGGGAAGAGCCAGGTGGGGGATGGAGGAGGGAGAGGAGGAAGCAGCCAGGTGGGAAGGGAGGAGGCAGGCAGGTGGGGATGGAGGAGGGAGGGAGAAGGGAGGGATGGGGGGGGAGGGAAGCAGGTAGGTGGAGATGGAGGGAGGCGAGAGGGGGGAGGGGATGAGAGATATGTGGGGATGTGTGGGAGGGAGGCAGGCAGGTGGGGAAACAAGGAGGGGATGTGTGAGGATACTGAGGGGAGATAGAGGGACTATGAGGGGTAGTTTAGGGTGATTAGGTGAGGGATGAGAGGCCATAGTGGGTTGTAGGTGGTCAGGGTGTAGGTGGCCAGGGTGGGGTGTAAGGGGGTGTAGGTGGTCAGGATGGGGTGTAAAACGGTGTAGGTGGTCAGGGTGTATGGGGTGTAGGTGGGTTCCAGGTGTAGGTGAAGGGACAGGTGGTGATGACGGCACCTTAGGGTCACGCTGCCCAAGGATACACATGACTCTGAAATCAAGGAGAGCCAGGATGACAGGATTCTGGGATTAGGATTCCCTAGACCCACGTAGGATACTGTGTTCTCGGGCCCTTAATGTGACGGAGGAAGGGGTGGGCGGGGGAGACCTTACGACGACACACGTCCTTTGTGACGCCCGTGGCTCAGCCCGCTATTATAATGATATTAGTGGTATGGTTGAGTCAGCTCCCTTTGGTTAGTAACTGGCTGGAGGACTGCAGACACACGGTAACAGCCTGGTTGATCATTGTCGTCACTTGTGGAAACTTGGTAATGGATTGAGCTGAGTAGGAGCCGCCCCTGGGAGTGTCATCACCAGGTAGAGTGAGGGCAGGTAGGAAGGTCGGTGAGGAGGTGCGCCGCGGAGCAGGGCGCAGCGGTACTCGTCGTGGGGGACCTCGCGGGGCAGTATAGTGCTCAGCGAGGATCTCATGACAGGGGTAGTCGTATCATGGCAAAGGTCCAGCTGCTCACAGGGACGAAGATCCCATTCCGCCCCATCAGCAGGTCGACCTTATCACCTGGTAGGGGTCTCGATGAGGTCGGACCGACGCGATTAGCACGTCTATTAGTTTATTGGCTCATAGATAACCAGTGCTCATGAAGGGTTAATTATAACACTGTATGCAGGCACGGCGACCTGTGAGACACTGACCTACCCGGGCAGGACCACGAGAGGAGAGGAGAAGAGATGGTGGGGATGAGGAAGAGAGGAGGAGACTTGAAGAGTGGTGAAGTGAGAGAGGAAGAGGGGGGGAGGACGAGGAAGTAAAGAAGAAAATGCGTAAAGAGGGGGAGGAGGATGCACAAAATAGGGGGTCCAGGAGGAGTGGCGGAAGGTATTGAAGTTAGGAGGAAGGAAGAGGGAGGGAGGGACATGAGAAGGAAAAGAGAAGGGGAAATAAACAAGAGAGGAAGGAATGGAAGAGGAAGAGGGTGAATAAAAGAACGTTGAAAAAGAGGAAGGGAGGAGAGAAAAGGAGGATTGGAATAATGAGGAACGAGACATCATCAGGTATGTTACAGTGTACAGTCGTGGACATTATTCCCTGGACACTCGGCAATAGGAAGTACATAGTCATTATAACCCCCCTAACCTAACCTAACCTAACCTAAATGACTCTGAGGTAAAGGGAATGTCAAATAGTGCCAAACGTGCCCAGGGTATTTTGTTTATAACTGTACAAGGCATCATAGCAACACTGGCTGAAATTGACCTTTACTGAAATCAAAATATGGACCCAAGTAAATGTGATGTTGATATTGCAGGTAAGGATTTGAGTTTTAAAGACACACACACACACACACACACACACACACACACACACACACACACACACACACACACACACACACACACACACACACACACACACACACATGTACGTTGTGGTCACTCTTGTAATGCGATATTCTGATGCATATTTTTTTATTCTTTATTTTCAGTTGTTTCTTACTGTTTACATGTGTGTGTGTGTGCATGCAAGCTCTCTCAACACACAGGACAAGATAAGGGCGGTAGTACAGAAAGGAAGTATAAAGGGCACCTGTATAAGGGGATAAAAAGTATGGAAGGGTGGCTAGGTGAGGGGAGGGATAGCTAGGTTGAGGGAGTAAGGATGGCTAGGATGAGGAGATGTGGCTAGGGTGAAGGGGGTGGCTATGGTACCGCGCCCCATCAGTGCTGAGGACTAGCTGATGTGGCCCTCCATCAACCTAGCTAAGCGTTCATAGTAGGCCAGGCTTTAGAGCGTACCTAGGCTTTAGAGCACACCTAGGCTTTTAGAGTACCTCGACTTTTAGAGTAAACCCAGGCTTTATTAGGCAGGACCTGAGGTGGAGCCTGGCTGCTATCGTCATAAGCCAGTAAGCATGGAAATGGGTTTTAATGCTGACTGACTGTGACTTGTTGTTGTACTCCATAGCAGCACGGGGCTACCTTAGGTTAGGTTAGGTTAGGTTAGGTGGCGGTGGTGACTTTGGCGGTGTTGGTGACGTCAAGAAGGGTGAAGGAAAAGGGCAAGGCGAAGTAGTTTCTCTCCCACGATTGCAAGTGTAGGAGGAAGGGAGGGTTCGGGGGGGAGGACGGGACGGGGTGGGGTGGGGTGGAACAGGTTGGCTGGGGTGGAGCGGGGCAGGGGTGGGGGTGAAGCGAGTTGGTCTCCCAGCGGGTCAGACCTGCACCGCCCCCACAATGAGAAACAAACGTTACCTGTTCCGGGAAAATAGAGGGAAGAAATTATAGGTTGTACCATACGCTTTTTATTGACTCACACGCAAGCAGGCGCCGCCGTACCTTCCTAACACACGCAAACCTTGGGTAATATACAGTACGCTTTCCAACCCACTACATTAATTGCGTATTTGTATCATTTGTCATTTTTTTCGCACTTCAACACGTGTTTCTGTGATCATTAGTTGCGTCATTTGCGTCAGGTCATGGAGGGTGGATGTCTCACCTAAGTCTTCAATCTGGACCTCAGGTAGATAGGGGCGTTCAGGGTCAAGGAAGAGGTGATTTGGGTCGAGGTGGAGGTGATTAGGGTCATTTTCCATATCTTGCCTCCTCCTCCTACCTCCTCCATTTCTTCTTCTTTTTCTTCCTCTCCCTGGGCGCCATGGTCTGCGTTACGGGTATCAGGATTTCATTCTGGGCACATCGAACCTGACCCGAAATTAATTAGAGCTATCAATTCTTTGGGCAGGTATTAGCCGAGCAGGACACGGGGGGTGAGAAGGAAGGAGGGGAGGGGGTGGGGAGGGGGGGAGGAGGAGGAAGGCAGTACGAGGTAAAGGAGGAAGAGGAGGGGAAGGTGATAAGGGAAGGAGGGAAGGGAGGGTTGATAAGAAGTTGAGAATGGGAGTGAAAGGGAACAGAGAGGAAGGAAGAGAAGAGATGAGGAGGGAGATAGAGGAAGTGGGTTATGAGTAAATTTGAGGGTAAGTGGAAGGGGAAATGAATTGGAGGAGGAAGAGGAGGAGTAGTAGGAGGGAGCCAGGTGATGAGATCTAGGTAAAACGGTAATTAATTTTGTGGGTTAAAAGCCTTTATTGTCTATCTATCTCCCTTATTAACACGTATTATTTTTCATACTTCTCTCAGGTTTGTGTGTGTGGGCTAGACCAGTGTGGGGGTGGGGAGATGCATGAGGGGGGGAGGCACAGGACGGTTCCGGATAATGGGTAATTACGAGTCGTCGGTGTTGGTGGTGACGAAGGTGACCGGCTTTGTCCGGCTGATCAGGTCATGGAATGGAGGCCGGGGTGTATTTGCCCTCTGTCGCTGTGCACCTGCCCTCTGTCGCTGTGCACCTGCCCTCTGTCGCTGTGCACCTGCCCTCTGTCGCTGTGCACCTGTCTTGAGTGTCATGTGGTGTCACCTGTATCGGCTGACAGAAATAATGCGAGAAGAAGAAGAAGAAGAAAAGAAGAAGAAAAGAAGAAGAAGAAGAAGAAGAAGAAGAAGAAGAAGAAGAAGAAGAAGAAGAAGAAGAAGAATCATCCTCACAAACGAACCTATCTCGTAAAGACACACATTTATCCAGTGATGCACTACGGACAAATTGAATAACTTCTTGTTGGTGATATTTTGAACCCGATTCGGTTGTTGTTGTAATCGCTTGTGTGTGTGTGTGTGTATACATTTAGTGTGTGTAGGACGTGTATATGTGTGTGTGTGTGTGTGTGTGTGTGTGTGTGTGTGTGTGTGTGTGTGTGTGTGTGTGTGTGTGTGTGTGTGTGTGTGTGTGTGTGTGTGTGTGTGTGTGTGTGTGTGTGTGCTTTGAAGACTACTCACCGAAACTTGATTAATGTCTCGATGTTCATTAGGACTGCCCTGCCCTCTCCAATCCTACTCCAGCTATGTGTTGCCCAGCCCAGTCTACCTCAATCTTGCCCACTTCAACTATGCCCCGCCCCGTCCCGCCCCGTTCCGTCCCGCCCCGTTCTTCTCAACCCTCACCCTCCACGGCACAGTCTTCTGATGTTTCACTCTCAGGTCAAAATAATGCCCGGACCAATTTTAATGTCCCCCAACACCGGACGCATTCATGAATTGAAATGCGCTTTTATGATTTATTTGACGGTGTGAGACGTGAGGGAGCGACACCCGTCCATCCATCACGGCGACCGCTGGCTCCTCCGCCCTTCACATAAATCATCCCTAAGCAACGTGGTTAACCGTTTGTTTATATCATGCTGGTGGGGTGACCCGATAGATTCTCAAGGTGATTAGTGCGTGTGTGTCTTGTGTCCGAACGATTCTTAGGGTGATTAGTGTTGTGTCCTTTGATGTTTGTGTATACAGAATCCTTTGGGGGAGTAACACATCCACAACATTGACACACACACACACACACACACACACACACTTTGTAAACATAACACGTCAAGGAACTTTGTAAACGTAAGCATTAATGGACTTTGTAAATCTTAACAGCTTGCAACTTTTTACACAGGGACTTGTGCATATTTTGTAAAAGATAATTGTGAAAATAAAAGACCACAAAAATATGAAGGAGTTTGTGATGTAGTAGTCCTGTGGTAGTCCTTCTCAATCAGAAGTAGCCCCTCTTCCCCTCACTAGTAAGTAGCCCCTATGGTAGTCCCTGGTAGTCCCTAACTCCTCCTGCAGTCGACAGCAGCGTATAAGAAAGTGCCTGGGAGAACGCGTGGTGGAGGGGGGGGAGGGGAGATGGAGGGAGGGGATGAGGATGAGGGGGAGACATAATACACACAGTTTGCCCTAATGAGCACCCGGCTTGCCCTCCCTCTCCCCCCTCTCTCTCTCTCCCTGTCTCCCTTTCCCTCCCCATCCCTGCCTCCCTCACACAATACGGGGGTGGGGTGGGAGGGAGGTGTACCTAGCCAGCCAGTCTACCGGAGTGCCCCGTCTCACACACCTGTACGTCATTAAGCTCCCCATTTTCACTCTCTGTCATTTTTCCCCCTCATCTCCATCTAGGCCATTACTTCTGCCCACCGCGCACCCGACGCCGCCCCATCCTCCTCCTCCTCCTCCTCCCGACCCACCCCGACTCACCCCAACCCACCAGACCGACCAACGCCGACCAACCCGCCGACCCACCCGCCGACCCACCCCGCCAGCGCCGACCCCGACCCCGACCCACCCCGCCAACCGACCCCGACCGAACCCCTGGCTACTGAAACCGTGGCCACGTTGTCGGACCCTGAAAATCGACAGTGACATGATGTTCAATCTTGCACGAGTGATGAGTTAGTAATGATGATGTAACTGTGATGAGTTAGTAATGATGATGTAACTGTCGATGAATTACTTACCACGGCTGTCACTGTCCTTAATGTTGACATAATTTGCTATTACGTTTTTTAATGGCCTCCAACCTCCCGTCACTGCCATACCTTCTCCACCTACACCATCTTCAGGGCCCTACACCATCTTCAGGGCCCTACACCATCTTCAGGGCCCTTTACCATCTTTAGGATCCTACACCATCTTCAGGGCCCTACACCATCTTTAGGATCCTACACCATCTTCAGGGCCCTTCACCATCTTCAGGGCCCTTCACCATCTTCAGGGCCCTTCACCATCTTCAGGGCCCTACAACATCTTCAGGATCCTACACCATCTTCAGGATCCTACACCATCTTCAGGGCCCTACACCATCTTCAGGGCCCTACACCATCTTCAGGGCCCTACACCATCTTCAGGGCCCTTCACCATCTTTAGGATCCTACACCATCTTCAGGGCCCTTCACCATCTTCAGGGCCCTACACCATCTTCAGGGCCCTACACCATCTTTAGGATCCTACACCATCTTCAGGGCCCTTCACCATCTTCAGGGCCCTACACCATCTTCAGGGCCCTTCACCATCTTCAGGGCCCTACACCATTTTCAGGGCCCTACACCACCTTTAGGATCCTACACCATCTTCAGGGCCCTTCACCATCTTAAGGGCCCTACACCATCTTAAGGGCCCTACACCATCTTCAGGGCCCTACACCATCTTCAGGGCCCTACACCATCTTCAGGGCCCTACACCACTCTCTGGGGCCCTACCTGTTCAAGTCCTCCTTGGCTCCTACGCCTGACTTGGTGTAGCCTCAAGTTACCCTCACCTCCGTCCGGGATTAATAATTCATTTGTGTGTTTATACGACGGCGACGACGAGAGATGCTGTTATGGCGCCAAATGTCGTCTCGGCTCACTGAATGTTGGAGACTTGTATTATTCTCCCTGGACATGGCCCCATACCACGCCCACACGCCCAACCACGCCCCGGACATGGCCCTATACCACGCCCACACGCCCATCCACGCCCCGGACATGGCCCTATACCACGCCCACACGCCCATCCACGCCCCGGACATGGCTCCCTACCACGCCCACATTCTCCTCCATGTCCCAAACACGGTCTTCCACCACGCCCTCACTTCCTGCTACACGCCTACTGATGGCACTACCCACGACGCCCATACTTTCCCCAACTATATCCCACACCATTTAAACCACCACGCCCACAGTATACTACGCCCGTACAGTTAACACCACGCCCACACTCTCCCTATACCACTTCCATCCCACAACTTTTCCGATTGCCACGCCCGCATCCTCGCCCCACGCCCCTTGACACAGCCACCTGCCACGCCCACACCCTGTCCTCCCCCTCTTCTTTTTCCTCCTCTCGCTCTTCTCCTCGTCTTCTCTATCTCCATTCATCACCCTTTGTGTTAGCCTCTCTCCCATCATCATTTTTTGTGCTTCTTCCTCTTGCCTGTTGTCTTGTCTCTTTGATTCATGTCGCTTCTCCACCCCCCCCCCTCTCTCTCTCTGCTCTAATTCCTTCTTTTGCATCATACATCATTTTTATTATTTTTTTTTCCTTTTCCTCTGTTTCATCTTTCTGTCCTTTCTCTTCCCTAAAACAATGGCTAGAGTATTTTCCTTTTTTTTTCCTTTTTCCCTCTTTTTTTTGTCTCTCTCGTCTTCTCTCTTTCGTAATTCTCGGTTCACTCATTATTGTTTTGTATTTGATTCTTCTTTATCTCATTTCTCTCATTCAGTTTTATTCGTATCGTCTTATTCTCTCTTCCGCTCACACCCATCACCATTCCCTCTCTTCTACACTTCTTCAGTTCCCTATATCCCTCTCACATTCACCACCACTCTCTACCTTTTCCTTCCCCCCCTCATTCTTCCTTTCTCCTTATTCCTACTATCCTCCCTTGCTTCCTCACTCCCTCAATCCCACCAGCACCCTTCCCTCTCTCTCCCTCTCACACCCCTCTCCACCTCTCCCCTCGTGTTGTGGCCCCACACTCGAAGAGACGCCACAGACAGCGGTGAGAGGGGAAAAAGCAGGCGAAGAAAAATACAGCATTCGTGAGAGTTACAATCTTAGGAACGTGTGTTGTGTGAGGGAGAGTTGAGGGAGAGAAGGGAGAGTTGAGGAGAGTTGAGGGAGAGTTGGGAGAGTTGAGGGAGAGGAGGAGAGTTGAGGGAGAGGGGGAGAGTTGAGGGAGAGGCTGGGAGTGGGTGAGAGTTGAGGGAGAAAAGGGAAAAGGTGACAATTTGGGGGAGTTGAGGCTGGGGGAGGAAGGGGAGAGTTGAAGGTTAGGCTGGGAGAGGAGTGAGAGTTGAGGAGGAACTGAGAGATAGAGGGAGAGTTAAGGGAGTGCTGGGAGCAGAGAAAAAATGATCGAGAGAGGGGGAGGAGGAAAGGAAGGGGAGAGGAAGAGAAGAGAGAAGGGGCACGACCTCTCCCCTCATCACCCCCATTTTAATAACAGTAGACAGATGTATAATTCCCCTCTGGTGACTTGAGGGTGAGGGAGAGTGTGTGAGCGAGGGAGTGTGTGAGCGAGGGAGAGTGTGTGAGAGAGAGAGTGAGAGTGTGAGCGAGGGAGAGTGTGTGAGAGAGAGTGAGAGTGAGTTAGAGTGTGTAAGGGAGGTGTTGAGGTGTGTGTAAAAAAATTGTGTTAATGGAAATTTATAAAAAAAAATACGATCAACAACAACAACGACGACAACAACAACAACAACAACAATAATAATAAGTACAAATACAAAGCTAGATACATTTAGGGGTGAGAAACGCTACACACTGAAATGGTAATATTATATATGTGAGCCTCGACCTGAGCTGTGGTAATGTGAGGGTGGAATAGATTAGCGTATGATGTAAGGTGAGGGAGGAAGGAGTGGTGAGGGAATTGAGATAAAGGGGGGGTAGAGGAGGGGGGGGAGGGGTGGTGAATTGAGAGAAAGGGGTAGAGGGAGGAGGGGGGAAGGGTGGTGAGGGAATTGAGAGAAATGGGGGGGGTAGAGGAGGAGGGGGGAAGGGGGGTGGTGAGGGAATTGAGAGAAAGGGGGGTAGAGGAGGAGGGGGGGGAGGGTGGTGAGGGAATTGAGAGAAAGGGGGGTAGAGGAGGAGGGGGGAAGGAGGGTGAGGAATTGAGAGAAATGGGGGGTAGAGGAGGAGGGGGGGAAGGGTAGGGAGGGGAATTGGAGAGAAAGGGGGGGTAGAGGAGGAGGGGGGGAAGGGTGGTGAGGGAATTGGAGAGAAATGGGGGTAGAGGAGGAGGGGGGAGGGGTGGTGAGGGAATTGAGAGAAAGGGGGGGTAGAGGAGGAAGGTGGTGAGGGAATTGAGATAAAGGGGGGGGGTAGAGGAGGAGGGGGGGGGAAGGGCAGAGAGAATTGAGAGAAAGGGGGGGGTAGAGGAGGAGGGGGGGAAGGGGTGGTGGAGGAATTGAGAGAAAGGGGGGGTAGGAGGAGGAGGGGGAAGGGTGCAGAGGGAATTGAGATAAAGGGGGGGTAGAGGGGGAGGGGGGAGGAAAGGAATGACAGGAAGGAGGAGGAGAGATTACTGTGTGATGCAGTGCACTAGAAGGTAAAGGAGTGATGTGTCGAGGAGGAGGGGAGAGAGTGATAAGGGGAGGAAGGGGGGTGTGGTGCTGCTGAGTGTTATGTCGTCACTTGTTAGTGTCAATCATTCAGCTCACAGAGGGGAGGGGGGAGATGGAGGGAGGGAAAGAGATGTACAGGCAACGAGGGGAGGAAGTGAGGGGAGGTAGGGAAGGAGAGAGAAGGAGGGGGAAGAGGCTGGTAGGAAGGTAAGGGGAGGAACTAGGAAGGTCACGAGGAGAAGAGGGGAGGTGAGGAAAGACACATAAGCCGGTAGGAAGGTAAGGGGAGGAATGCTTAGGATGGAAGGAGGAGAGGGGAGATGATAAGAGAAGGAATCAGGGAAGCGGCGGTGAGGGGACGGAAGAGGGTGGAGGGCAAAGACGGTTAGTAAGAGAGGAAGGGAGAGAAGAAGTGAGGCAGGCAGACAGGGAAGGGTGCGGATTGAGGTAGACGAATAAGGAGGGAGAGGCAGCAAGCAGGCAGGCAGGCAAGCAGAGCCAGTAGACAACAAGCAGACCGTCAAGGAGAGAAGCAAAGAGAGGCAGCAAGCAGGGAAGCAGGCAGGCAGGGGGTGACCGACCATCTCCCCAGTGTGAGACTCGTGCCCACCTCTCCAGGGTTTATTTGGCATTAGGTTAGGTTAGGTTAGGTTAGGTTAGGTTAGGTTAGGTTAGGAAGGGTTGGGTTAGGTTAGGTTAGGTTCCCAGACCGCGATAAACATAGCGTCCCATCAGCTGTTGAACCTCAGTGAGTTTTAATGATTATGCTGAGTGTTATGTCGTCACTTGTTAGTGTCAATCATTCAGCTCACAGAGGGGAGGGGGGAGATGGAGGGAGGGAAAGAGATGTACAGGCAACGAGGGGAGGAAGTGAGGGGAGGTAGGGAAGGAGAGAGAAGGAGGGGGAAGAGGCTGGTAGGAAGGTAAGGGGAGGAACTAGGAAGGTCACGAGGAGAAGAGGGGAGGTGAGGAAAGACACATAAGCCGGTAGGAAGGTAAGGGGAGGAATGCTTAGGATGGAAGGAGGAGAGGGGAGATGATAAGAGAAGGAATCAGGGAAGCGGCGGTGAGGGGACGGAAGAGGGTGGAGGGCAAAGACGGTTAGTAAGAGAGGAAGGGAGAGAAGAAGTGAGGCAGGCAGACAGGGAAGGGTGCGGATTGAGGTAGACGAATAAGGAGGGAGAGGCAGCAAGCAGGCAGGCAGGCAAGCAGAGCCAGTAGACAACAAGCAGACCGTCAAGGAGAGAAGCAAAGAGAGGCAGCAAGCAGGGAAGCAGGCAGGCAGGGGGTGACCGACCATCTCCCCAGTGTGAGACTCGTGCCCACCTCTCCAGGGTTTATTTGGCATTAGGTTAGGTTAGGTTAGGTTAGGTTAGGTTAGGTTAGGTTAGGAAGGGTTGGGTTAGGTTAGGTTAGGTTCCCAGACCGCGATAAACATAGCGTCCCATCAGCTGTTGAACCTCAGTGAGTTTTAATGATTATGAGCGCCGCTGATGATGCTGACCTTGTTGTTGTTGTAGTGGTTGGTGGTTGATAGTGGCCCCCTTGTTGTTGTGGTGGTTGTTGTAGTGGTGGTTGTTGTTGTGGTGGTTGATAGTGGCCCCCTTGTTGTTGTTGTAGTGGTGGTTGTTGTTGTGGTGGTTGTTGTTGTGGTGGTTGATAGTGGCCCCCTTGTTGTTGATGTTGTGATTTGTTGACGTTCATGTTTCTCTTGTTGTTGTTGTTGATGTATTTTGGGCGATGTTGTTCTTGCCGCTTCTTTTGTTGTTTTTATTTACTGTTGCTGTTTTGTTCATGTTACTGCTTGCTGTTGTCTGCGTGGATGGGGTGAAGGGGAGAGGAATGGGGAGAAGAGGAGTTGGGGAGGGAAATGGGGGGAGGAGGTTGTGTTGTGTGTCGTTATTATCTTATTTGTTGTAGTGAGTTTTATGGTGATGACTCTGGTCCGCTTCTTCTTCTTCTTTTGCATCAGTTTTTGTGTTTCTTTATAAATATTATTATAGAGCGGTGTAGTATTAGTATTTATGCTGTAAACTTTTTAGAATATGTGTGTGTGTGTGTGTGTGTGTGTGTGTGTGTGTGTGTGTGTGTGTTTTTTTACTGTACGTGTATGTAACAGTTTTGTTGTTGTTCATGTCCGTGTGTGTTCATGTCCGTGTGTCTGTGCGTGTGTGTACACGTGAGCCATCCAGGTTATTTTTCATCACCGTCGACAGAATGAGAATAATATTATTACTTGTACATTTTAGGAATGTTAAATGTTGTAGCATTAAATAGCTCATAAAGAGTGTCTGTTTTTATTGCCCGTTGAGCGGTTTACTGCTGGCTGGCTTGTTGGTGGTGGTGGTGGTGGTGGTTGTGTTTGTGGTTGCTGGTGGGAGTATGTGGTGATAGATAGTGGTGGTGGTGGTAGTAGTAGTGGTGGTAGTGGTTGTTGCTGGTGGTAGTAGATGGTGGTAGATGGGTTAAGTAGTAGTGGTAGTGTGTTGGGGGGTGTTGGTGGACTGGTAGTTTGGGGAGATGGAAAAATATGTTACGGGTAGAGAAGGAGGGGGAAAGGGGTAGAGGAAGAGGAGGAGGAGGAAAAAGATAGAGGAATAGGAGGAGGAAAGAGGCAGAGAGGAGCAGGACGGGACGGGGTTAGGTGAAATATAGGATATGTCATGGTGGCTGGGATAGTAAACAAAGGGGGTTAGAAAAAAGGGGATAATGGTGGGGCCTGGCATGGTCGGGGCGGGTCGGGGCGAGATGGGGCGGGGCGGGGCGGGGCGGGGCGAGATAGATTTTGGAGTGATAGTGACAAAGGGACCGCTCCTGAGGCGACATAGTACCCCCTGTCACTCCCCTTCTCTAACAGCCCGCATTACTGACCCCGAGGAGTGAGAGTGTGGGCGTGGGAAGCTGCCTCACACAGTACCTACAGGCCAAGACCCGGGCGACTAGTGGAGGGCTTTCAAGAGGGTTACATTTCTCAAAAGGCCCAAATGAGGCTTAATTCTGCATGTGTATCGTTAATGATTTATAGCTGTAAGGTTTCAGGAGTGACTATGTGACTTTACTGGTATATCTGACGTAAACCCCGAACTCCTGGTAAAAATATTACAGGTGTGTGTTTGAGTGACGTCACATGTATAATCACACAGGTAAAGCATAGCCATCCTCGCGGGCATTCATGAGGGGGCGACCTATAGCCTTTAGCGTCGTTATACACCACCTTTGATCTGACCTGAGTTATGTGGAGTTGACCTCTTTGCCGGGAGGCAGTGGCGTGTTGCTGTTGACCACGACCTTTGACCCACCGAGTTCGTGTAAAGCTTGACCCTTGGGCAGAAAACAGCAGCGTAATGGCTCCTCCTTCAGACCACCGAGCGCGTTCTTCAGGGTCATTACTGGAAAACCGGGCTCACATAGGCTACCAGGAGGTCCCCCCCCCCTCCCCCTGAATGCCAGTGACCTCACACAGGCACACAATACTCTCGAGCACCACTGGTGGGAAGGAAGTCAAAACGCCGCCCAAAGACCCCAAGTGTCCACCCAACGGCTATAGCCAGAGAGGGTGTAAGACGGTGTAGTGTCCAGCCACTCACTCGAGCATCAAGCCAACACTAGTGAGGAGGGAGGGAGGGAGGGAGTAGCCTGTGGGTGGGACCTTTGTGTGCCAGGTTCTCTTGCTTTTACCTGACTGACCCAAGGTGACCAACGCCCTCGTTAGCGTGTGCCTGTGGGAGGGAGTTCCTTTGCTTGTAAGGTTTTCGGGTTAACCCACCATGCTTGTGTGAGTCTCCTCGTTGTACCTTGTTGTGTCCACGTTAACCTCGGCTGGAGAGTTATCGTTAATCCTGCCTCGTGTGAGTCTTCGTTAGCCGTTGCCTGTGTGTGTTTACGTTTAATCCTGGCTTGAGAATTACCATTAATCCTGCGTATGTGTGCGAGTTCGTTAAGCCTTCCCCGTGGACCTCCTTGTTAGCCCCAGCTCGAGTATGTTGTCCCACTAGAGCGAGCTATCATTAACCTCCGTGCCTTATCTCAAGATGCCATTGTGTACTGAACCTCGTCCGGGTTCCTTCGGGTCAAGAACACACACACACACACACACACACACACCTATGCATGCGGGCGTCCACCATCTCGCAGGATACAAGGGTTTCACACACCATAGAGGAAGGGGAAGCACCTGTCGACCTTCCTTGAGGTTGACATCAATTTATTGGTGTAGGTGAGTGTGGTGGTGTACGGTCATTAGCGGCGGATGGACACACGGACGGACTCCTGCTGACGTACACACGGGCGGATGATGGTGACGTGATATACTGACGATGGTGAATGATGATGACGTGGTCCATGGTGAGAGTGGTAATGTCTAGTGAGATTAGTATTGTTCAGGGTAACACTAATAATAACAGTGATTAGCCAACAACGACAACAGCAATAATAATAATAATAATAATAATAATAATAATAATAATAATAATAATAGTGTCATAATATTAATGTCATCTTTTCTTTACAGGTATGAGTGATGCTGTCCGTCCGTCCGTCCGTCTGTCCGTCCATAGCTTCTCAGATAAGTAAATGAGATACCACATTGTTTTTATCTCTTCTCTTTCGCTTATCTTTTCTTTCTTCCTCTTCTCATCCTCCTCTCTCTTATTTCTCCACTTTTCTCTTCCCTTTCCTCCCTCTTTGCTCCTCTCCCTCCCCTTCTCCTCCTCCTCTCTTATTTCTCCACTTTTCTCTTCCCTTTCCTTCCTCCTCTCCCCTCTTCTTCTCCTCCTCCTCTCTTATTTCTTTCCTTTTCTCTTCCCTTTCCTACCTCCTTTCTCCTCTTCTCTTCCTCCTACTCCTCCTTTCCTCCTCTTCCCCCTTCATCCTCCGTCATTCTTCTCCCTCTTCCTCATCCTCCCCTCTTACTACTGCTCCTTTCCCCTGTTCTCCTCTATTTCTCTCTTCCTCCTTCCACCTTCCTTCTTCTCTCCTCCTCCTCGTGTCACCTGCGTCCTTTGGCTTCACCTGATTCACTCTAGTACATAACAGCGTCAGTGAGTGTGACGGCATTACCCTCTTACCATCCCCATTTGCTGTGCTGGTGTGTGTGTGTGTGTGTGTGTGTGTGTGTGTGTGTGTGTGTGTGTGTGTGTGTGTGTGTGTGTGTGTGTGTGTGTGGAATTGTATACTCGTGTTGTATACTGTGTATGTTCTTGGCTCAGTCTTCCTCCTCCGTCTCACCCTCCAACAACAACAACAACAACAAAACACAACAGATGACCCACAAACACAGGTAAACTACCCCACAGGTGTATTGAGTCTCTCTCCCTGTCTGCTTCTGACGGTAACTGTTGCTTCGCCCGGAGGCTCCCAGACACCCCGGCGGGTTAACTGGAGGTCCACATGTATGCATAAAATATTCATGCATGTATAAGTATGCTTGTAGCGTGGGTCAGGGTCGGGGATATACTGTACTCCCCCCTGCCCCCCCTGGCCCCCCACCCCTCCCCCACGACCATGATGCTCGCAGCTAAATTAAATTTTGTAACAGTGTGTATAATCTTGGCTGGTGTGAGGGGGGGGGATGGGGGTGGTGGAGATAGTGTGAGGGGGGAGATGGGGAGGTGGTGGCGAGAAGGGCAGGAGGGGAGGCGAGGGGAAGGAGGGGAGGCGAGGGGAAGTTACTGCTGAAGAGGACGCGAGTTGTGGAGGTGAGGTAGGGGAGGAAAAATTGGAGTGTAGGGGATAAAAGAGGTAAAATAGGGGGGAATTTGGTACTGTGGGAAGGAAAAAGGGATGGTTTAGGGGAGAAAAGTAATGTACGGGAAAAAATCGTTGTGTACGGGGAAAAATTACAGTTAATTCAGAGGATTTTTATTTTGGGGGATAATGTATGTAGGGAAAAAATGCCTATCGAGGGGGAAAAAAGTAGCTCTGGAATGGAGAAATTGTTGTTAAAGAAAGAAAGAAAGGAGGTTGTGAAAGGGGATAAGTGGATCTACAGGGAAAAAAGTGGTTCTAGAAACGAAAGAAGTGGCTGCTGCAGGGATAATTTTTTTATGAATAGAACCCCCCCCCCTCCTCCCCCCTCTCCCCCTTGAGTGTGAAGGTGATATAGGGGGAAATAGGAGGGGATAAAGTGTAGGGGAGCGCCGGCCCCTATATTGTGGAAATGATATACAGGGTTTTAATGTAGAGAGGGCGCCCCCACACCCTCGCTGGGAATACGAGCTGTGGCGGCAGACGGGGTCGCTGTGGGGTGCCCGGAACTGCCGCTACAGGGGGACCTCCGCCCCCTTAATGCGGCCCGGGAGCCCTCTCCTTTTCTCTCTCAGGCGAGGAAATGCTTTACTTTTTTCTCCCTTCTTGAATGGACCAGACCAGTGGGTGTGTGGGGGACGAGGAGGTGGTGCTGGTGAGGAGGTGCTGGTGAGGAGGTGCTGGTGGTGAGAGGTGCTGGTGATGAGGAGGTGCTGGTGGTGAGGAGGTGCTGGTGGTGAGGAGGTGCTGGTGGTGAGGAGGTGCTGGTGGTGAGGTGGTGCTGGTGAGGAGGTGCTGGTGGTGAGGATGTGCTGGTGGTGAGGAGGTGCTGGTGAGGAGGTGGTGCTGGTGAGGAGGTGCTGGTGGTGAGGTGGTGCTGGTGAGGAGGTGGTGCTGGTGAGGAGGTGTTGGGGAGGGGGGCTGGTGGTGAGGAGGTGCTGGTGATGAGGAGGTGCTGGTGGTGAGGTGGTGCTGGTGGTGAGAGGTGCTGGTGATGAGGGAGGTGCTGGTGAGGAGGTGCTGGTGGTGAGGAGGTGCTGGTGGTGAGGAGGTGCTGGTGATGAGGAGGTGCTGGTGGTGAGGAGGTGCTGGTGGTGAGGAGGTGCTGGTGATGAGGAGGTGCTGGTGGTGAGGTGGTGCTGGTGAGGAGGTGCTGGTAGTGAGGAGGTGCTGGTGGAGGAGGTGGTGCTGGTGAGGAGGTGCTGGTGGTGAGGTGGTGCTGGTGAGGAGGTGGTGCTGGTGAGGAGGTGCTGGTGGTGAGGAGGTGCTGGTGGTGCTGGTGGTGAGGGAGGTGCTGGTGATGAGGAGGTGCTGGTGGTGAGGTGCTGGTGGTGAGGGAGGTGCTGGTGGTGAGGAGGTGCTGCTGGTGAGGAGGTGCTGGCGGTGAGGTGGTGTGCTGGTGAGGAGGTGGTGCTGGTGGTGAGGAGGTGCTGGTGATGAGGAGGTTCTGGTGGTGAGGAGGTGCTGGTGGTGAGGAGGTGCTGGTGGTGAGGAGGTGCTGGTGATGAGGTGGTGCTGGTGGTGAGGAGGTGGTGATGGTGGTGAAGTAGTGATGACGCGGACTTAAAAACGGGTGGTGAGGAGGTGAAAAGTGAAGGAATTAGGGTGAGGGAAGTGTTGGTAGCGGTGGTGGTGATAAGGATGGTGAGGGTGGTAAGGGAGGGAAGACACGGATGGGGAGGTGGTGAGGGAGAGGTAGGGACTGGACATAGGGCGTTAAAGCTTGAGGGGGCAGCATTTTGTGTGTGGTGGAGGCGGAGAGGAGGTGGGGGAGATGTATTGATAAGATAGGTGGTAGGAATGTACTCTTGTGTCGTGGTGGTTGATGGTAGGGGCGAGGTGATGGGCAAGTTGTGTGTGTGGTGGTGGTGGTGGAGGTGGTGGTGGTGGAGGTGGTGATTGGTGGAGGTGGTGAGTGGTGGAGGTGTCAACAAGTAGCCCTGAAGGCTGGCCGCCATATTTCCCCCGCTGGTCGCTGTGTGATACATTAAGTGCCTTTTCTCGTGGGCTATTAGCCAAAATTTCCCTCTATAACTTTTAACGGCGGCCAGCGGGGTAAAAAATGGCCTTCCGCGGCGGGGAAGAGGGGAGGGGCGGCAACCCCTTAAGTGGGAAGGGGGTCTGTAGCCCCTTTTGTGGATGTGGGGGGGGTGACGGTAATCTTTCTCAACCTTGTCTCTCTCCTCTCTCTCTCTTACTACCCCTCCTCCTGTCTCTCACTGTCTTCCTCCGTGTCCTTGAAAAACGCGTATAAATGAACGCAGGAAATTAGCGAGTACGAAAAATTATTAAACGCCAAATGCAAGTGAACGTGGACGTGGAAAGTTAGTGAACGCAAAATAGTGAACGCCAAAATAGTGAACGCCAAAATAGTAAACACAGAAAGTCGCGTGCCAAGACAGGGACCAGTGCGTGGGCGTCTTTGTTGGTGCTGACAGGTGTTGAGGTGCGTAGGTGAACGTAGGTGCGTATCCAAGGCTCCCCGCTGGCGAGGCATCCAAGGCCCGCTGGCGGTGTGTATCCAAGGCTCTGCTGACGAAAAGTATCCAAGGCCCGCTGGCGTAGGGTGTATCCAAGGCCCGCCGGCGTAGGTGCGTATCCAAGGCCCTGCTGGCGTGGTAGGTGCGCATCCGAGGCTCCCCGCCGGGCGGGCCGTGCGTATCCGCGCCCCCGTTGCAGGTGTGCATCCGATGCCCCGCCATGTGCAGAAAGGTGCGTATCCGCTCCCCCGCTGGCGTAGGTGCGTATCCAAGGCTCCCCGTTGGCGTTTTGACGTGTAGGAACAAAACTGACTGGTCGGCGGAGGAACAGTACAAAGGAATGTCACGGTGGTTGACAAGTATGCTCGTAAATTCTCGTTGTAAACCCAGGTGCACGAGTTCGAGTCTTGGCCCTGGTGTGTGTGTGTGTGTGTGTGTGTGTGTGTGTAAGGGAGGAAAGTGTACATAGAGTGGAGCGTGTGTGAAGTGTGGACTCAGAATGTGGAATAATAATAATAATAATAATAATAATAATAATAATAATAATAATAATAATAATAATAATAATAATAATAATAATAATAATAATAATAATAATAAAAGTAATAGTGATGATAATAGAAGTAATAATAATAATAAATGTTTAGGCAGGCAGGTAACATAGATAAGACTAATTGAAGCTGGTAGACAAATTAATAAAACTCCCAGGTGTGATGTGGGTAAGAAAAGTTACCAGCGGTTGTTTAATACTCAAGAGAGATAGACAGGTAACAACAACAGAGTGTGAAGGTGAAGTCTACCTGGTAAATAGATTAACAAGAGACTGAGGTGTGGCAAGGGGAGAGATTTGGAGGAGGAGGAGGAGAAAGAGGGGGAGGAGGATGGGGGAGGGGGTGAGGAGGAGGAGGAGGGAAAGAGGAGGAGGAGGAAAAGAGGAGGAGGAGGAGAGTCAGGGCCATGTGTATACCTGTCAAGGGAGGTGTCACGCTGGGCTGGTAATATTGCCCGCGATTTATGCAGGCAACAGCTGTGGGTAGAGGAGTGCTCTCTCTCTCTCTCTCTCTCTCTCTCTCTCTCTCTCTCTCTCTCTCTCTCCTTCCTTCCTTCCTCTTATTTCGCCCCGTCTCATCTACTCTTTTCTATTTCTTCTCTTTCTTTTCCTCTTTTCTTTTTATATCTTTCTCCCTTTACATCCTTTGGCCTCTCTTCCACTTCTCTCCTACGTGCTGTGTGATCCTTTCCTCCCATCACCCACTTCTTCCCCTTCCTCTCTCTCACCCCCCTCCCCAGATCACCTCCCCTCATAACTAGGATCAACAAGACCTAACAAGACCTAACTAGAGTCTCCCCCCCCCGTTTCCCTCTAAGCCCACCCGTCACTTAGACTCTGAGGGATCAACACCTAAGACTCCCTCCGACCCTCATTTTCCCCTCAGGAGACTCATGGGATCAGTCTTAAGGTGGAAAATGGCCTCCTCTAATCACCCACGTAAGCTACACCTCTTTAATTTCGAATGTAAAAGTTAAGGGGGCCGTTTGTCACTGGTACACCCCCTCCTCCTCCCCGTCTCCCCTCCCTCAACTCCCCACCTCTCCCTTTCCACCTACCTTCCGCCCTCCCTTCCCTCAACTCCCCCACCTCTCCTTCCACTCCCCACCTACCCTTTCCCTACTCCTCCTTCTCCTCCTCACCCACCACCCTCCTCCCTCCTTCCCTCCCACCCGGAAACCAGGAGATGCTTGACTTATAAGGTGGTGTTCCGTCTTTACAATAGAAGGGGGAGGTGGTAAGAAGAGATTAGCCTGAAGGGGAAGAATAAAGATGAAGATGAAAGCGAGAGAGAGAGAGAGAAGATAAGATGAGAGATAAGACGAGACAGAAAGGAAAATATCATAATGAAAATTGAGAAGAACTTGAGAGGAAAAAGAGAATTGGAGGGAGGAAAGATAGAGAAGGAGGGAGGGAAGGAAGAGGGAGAAGATGGTGAGGGGAGGGATTAAGGTAGGCTCTAAAAAAATAGGAAAAACTCCCTCTGTTGTGTCTATATACGGGTTCTTTCCTCACTACTGGTTCCAAGTTTGTTTTTTTCTTGTCGAATCATTACTGGTGTGTGTGTGTGTGTGTGTGTGTGTGTGTGTGTGTGTGTGTGTGTGTGTGTGTGTGTGTGTGTGTGTGTGTGTGTGTGTGTGTGTGTGTGTGTCGCATTTTTTATTCAGTTTTTGATGTTCATTGTTTTGATTGGACAGAGGCAGCTACCAAACAGGGAGGTACTACCGCCTGGGAAGATATTGGAAGCATAATGTGTTGTCTAATGGTAGACCCTGCTGCTATATGGCATTGCAAAAATTGTGACCAAGTCCCAGGTTGCTGATCTGACTTTCTGCCTCATTTACACACAATTGCAGGGTCTCAATTGTTTCTCATGCTATTGACAACACAACATACATATATCGTTTCTCACTAATGATCTTTTTTTTTAATTTCTTTATGGTTCCTTATTATTATTATTATTATTATTATATTTTTATTATTATTATTGCAGTGTTTTCAGTATTGTTATTGTTATCATTATTATTATTTTTATTTTTGTATTTTTTATTATAAATTTTACTTATCTGAATTATTATTATTATTATTATTATTATTATTATTATTATTATTATTATTATTATTATTATTATTATTATTATTGTTATTACGTTTTCGCCCCCCGGGCCCTGATGTGGGTCGGTGACCTGTGTCCGGGTGGGGTAATACCCGGAAAAAAAAACACAGGGTAACGTCATCCATTCTCTCTCTCTCTCTCCACTTCCACCCACCCACCCCTCTACTCTGCCCTCATTCTTACTAACCCTCGCCCTCCACGCTCCCCCTTTTCAACCCCACCCACTCTTCACCCCTACCCACTCCTCGCCCTCCCCCTCTTCAATCCCACCCACTCTTCACCCTCCCTCAACCCCCCCCACTCTTCCTTTCTCCCCTCTTCACCCCCCACCTCCTCGCCCTCCCCCTCTTCACCCCCCACCCTCCTCGCCCTCCCCTCTTCACCCCTACCCTCTCGCCCTCCCTCCCCTCTTCACCCCTACCCTCCTCGCCCTCCCCTCTTCTACCCCTACCCCTCCTCGCCCTCCCCCTCTTCACCCCCCCCTCCTCCCCCCCCTCTTCACCCCCACCCAACATCTACTCGAGGACGACCCTCGACTTGGCTCTGTGTAAAATATTCATTGATTATTTTCGTCCCAATCAAGAGGAATTTCTGCGTCAGTGGCGACCCAAGACGCCAGATGAGGAGGTCGCTCGAGAGGGAGTCAAGGCCATGCGTCCTTAAGACGCCTTCCCTCACTGTCAGAGGTTAGGTAACTCGACTTTATGAACCTGAGGGTGGTTATTACTATCTTGACCTCAGTGATCCTGTGGGGTTTAGCTCTCTCTTGGCCCCGAGACTGTGGCACCCAGAGTCTTTAAAAGAGTGAAAGTCTTGTCTTATGTTGCCGGAAACTAGAGCCTCTTTTTTGGTAATCCCCGAGGATGTCACTCTCTTGCCTCTGGGCCTTGGCTGTGAGGGCCAGGATATAGTGTTGATGTGTTGAAAATTGAGCTCTATAGTGTTCCGTTGTATTTCACTTTCTTCCCCCGGGGATGAGATTCTCTATAGATTTAGTACAGAAGGTCAAAGTATCGTCTTATGATGCAGAAAATTCGTCTCCGTGACATTCTCTAGTATGTCACTCACTTCCCCCCAGTCTTTAGGGCTGGTTGTTGCAAGAGTTTAAAAGCCGCGTTATTGACGACGGCTATGTCACTTTCTTGCCCCGTGACTTCAGTCTATAATCCATTAGGTCCAGAGTGACGCGTTAAGACAACAGTGTGTCATTCTCTTGCCTCAATACGTGCTCGTAAGGGTCAGAATGAAGCGTAATAACACCGTGTATATATCTATCTTGCCCTGACTTCCTCATTACGAGTCCACAAGGTACAGAATTTGGCGATATGACACGGGCAATGACACTTCCTTGTCTCTGAGATCCATTAAGATCAGAACATCATTTTATGACACCAGATGTATCACTATCTTGTCCCGAAATCCATCATCAGGACCACAACACACACACACACACACACACACACACACACACACACACACAGTATATCACCCTCATGCCCCCGCCACCTACGTCACGTGCAGGTAAGGGTGAGGACACAACTGAGCGACACAGGGATATAAACCTCACCTGCCATCTCCAGATATCCTAGGCATTATATATATATTATTTTTTCCTCCTTTTTCATCTAATTGGCGTCTTGTTGGGGCGAGGGGGGAACAGTAGCGGTGTGGACCAGATTAGAATAAAATGGTTAGCATTTCACTACCTGTTGTTTTTTGTCCATCTGATAGGTGACACGCAGCCTAATTCTCTCAAACCTTCGTCGGGTAGATTTTCACCTTTGAGTTTTATTTTATTTTATTTTATTTATTTATTTATTTATTTATTTATTTATTTATTTTCTTTCTTTCTTTCTTTCTTTCTTTCTTTCTTTCTTTCTTTCTTTTTTCTTTCTTTCTTTCTTTCTTTCTCAGGTACACTTACAGGTTAATTTGTTCGTGTCGGGGATAAGAGAGCTCAGGTAGCTACGGTGGAGTCTCGGTGTATTTTTCACGCCATTGTGGTCTACCTTATTCGTGTGGCAGCTTAAAACAAGGTAGTTTGTTCTGTGGAGTCGTTTGTCAAGTCTCCCGGTATAGGGGAGGGGGGTGGGAGATATTACTGAGCGACCCCTTGAGTTTGATGAGTTAACCCTTTGTGTATGATGATTTAACCCCTTGAGTACTATTACTTAAATGGTCATTCGGAACACACACAAACACACACACACACACACACATACGATACGTCTGTGTCTTTCGCTGAACTAAGGGATATTTTATCAAGAATAGCAGAGAGAGAGAGTGAGTCTGTCTGTCTGTCTGTCTGTCTGTCTGTGCAGCAGGAGGAGGGACAGGACTCCCATTGAAACATCAAAAGTGTTTTACCTGTCTCAAGTGAGGGAAGGGTTAAGCCAAGATGAAAGACAAGTTAGAGAGAGAGAGAGAGAGACTGTACCAACACACACGAAAGCTACTGCTGAGAAGAAGAAGACACAGACAACACTAATGTACCTGAGTTTAACCTCCACACACACACACACACACACACACACACACACACACACACACACACACACACACACACACACACACACACACACACACACACACACACACACACACACACACACACACACACACACACACAAGGGCATGGTTGGCTGTCTTGAAGCATTGATCCGACCTGATTTATATATACACACTTGTTTACCCTGAGTGTGTTCAAGGGTTGTCCTCTCTCACTAGGGGGTCCAGGGGGGGTCCAGGGGTCCAGATCGGCTTATATGACCACTGATCCATCAAACTGTTGCGACGGGCTACCCACAAGTGTGCTAGGGGTGATTTACGATATGTTTAGATGTGGAATATATTTGTGGGCGGGGGATGATGGCCGCTGCATGGGTTCTTCTTTCCACCGTCTTCCAAGGATGTTGCTGCTGCTGCTGCTTCTCCTACTGCTGCTGCTTCTCCTACTGCTGCTGTTTCTCCTACTGCTGCTGCTTCTACTTGTTTTTGTTGTTTTTGTTGTTGTTATTGTTCATGTTCTTGTTGTTGGTATTGTTGTTTTGTTCTTCTTATTTTTGTTCTTGTTCTTCTCGTTCTTCTTCTTTCTGTTCTAATCCTCCTTCTCCTCCTCCTGTTACTTCACCTTGCCTCTCCTCTTCCTCCTCCTGTATGTGCGTCTTCTTCGGTCTTTACCTGTTCTCCTACATGTTGCTCCTCCTCCTCCTCCGTGTTCTTCCTCCTCCTCCTTCGTGTTCTTCCTCCTCCACCTTCGTGTTCCTTCTCCTCCTTGCCTCTCCTGGAGTGTACAGCACGTCAATAATTTATCGTTGAATGTCATGTACAAGTTTGAAGGACCTGTGATGTTTCGGGGATGGGAGGCGGAGTCTTTTACGCGAGAGAGAGAGAGAGAGAGAGAGAGAGAGAGAGAGAGAGAGAGAGAGAGAGAGAGAGAGATATCCACTTGTTTGTTGATCAGGCGATATTATGACCAGCTGATGGCTAACTAGAATATTGATCAGCTGATTGCCTGGTGATCAGCTGGTAGCCATTTGGTGTGTTGTTGATCCTGTGATGGCTTGGCTGTGTGGCTTGATGGTCCACAGTAATGGGTTTCTGGCTTGGTGGTGCTTACCCTGGCGGGGGGGAAGACGGGAAGACTAACGCCACTTGCAGGTGTCAGGGGCGTGGTCAAAATAGGTGGTGGGTGCTCGTGAGAGTCGAGTTTGTCTTGTGGTTTATTGGTGAGTACAGCCAGAAGTTCTGCTGTAGTCCCAGGAGGGAGTAGGCGCTGACGACCTGCCGAGGGGAGGAGGTGGTGGGGGAGGTAGATTTATCAGTGAGGGAGGTGACAGCAAGGCTCCTGGGAAGGAGTTGGAGACGTGTATTGGTCCGTTAAGGAAGATGAAGAGTGTATCCCTGGTGAGGGAGGTGTTGTGAGGGAGGAACCACCTGAAGGAGGATCCTCAGCTGTCCTACGGTAAAGGGCAACAACTTTAGGTCACCTGTTGATGGATCATACGGAAGCGTATTGTTAGGGGAGGAAAATTGTCCGACAGAGGAATTTGGGGTCACCTGTTGAGGGACTTCCCGGAGCGGCATTGTGAGGAGAGGAGCCACCTGACGGAGGACTCCTGGGGTGGCAAGACACAGAGAGGTAGAGAAAGAGGTCAAGATGGTGACGGACTCAGACAAGAGATGTGGGAAGTCGTGGGTTGAGGGAGAGGTAACCATGGTGACGGAGGGGGGGGGGGATGTTGTAGGGAGAAAGTGATGGGGATGGTGCCATAGTAGAGGGGAGAGGAAGTGAACGACATTGTGATAAACTAAGTAAAAAATGGAATCATGGTGTGTGTGTGTGTGTGTGTGTGTGTGTGTGTGTGTGTGTGTGTGTGTGTGTGTGTGTGTGTGTGTGTGTGTGTGTGTGCGAGCAGAGGAGGAGGAGAACGGAGAGCAACCCCATTTCCTCCTTCCTCTCTTTTCTCTTCCTCCTCCTCCTCCTCCTCGTCTTCCTTGGTGCGGGGGAGGGTCGTCCGTCTTGTGGTGGATGAAAGGAGAATTTCTGAGAGTGATGAGAGAAAATCTAGGCTCATTTCCACATCAATGAGGGCAGCGCCGAGCCTCCAACACCCACCTCCCCTCCTCCTCCTCTTCCTCCACCTCTACTCCTCCTCCTCCTCTTCCTCTCCCTCCTCCTCCTCCTCTCCTGCTCCTCCTCCCTCCTGCTCCTCCCTCTTCCTGCTCCTCCTCTCCTCCTCCCCTCTCCTCCTCCTCCTCCCCTCCCTGCTCCTCCTCCCTCTCCTCCTCCTCCTCCTCCTCCTCAGCTTCCCCTTCCTCCCTCCTCCACTAGAGGCCTCACTCCCTGAAACTCTTTGCCCCGAGGTAACCGTATCGAATCGCGTGTTGGGCAGTAAGGATGCTTCCTCCAGCAGTCATGAGGAATCTCTCTCTCTCTCTCTCTCTCTCTTGAAATTTATATTACCCTTTTACCCTGAATAATTCGCCTGGTGGCCCCCTCCTCCTCTACCAGACACCCCCCTTACTCTAACCGGATACTCCTTCCCTTATCCCACCAGACACCTCCCTCCCCGTATCCCCCAGACACCCTCCTCACCTCCTACTTACCCCTGCTAGACACCCCACTAACCCTGCCAGACACCCCCCCTGACTTTAAGATTCCACCTCATACATTATTCCTAAGAATTTTGTAATTGAGTTAGTTGGAGTCAAGTTTTTTTCAGCTAATGACGATAGAACGAGAAGACAGCTAATGAGTGGTGTGGAAAAATCAGAATGGATGAATTTAAAAGTGAAAGTTATTTTTTTTTTGGGGGGGAGAGGTGGCCAAGGTGTGTTGAGTATGCAAATGAGTGAGAGTACGGAGTCTTATATCTTTCTTTCTTTCTTTTCTTTTCTTTTGGTAAGGGTGAAGAGGAAAGCTATTCAAGAAGTGGAAGAGTGGGTGGAAAAGGAGGAGAGGATATTTAAGGGAAAAGGAAGAGGTCTGGGCAGCGTGTGGGAGGAGAGGAAGGAAGGAGGGAGGAGGAGGGAGGAGGGAGGGAGGGAGGGAGGGAGGAGGGAGGGGAGGGAGGGAGGGAGGGAGGAGGGATAGTTATGAAAGATGGCATGGCGGTTCTTCACTTGACTCCATAATTCACGGGATGAGCTGGGAACAGACGAGGAGGAGGAAGAGGGGAACAGAGAGAGGCTGTGGTGGAGGAAGGAGAGATGGAGTAAGTGGAGATAGTGTAGAGAGTTGATGGCCGTGGAAGAAGAAGAAGAAGAAGAAGAAGAAGAAGAAGAAGAAGAAGAAGAGAGAGGAGGTGGTGGTTGTGATGGAGGGAGGAAGAGTTGGAGGGAAGGAGAGGTTGTGTAGTGGAGTGGGAGAGGTGGAGAGAGAGAGAGAGAGAGTTCGCTGACATTCCCCGACCAACAGTGAGGTGATCCCTTTTGTGGTGTAAAGACCAGGGTGTGAGGGTGACATTGCGGGGGGGTGACAGTGTGAGGGGAGGTAGAGGGATCTATGGTGGGAGTAAAGTGCGACGGGAGGGGTTGGGGGTGACGGTGAGGGAATGTGAGGGGCGGTAAGGGGAATAGAGAACTAATCATGCATAAAGAGACGTCAAAGATCATGGGGTTTTCACTTATCATTTACATACTGAAAAGAATAAAATTTCTATGAATAGATAAATAAAATATTCCCCAAATAAAGACAATAAATCCCTTTTATATAAACTTCAGTCATCAAGAGATATGAACCCAAGTAGTGTCAGTCTCAAGATCACGTGACTTTGTTTACAAACATCAGCTGAGTGGCAAAAACACGTGGCGATAAGCTTGATAGGTATGAATCATCTTTGATAAATTGTTCTGGTTTTTGCATCAAGTTTAAAGATTAGTGTTAATGTGGCAGCGCAGGAGAGGAGACTAAGGGAACTGTTTTTTTGGGGGGGTTGGATGGCGTTTAATCGATCTTCCTTTATTGTCTTGAGGAAAATAAGTGGATTTTAACATTAAAACAGTGGGGAAAAACAGCCGTGAGGGACAGCCAAATGAGAGGGTCGTGTGTGTTGGCTGCATGATATAGTTTTCCATTCATCGTGTGTTTTATAAGTCAGTCAGGTTATGAGTTGAATTGGTAACAGTTTAGTTTGTGAATGTATCATGCAGGTAAAAGGCTTTAAACTGTCGACTAATGCAAGGTTTTATCTGTGTTGACGGAAGACATAAAACTTCACAAGAGTAAACTGCCTCTCAAAGGAATTTTTACTCCCTCCGTTGTGATGCCAAGAACTAAGATTTTTTGTATAAGTTTGTAGTAAGATCTTCTTCGACATGTCTAACACTCGTAAACTTTCCAGACAATTTTTCTTTTCTCCATTGATGATACGAAGGAATGTTCCCTAAGGTCGTTAAGTCAAGTTTGTCGTAAGTCAAGTTTGTCGTAAGATCCTGTACAAATGTAAGGTGCAGAATGTCTTACGAGGATTTATTTTTAACTTCTTCCACTAATGATACGAATAAGATAATTTATTCAAGTGTGGCTTAAGTTGGTACAGTTATCTAAGGTTCGTGGATATTCCTTCCCTCTGAAACAAGTCTCCCTTGAAATGACGTTGGAATTAGCTGCTCTTTAAAGCACTCTGTCGCGAGATTTCATTAGGCAGTCGCTTTGTTTACCTGAGGAGTCATCATCACACTCTTGTAAAACACCGCCACCATCATTTCCGTCTTGAT
Source organism: Homarus americanus (assembly GCF_018991925.1). Taxonomy (NCBI): domain Eukaryota; kingdom Metazoa; phylum Arthropoda; class Malacostraca; order Decapoda; family Nephropidae; genus Homarus; species Homarus americanus. Next base: position 259,884 of record NW_024717541.1, on the reverse strand, counting down.
GCTGCGCGCGCATTGTAATAGCCACGTCCTTGTTGACAGATACTCCCGGAGCTGCGCATGTGAACAGGTGAAGGACAGATGTAGGACAGGTGTGGACAGGAGAGGGACAGCTAAGGGATAGGTGTTGACAGCAGAGGGAGACAAATGTAGAACAGGTGTGTGAGACAGGTGTAGGACAGGTGAGAGAGTCAGGTGGGAGATACACTGGTGAGGGAAAGAAACGACGACAGGTGAGAAAACAGGATGTGGAGCACCTCATTCGTGTGACTGAGGTATAGCCAGGTGAGGGACACAGGTGAGGTGTGGTGGTAACGGAGGGGGGGAGGGGTGCCGTGGCGGTGAGGACATAAAGTGTGGCGTGGCGGACGTGACGAGGCTATTGGGTTGTTTGCTGACGACCGCGCTAATCACCCGCGACCCGTCCCCCTCCTTCTCCTCCTACCCCCACCATCACCTTCCTTCTTCTCACCTCACCTCTCTCTCTCTCTCATCGACAGCAGCTTCCCCCCACACTTCGAAATGGTGGTACACTACATACCCACAAATCCTAACATATCCCTGATTTCTCGACACATCCCCGCCTCACTTCATACCGCCACATCCCCACATATATATCACACATCCTTCCACCCCTTATTTTCCCGTTCGTAGAAGATGGGGGAAGAAGAGGTGAGGGAGGAAGAGGTGATGAAGAGAGCAGAGGAGAAGGAGGAGGAGTGTTGTGTCAGGTGTGGAGGGAGACGAGATACGGCAGTCCATAACTTGTAGGCGACTCGACCTGTCCGGGGGCGTGACAAGAAGAGTCTGCCAGTCTCCTTGTTTAACGCTGCCAAACACCTGCCACTCACGTTTAGTTTGTCATCTCTGTCTGCCACTCACTTTCATCTGTCACAGCTGTTTCTGCCACTCACCCAAGTCTGCCGCCTTTGACACTCCTCCGTCCCTTCTGCCATGCTCTATCTGTCTATCATGTCTTGTTTCTCCGTCTGTCCGTCCTGTCTATCCACCTCGTCTATCCTCAAAGTGTAAACAGTAGCTGGTGTGGTTTATGCCTCTTTCTCCTGCTGGTAGAGTACATACCGACGCGGCGGGAGGAGACTGCGGGGTGTTTAGCGCCTGAGCCACGGCAGGTTGAGGGTTTTACGGGACGCCAGGTAAAACGCCAGGTGTAGGGAGGGGGGAGAGGAGGGGCGGGAAGTACCTGTGGCCACTCCGGGATTACCTGTAAGGAGTCCCGCTGTCACCGCCCCCCTTCACACCCCAAGCCTCAGCTATGTCACCACCCCCCCTTCCCCCCCCCACCCCTTCGTCCCTTCCTTTCAGCACCGTCTGTTGGTGTTTCCCCCTCCCTCCCTTCTTTCCCCTTTGGTCCATTTGTCCCCCCTCCTTGGACCCTTCCTCCCAGGTATATCTTCATGGCTTTCCTCGTTCCTGTTGGGCACACACACACACACACACACACACACACACACACACACACACACACACACACACACACACACAGTACCCCCCACCCCCAAATACGCCTAACGATGCCCACCCACCCACCAACACTTCGTCACCCACGCCTGCAAAAAAAAAAAAAAAAAAATCCGCCCACCACACTAGACAATCCATTACACATGGGAGGAGACACGCCCAGACGACACCACGCATTCCTGTAGTTAAGTGTCACTAATTATTTCAAAATAGTTTCGTGGTATTTTCGCTATGTAAGGAAGTCAAGCGGCTTAGTGCCCTTAATGCTTAGTGGGAGGGAGACTTGACGTAGTGGCGGTGGTGGCTAATGTGGTAGTGGGAGGGAGACTTGACGTAGTGGCGGTGGTGGCTAATGTGGTAGTGGGAGGGAGACTTGACGTAGTGGCGGTGGTGGCTAATGTGGTAGTGGAGGAGACTTGATGTAGTGGCGGTGGTGGCTAATGGTAGTGGAGGGAGACTTGACGTAGTGGCGGTGGTGGCTAATGTGGTAGTGGTATTTGGTTAATAGCATCCTTACCTTACCTCACCTCCACCTGAGCGAAATTCACATTGAAGTTGCGAGAACAACATATTATGGATCACCTGAAGATTCCCCCAGGTGAGGGTTGGGAGACCGTGGGTGGCAGGAGGGGGCAGGTAGACCGTGGGTGGCAGGTGGGGGCAGCATCCTCAGGTGACCTCCCTTCTCCTCCTCCTCTTCCAGAATCTTAACTACCGGGATCAGGTGTTAGTTATGGTAATTAGTCAGGTTCAGGGGGCTGCCACCTCGTTCCTGCCCAGCTGATCTGCCTCTCTCTGCCATCCCTGCCGCTCTCTGCCATCCCTCGTATCCACACACCCTCACACAATCACACTCTGATACTCATACTACACCACACACCCTTACACCCACACACCCTTACACCCACACACCCTTACACCCACACACCCACACCCTTACACCCTCTACAGTACGTATATACATGCCCAGGTGGTGGTGACGTCACGGTAATATCCCCGGCAGGTGATTGGCTGAAAGGCTTACTGACTAGGGGGGAGATTTTCCGCTCCTCGAACCGTCCTGTAATTGGGTTATTGTCCGGGCAGTAGCTTAGTCCAGTGTGTCTGTGTGTGTCTGTCTGTGTGTGTCTGTCAGGCGTTTACACGGACGACGGCACCGCAGGAGAGGGAGAATAGGTCTTGTTCCGTCAGCCTGTCTGTCTGTCAGTCTGTCTCCTTATCTCCCAGAATGTTTGTGTATCTGTCTGTTTGTCTGCCCTGGGTGTGTGTGTGTGTGTGTGTGTGTGTGTGTGTTTGTTCTATCCAATGTATGTGTTTGTGTCTCTGTCTGTCTGTCTGTCTGTCTATCCTCGGTGCCAAGGCCTGATTAAACTACTAAAATTAGCCAAAAATTTCCCTCCAATCTTGTCAGAGAGAGAGAGAGAGAGAGAGAGAGAGAGAGAGAGAGAGAGAGAGAGAGAGAGATGTAAAGTTAGTAAGTAGTTTTGTTTGGTCATCACCCACACAAACTCACTTAATAGTACTACAACTTCCACAACACGGGGGCCAGCGGGTGTTTTTATTATTTATTTATTTATGTATTTGTTGCTACTTTATTCCTCTACGTGTTTTTGTTTCTTTCGTTTTGTTTTTACCGATTGTTTTTTCTTTTTCTTTTTGTGCATTTATATAAATATATGATTTGTCTTTTGTTTGTATTCGAGTTTTTTTTATTTTTTTATTAATTTTATTTTATTTTTTTATTGTATATTTTTTATCTATTAAATTTATTTGTGTATAATTTTAATTGTTTAGTTAAATTTCACAATATTTTTTACATTTCATCGACTTTATTTGTTTACGTTTGTTTATTTACATACGTCATCATATTTATTGATTAATGTTGTTAGTCTTCCCTTTGTTTACCTTCTGTTTATTAATCCAATTTATTACTCCAGTTTAATAATTAATTACTAAAAAATACCAACGCTGGGGTTCGCCTCTTAATGATACAGTAATTGAATCGCTCAAATGCTGGTGTTAATTTGGTAATTAATCCATTCACAAACATTAGGTTTTAATTAATTCATTTAATTCATTTGCGTCTCAGACATGTATGGAGGTGTGTGTGTGTGTGTGTGTGTGTGTGTGTGTGTGTGTGTGTGTGTGTGTGTGTGTGTGTGTGTGTGTGTGTGTGGCCATCAAGGCGGTCATATCAGAGGCTGAGTGGCCCATGAATACTGTAGTGGTCCACGTCGGATGTGGCCACGCCTCCCTCCCATCCCTCCTCCTCTTTCTTCTCACTTTCTATCTCTTCCTCCCATAGGAGTTGCGTCAGGAGTGAAGAAGGGTATAGTAATCCTCTCTCTCTCTCTCTCTCTCTCTCTCTCTCTCTCTCATCACAAAGGAGTATTGAGAGACACGCTTCAGTATATTGCTTTACCACAAACACAAAACGCGATCTACAGGAGGGAACTGGTGGTGGAGGGGCCGAAGGAGGAGGCGATCTGCAGGAGGGAGCTGGTGGTGGAGGGGCCGGAGGAGAAGTGACTCTTGGGGAGGTGGTCGCTAGACGCCCCCCCGCCTCCCCCTCCTCCTTGAGAATCATCTCCAGGTAAACTTCAGGTGCGCGGGACAATCTTAGCGTAAATAATGTATCATTGACAAATATTTTCGCCCTGATTAGATTTTGCGACACAAAAGGAGGTTAAGTCCACTCAGCTGATGGGGTTGGGGGGAGGGGGGGGGAAGACGCTGGCACTCAATGTATTATAGCGAGAGTCCCATTACTAGCAGTCAATAATGCTGGGCGTTCTTAGGTATCCCATAATAGCGTGGCGGTCGAGTGGGTACAGTCGCTCGCCTCCTTTTCAGGGGTTCGGTAGTTCGATTCCCGGGTGCTCCCAGTTCACCCACCTGTAAATGGATACCTAAGTTTACAGCTTGGGGAAGTGGAGGCGTTCGAGTGCAGTACCGCCCATGCTGTTATGCCTATGTGACCTACTTTTACTTTTTTTCACTTTCAAAAGCAAGGGGGTGAAGGTTACGCCAGACGTAACGTTCGCCAGTGTTGTGTCTCTTGAGTACGAGAGTTTTGGGCTGGACTCTCTCTCTCTCTCTCTCTCTCTCTCTCTCTCTCTCTCTCTCTCTCTCTCTCTCTCTCTCTCTCTCTCCGTACGACCTGCTTACCACACCCCTACCTACCCGCGATCTGTGTGTGTGTGTGTGTGTCACCATAATTGATTGTTCCTGTCACATCCTTTGACCCGACCCCTCCACCCCACCCCCTCTCGGCTCCTTGACTCACACAAGCCACGCCACTTCTCATAACTTGTGCCAATATTTGCATGGACCATCCCTCCCTACCCACCCCTACCCCGTGAGGGATTCCTTGGCCCAACTGAGAGAGAGAGAGGAGAGAGAGAGAGAGAGAGAGAGAGAGAGAGAGAGTGAAGGAGGGAACACGGCGGAGGTGAAGAAGAAGGTATATAAACCTAATGAATACGATGTCTTTAACCTCTTGAGTACGATGACTTGACCCCTTGAGAACGACGAGTACAGTGTCATCGAACTCAGGGGATTAAGTCATCGTATTGAAGACATTAAAACCTTCTCCGTACTCTTGGGATTCTATTTTAGTATCCTGACGGAGATCCTACAGCAGGTTGTTGTGTTGTGGGAGACGGAGGCAGGTCCTGCAGGAGGCGAGGGAGCTGGGTACACTGCGATGTCCCCCCGTGAGCTTGTGAATTATTGAGGGGGCCGCTTGAGGAGGAGTGGGGGAGGAGGGGATTAGGCTGAGGAGTGGGGGGAGGGGGTGTGTAGAAGGGAGGGTGGGAAGGAGTCATGGGGGAGTGGATGGGGAGGAAGAAGGTGGGGAAGAAATAGCATGGGCAAGGGAGTAGGCTGAGGAGGTGGAGTGGGGTGAGGTGGGGAGGGGAGACAGGCAAGAGGCAGGGTGAGGAGGAGGGAAGGAAGAGACAGGAGGAGGACTAGGAGGAATCTTGGGAGGGGGAGGGGAGGTCCAGCTCATAAATCGATTTAGTGCAAATTGCGATGCTCTGATGTGGAATACCTGATTACCTGTAGAACGAGGACCTGGTGCCTACCTGTGGAGATTACCTGAGAGGGATGGGAAGACCTGGGAGTGAAGGGAGAACATGGGAGGGAAGGAAAGACATATGAGGAAGACTTAAGAGGGAATAGGAGCAACAAAGGAAGGTGTAAGGACTAGGAGGAAGAGGAAGACGATAAACAAGGAGGAAGTAAAAGAGAGTAGGAGGAGGAATCTGGAATGAAACAGCATAGAAGGGGAAGTAGGAGGAGGAACTGGAAAAACTAAGGACCAGAAAGAAATTGAAAGTTTATTATTGGTGTTAGTATTAGTGGCGCAGGAGAAGTATTAGTGGCGCAGGAGAAGTGTTAGTGGCGCAGGAGAAGTGTTAGTGGCGCAGGAGAAGTGTTAGTGGCGCAAGATAAGTGTTAGTGGCGCAGGATAAAAGTTAGTGGCGCAGGATAAGTGTTAGTGGCGCAGGATAAGTGTTAGTGGCGCAGGATAAGTGTTAGTGGCTCATGGTTAGCGTTAGTGGCAGGTGATTGTCCCCAGACCGACTTTGTTCCTGAGTTACAATAATGGAAAGATGACATAATTATACCCAGGAGTCTTGAAGGATTTAATGTTGTAATTGATACGTTTGTCGGCAGTCGGTGTCTCCTGGCTCGGTTAAGAACGTTGATGGTGAACGTTTCTTGGGATTACGTTTCGTCTTTGAAGGAGTGGACGTTTCTTGTGGGTGAGTTTTGTCTCTATCACGGGGGCAATAAACGTTTCATGACTATCGTAAACGTTTTAGACCTTTAGACACATCTTCTGACAAACGTTGCGTCAGGCACAAGTAACGACGGTGAGTCCTTAGGTCTTTCTTGTTGCTGGTCTGTTGCCATGTTGCACCCCTCCCCCTCTTCACCCACGAGAGAGTAATGGCGGCACATGCAAGGAGAGACTCGAGCCTCATTGTCATTATACTCCTCCTCGGGACGTTGGCTAGGATGCAGTATGTTGACTAGGAACCTTCTGGAATATTTTCATCTTGTTCTGCTTTCATGTAGCGCATTATAAGAGACACCCTCTTGTGAGAGAGAGAGAGAGAGAGAGAGAGAGACCCACTTCTTGCTCTCTCTCTCTCATACTCCCATTTATAATAACTCTTACACCCTTTTGTGTCTCCTCCTCTCTCTCCTTGCAATCTTCTCCACCTCACTTCTACCATCCACACCCCTCCCTCCCCCACTCGCTCCTACCCTTTCTCCCTCCCACTCCTCCCACTCCTCCCACTCACCTTCCCACTCCTCTGTCCCTCTCTGGCGTCTTATAATCCTGACCACCTCACCGCCTCTTCGTCTTCATGCTGGGGCGAGAAAGAGCCATCTCTGTCATCATCCTCTTGCTTAGCCCGACCCTTCGTCTTCATCGTCTCCACTCACTCCCTCTTGGCCTCCTCTTCCTTGCCTCCTCTTCCTTTTCCTTGCCTCCTCTTCCTTTTCCTTGCCTCCTCTTCCTCTCCTCCTCTTCCTCTTCTTTACTTCCTCTTCTTTACCTCCTCTTCCTCCTCCTCACATCCTCTTCCTCCTCTTTACACCTCTTCCTCACATTTTTTACTTTTTTTTCAGCAGCGTTTCCACACTCTCTCTCTCTCTCTCTCTCTCTCTCTCTCTCTCTCTCTCTCTCTCTCTCTCTCTCTCTCTCTCTCTCTCTCTCTCAGCCTCTAGGATCATTTGGCTGTCACTACAAGGTTGCTGTCGGCGTTTTATCCTGGAGGGTTTCGCCTTGCCACGTCCTTGCCACTCAACTTACAACCAATCCGGCGAAATACCTTTATTTTTTATCTCGCTAGAATTCGGGGATAGGATAGGATGGGGTAGGATTAGTTGGGGTAGGGTAGGGTAGGATAGGATAATATTTTTTAGGATAGGATAATATTGGTTTGGATAGGATAATATTGGTTAAGACAGGATAATATTGGTTATGATAGGATAATTCTGGTTAGGACAGGATAATATTGGTTAGGATAGGATAATATTGGTTAGGATAGGATAATATTGGTTAGGATAGGATAATATTGGTTAGGATAGGATAATATTGGTTAGGATTGGATAATATTGGTTAGGATTGGATAATATTGGTTAGGATTGGATAATATTGGATAGGATAGGCTGGTGTTGTTTTATCGGGCTACCTGATGATGAGTCGTTTAATTTATTTCACCTGAAGATTAACTACCATAACGTTAGCTTAATTTAATCTAACCTAACTTCACCTAACGCTCATGTGTGTATGTATGTGTGTATGTATGCATGTATGTATGTATGTTTATGTATGTATGTTTATGTATGTATGTATGTATGTATGTATGTATGTATGATAGATGGCTTTTAGTTGTGATGGTCGAGTGAAATATTCATAACCTTCACATATTACAACTAAAGCTCTTTGACACCTGCTGTTGACAGGGGGTGTGCTGACGGCTGGTGTTGACAGGGTTATTGACAGGTGGTATTATTGGCAGCTGGTGTTGACAGGGTTATTGACAGGTGGTATTATTGGCAGCTGGTGTTGACGGCTGGTGTTGACAGGTGATTATTGACGCTGGTGTTGACAGGTGGTGGCGGTGTGATCCAGCTGGTGTAAGGTCGGTGCTGTAGTTGATGGTCGTGAAACTGTTGATGGCTGGGTTATGGAGGGGAGGTCCTGATGACACACACGGACACACGCATACGCAGGCAGGCAGGCAGGTAGGTAGGTAGGTAGGTAGGCAGGCAGGCAGGCAGCAACATCAGTAGCAGCATTAATTGGGATTGAGAAAGGTAGGAGGGAGAGTGGCTCACTGCATCACCCATGTGAGAGAGAGAGAGAGAGAGAGAGAGAGAGAGAGAGAGAGTACAACATGGAGGAGGGGATGAGTGCACCTCCCATAGTAACATTAAAGAGGAAGTACCACGGGGGTTGCTGGGTGATGCACGTGGTGTGGTAGTGGGGGTAGTAGTGGTGGTAATGGGGTAGTGATGGTAATGGTGGTAATGGTGATAGTGGTAGTACGTGGTGGTGGTCACAAATCCATTAAATTGCAAGAGGTTGTGGTGGTCTTCAAGTAAGCCGCCGTTTGTTGTGGTGGTGTGTGGCGGGTCAGCGGTGTGTGTGTGTGTGTGTGTGTGTGTGTGTGTGTGTGTGTGTGTGTGTGTGTGTGGCGGGGGTCAAGGGTGTGTGTATGTGTGTGTGTGTGTGGCGGGGTCGGCGTGTGTGTGTGTGTGTGGCGGGTCAAGTGCGTGTGTGTGTGGCGGTCAAGGGTGTGTGTGTGTGTGGTGGGGTCAAGGGGTGTGTGTGTGTGTGTGTGTGTGTGTGTGTGTGTGTGTGTGTGTGTGTGTGTGTGGTGGGTCGGCGGTGTGTGTGTGTGTGTGTGTGTGTGGCGTAAATAAGGGTGTGTGTGTGTGTGTGTGTGTGTGTGTGTGTGTGTGTGTGTGTGTGTGCGGCGGGTCAAGGGTGTGTGTGTGTGTGTGTGTGTGTGGCGGGTCAAGGGTGTGTGTGTGTGGCGGCTGGGCGCCGTGTGTGTGGCGGGCCAAGGCTGGGGTGTGTGTGTGTGTGTGGCGGGTCAAGGGGTGTGTGTGTGTGTGGCGGGTCAAGTGTGTGTGTGTGTGGCGGGCCAAGGCTGGGTGTGTGTGTGTGGCGGGCCAAGGCTGGGGTGTGTGTGTGTGGCGGGCCGCGCCGGGGGGTGTGTGTGTGTGTGGCGGGCCAAGGCTGTGTGCGTGTGGCGGGCCAAGGCTGGGTGTGTGTGTGTGTGATGGCCAAGGCTGGGTGTGTGCATCATCATCCTGAGTTAAGACAGCTGGTTCTTTGACACAGCGGACGTCAGATGTTAGACGGCTAGAGAGACAGCTGTATTTAAGGTGGTCAGGCTGCTGTAGAATTTTTTTTTAGACGTGCTCCAGCTGCTGACAGTTTGGTTGCTGCTGACGTTACAAACCGCTATGATAGAGGTTGTCAGCTTTGTCAGACTTGGGTTGTAACAGACAGTATGCTTGTTTGAGTTGATGTCTTAACTTCTTCTCCAGAGACTTCCCAAATGTTCTAGCAAGCTGACGTCTGACTTCTACATCTGGTGTCAGACTTTAACAGCAGGAGTCAGCACACGTCAGTTGGGCGAGGAGGCCGTGGATGAGGTCGCTAATTACCCGGTGGGAGAGTCAGTCCCCTCACAGATTTTTATCTAATTACAGCGAGGCCTAGCGTGCCACCTCAGCAGTACGGGGGAGGGGGGGGGATGCTGTCGGGGTAGGGGGTTTACGGCCGGAATGGAGGGGGGGAGGTGACGGATGTGGGATGGATATGAGTGTGGGAGGGGGGAGGACAGGTGTGGGACGGATTTGAGCGGCGTGGGAGAGAAGGGAGGGAAAGAAAGAGAGAGGGGGTAGGGAATAGTGACAGGGGAGAGACTGGAAACTTAAACGAACTTGGGAGGGAAGGGAATTAAACGGGGCATAAGACAAAGTTCCCGTGACCTCTCGGCGTGTCACTGAGGTCATTAGTGGGTGTCAATGACCTCGCTTTCTTTGTAACGAGTCACTGAGGTCGCTTCGATTTTTTTTCCCCACTTCAAGAGTTTAGAGTTCACAGAGAGCGCTGCGTACTTGAACAGTTAGGGTTAAACACCTCGCCGACTCTTGTTGTGTTCTTATGCTGGGGGTTGGCCGGGGATGGGGGAGGGGGGGTCGGCTGGAGGGGAGGGGTGTCGGTCGGGGGTCACTGGGATCATTTAACTGTCGGCGTGGATTTAGATCTGTCAAATCTGAATCTGACTGTCGAGGTCATTAAGATCACTAACCGTCGTCTTGCACTTTAGACTGTCAAGGTTGCCAAGATTACTGACTGTCGGGGTCACCAAGGTCACTGATCTTCAAGGTCGTCAAGGTCACTGACTGTCGGGGTCATTGGGGTAGCTTCCGTCACTATTGATCGTTCTTCTTCTTTTATTCACACTGTGAGGGTGTTGTTGGCGGCGCTTTAGGCCTACAGGTAGGTAAGTATGTAGGTAGGTATGCTGGTAGGTAGGAATGCTGGTAGGTGTGTAAGCTGGTTGGTGGGTACGTAGGTGGGTAGGTAGACAGATAGGTAGATAGACAGATAGGTAGGTAGATACATAGATAGGTAGATAGATAGGTAGGTAGACTACATTCTCCCCCAACACGACGTCTTCCCATCCTCTTGAGGGTTTGTGAGACACGATTCAGGTCGCTTCTCGGAGGTCGTTGTCGAGTCATAAATGTCATTCAGACGCTCAGATGTCGTTGAGAGTCGTGATGGTGGTGTGGTGATGGCGGTGGTGTGGTGATGTCGGTGGTGTGGTAGTGGTGGTGGTGTGGTGATGGCGGTGGTGTGGTGATGGCGGTGGTGTGGTGGTGGTGGTGTGGTGTGGTGTGGTGGTGTCGGTGGTGTGGTGGTGGTGGTGTGGTGGTAGTGGCGGTGGCGGTGGTGTGGTGTGTGGTGATGGAGAAGTTGTTACTGCTGTCTGTGGTTGTTTTGGTGATGGTGGTGTTGAGGAGGAAGATCATGGTACTGCTGGAAGTGATGATTGAGTTGGTGTTAGTGGTGTTAGTGGTGGCCAATGATGGATTTCACCTGACTTGCAAACACGTGGTACAGGTAGTAGCGGGCGCCTCCTCCCACACCACCTCCCTCTCGCTCGCTCATCGCCGCCGCCGTCACTAATGCAGTCGGTGTGGGCCGTCTGGCAGAGTACAGAGTATCGGAGTGTGGACGTGGAGGGGCGGCGCGCGGCCCATTGACGGGACCCTCAAGTAGCGAGGCGCTGTGATGGCTTTTAAAGCTGCTTTACCGTAGCCCAGTCAATATTCTTTGTCTCAGCGCTACGGCTACAACGCCCCCTGGGACCTTTTGGCGTGTTGGCAACTCCGTAAGTTGTTAGGATCTCCGGGGACGTGCAGAGGACGTCAGTAAGGAGATAGGGTCTTCCGTGCGCGGGGAATAGGGGGTCCGTAGACGTGCAAATGACGCAAGGTTGACACGTAGGGACTTCAGGCGCACAAGACCTCCTAGGTGGTTCAAAGACCTTGTCAGCGCGCGAAGACTTCCGTATAGGTACTGGGACCACCTTAAAGGAAGACGAGTAAAATGCGAGCAAGAGGCAACAAAAGTGGGAGGGAGAAGAATAGGAGGAGAAGAAGGAAGAACTGAAGGATGTGTAAAACATAATGCACCTTGCCCAGCTACGGTGATAACTGGGCTCCTCCTCCTTTTATTCTTCCTTAATTCATACTCCTCATTCTTGCCCCCCTTTTAATCTCTCTCACATCACATACAGTCTATAAATCTCTCTCCCTCTCCCCTCTCACACAGTTTGCCATGTTCTTCACCCCTCTCCTCATTCTCTCTCTACCACCTTGCTTCTCCCTTCCTCTCTCTTCTTCCCCTTTCTCACCATCTACTCTCTCTCTCTCTCTCTCTCATGCCGTGCCTCATCTTGCCCTCACCATAAAATGAGATTGTGAGGGTCGTTTGCTCTGCTCCCACCAGGCTATCCGACCTGTATCCTGCTTGTTTTACTTGCACGCGCGTGTAGCTCGTGTGTGTGTGTGCGTGCGTGTGTTTAGGCAATATTAATCTTTAACAGCATAAGGACCTCTCGTGTCTGTCAGCGTAATAAGACCCATTGCCTTGAATATGTTCTTCCCTCCCTCTCTCTCTCCTCTCTCATTGTCTCCCTTCCTCATTCTCCTCCTCCTCATTCTCCCCCTCCCTCCCTCCCTCATTCTCCTCCCTCCTCCCTCCTCTTTCCCTCCCTCCCTCCCTCCCTCCTCCTCCCTCCTCCCTCCCTCCCTCCCTCCTCCTTCCATCCATCCCTGAAACAAACACCGCCGGCACTACTGCAGTCGACACACACACACACACACACACACACACACACACACACACACACACACACACACATACATTCATTCATTCTCTCGCATTTATAATTGTTCTAAGTCTTTTCTTTTCTTTTTCTCCTCCTTTCCGTTTTTTTTCCTTACATTTATTTCATCTTTGTTCTCCTCCTCCTCCTCCTCCTCCTCCTCCTCCACCGCTCCCGCAGCTCTTGAAGTGAATATTCCGATATTTATGCACACTACTGCATTGCCGACCTCCTCCTCCTCTTCTCTTTTTTCTTCTCACCCCCACACCTCTCTCACCCCCTCAGCGCCACACCCACCCACCACTACATTCCAGCACCAAGCAGTTCTATCTGACCTGGTAGATAATAACAGGCCAGCCAGTAACCTTAGACCAGGTCAGATTCAGATTTCAGATTTGCCCCCGAGGGGGCTAGTTTATTGGGCACCCCCTTACATCCTGTGCAAGGTGAAGCGCAGAAGCGTTTACAGCGCCCAACAGGGAAGTATGAAAAGTTCATACTTGCCTTTATGACTCGTACATTAAGGGCGTAAAAGCCTGAAGGGTCATAGGTTTTGTCAAGTTGCATAAAGTGAGAGAATGATGAGTGTGTGGGGGGGAAAGTTCCCGGTACATTTTATCTGTTTATGGCAAAGAGTTGCAGGTCCCTAATAATGTCAAATGCCAGGCCTGTGACTAGGAGGAGGGAAGACCAGGTCAGGGGACAGCGGTGAATTGACTTGTTTAGGAAAATACGTGTGACCTCTTCCCCCTGAGATGGTTGTTGTTGTTGTTGTCATTATCATCATCATTATCATCATCATCATCATCATCATCATCATCATCATCATCAACAACAACAATAGTTTATCTGGTTAGTGAGCTGTGGTTACTATGCTTGGTTAGGGGCCTCAAGTAAAAGCCTAGGTTAGTATGCTTGGTTAAGGGCCTCAGGTAATAGCTTAGGTTAGTATGCTTGGTTAGGGGCCTTAGGTAAAATGCCTAGGTTAGTATGCTTGGTTAGGGGCCTTAGGTGAAAAGCCTAGGTTAGTATGCTTGGTTAGGGGCCTCATGTTAGTATATAGCTCTGTCCAATCAGCTCAAACAGTCAGTCATAGTACTAGTGTTAATGCCTGGATCTTGTCTCAGCGAACAAGTTACTCTCTGTTACATGTGATCTGTCTGACTGTTACTAACCGCACCTCTTATGTATGCTCGGGCACTCACTCAGTCACTCACTCAGACACTCAGACACTCCTCAGTATTGCCCAACATGCGAGGAGAAACAGCGTCTGGCGTTCAGTAACGTTAGACTGTCCCATGAGGGGTATCTCTCCTCCGCCAGCACTCTCTCACTCATTTTCCTACTCACTCACTCACTCATTTTCTCTCACTCACTCACTCACTCTATTATGACACTTATCACAGAGTTTCATTCAATCACACACATCTAAAAATATATATATCTTATCCTTTGTATATATCATAATAATTGTAAATATACGAGTCATATATTTTATAAAGTTGTTGATCGTAAATTTCTTAGAGTGGGAAAACGTTTTGCTTTTCGCGGAGGTAAGAAAATTTTTGTGTGTTCATCGTATGGTAATTCCCTCATTGTGAATCGACGGCCGTCTCATTTGCATACTCTGTGTGGATAATGGTAAGGGTATTACATTTCACGAGCAAGGTGCGCGCGTAGGCTGGGGAACACAGGGGAAGTGGGCGTGGGACAGGGGGAAGGGCGTGGGACAGGGGGAAGCGTGGGACAGGGGAAGTGTGGGACAGGGGAAGGGGTGTGGGACAGGGGAGTTGGCGTGGGCTTTAGTACAGAGAGGGAGTGGCGTGGAAGGGGAGCGGGTGAAGGTTGAGTGGGCGAGGCAGGGGGTTAACTACAGCACTTTAACACTGCTCTGACTTGACACTGGTTTCTCTCGATGAAACAAATTTTATTGGCAGCCAAAAAAGATAAACGAAACGGTACAATTATCAAACTGTGTGTGTGTGTGTGTGTGTGTGTGTGTGTGTGTGTGTGTGTGTGTGTGTGTGTGTGTCATGCCGTGCCTGGGAGATAATGGAGAGATGTTTGGTGAGTCAGTGAGAGACAATGGGGAGTGGCGAGAGATAGAGGGGGGGATTTTGTTTATGCTTGTATGAGTGGTATGGCTGGGGAGGAGGGGAGGGGAGTACACAGGTTGGCTCTTGTGTATATTAAACTCAAGTGGGTTAACCTATCTCACCTTTTTGACCCCTCCCTCACTCTCCCCCTCCCCTACACTCTCCTCCACCCTTCCTCTCCACCCCTCATCTCTCCTCCACTCTCCCACTCTCCCTTTACACTTCCTCCTTTCTCCTCCCCACCTCTTCCCTCCCTAACGACCTCCCCACCTTCTAACTCCCAACACACCCCAGTTCACTGCCTGCCTGTGTGTGTGTGTGTGTGTGTGTGTGTGTGTGTGTGTGTGTGTGTGTGTGTGTGTCCTCTTCTTTGTCATCTCGTCATCTTTAATTGGAGAGAGAGAGAGAGAGAGAGAGAGAGAGAGAGAGAGAGAGAGAGAGAGAGAGAGACCCTCATGGACGGCTGGGAGCTACGTCCATATAAACTTGGATATAAACTTTGCTGACGGTAGGGGGAGGCCAGGCGAGGCCAGGCGGACCGTAGTCATGAAAGCCAATCTTTTTCCGCCCAAATTCAGAGGTTAAAACTGGCCTTGTGGGCTGGGCGTGGGTGGTGGGTGGGTGGTTGTGGGGTTGTCTGGGGTGTTAGTATTGTGGAGATGTGGATACAGTGGTAGAGGGTTGTTAGATGCTGTTGGAGATGAAGGATGGTGGTGAGTAGTTAGATGCTGTGGGTAGGATGGTGGTAGATAGATGTGTAGATGGTGGTAGTTAGATGCTGTGGGTAGGATGGTGGTAGTTAGATGCTGTGGTAGGATGGTGGTAGTTGAGTAAGATGGGTAGTTAGTGCTGTGAGATGGTAGTTAGATGCTGTGGGTAGGATGGTGGTAGTTAGATGCTGTGGGTAGGATGGTGGTAGTTAGGTACTGTGGAAAAGATGCTAAATATGATCGCAGTTAAACAATGTAGTGGAAGGTCTCGTCTTAATTTATTTTTCTGAGGGGGGGGGGGGACATACTGTTGAATCTAAAGCTATCGTTATGTTCACTTGGTAGCTGTTGCTTAGATGGATGGGTGAGAGGTGTGGGTGAATGGGTGTGGGATGGGAGGTAGAGGGTGTGGGTAGGAGGTGTGGGTGGGAGGTGGAGGGTGTAGGAGGAAGGGCGTGAGGGGTGGCACTTGTACACACACCCAAGGCGCCGAACCTCTTCATGATCTCTTACAGCTGCACCTCTTCCTCCTCTTTCTACTCTCCCTCCTCCTCTTCCTCCTATTACTCCTTCTCTTCCTCTCATCTTCCTTTCCTCCTCCTCTTCCTTCTCTTTCTGCTCCTCCTTCTTCATTCTCATCTTTCTTTTAATTAGTCTTGAAAAACGACTCTCGACTGGTTGCACACAAACTGAGGTCTGTCCAGTAATTTAGGGAGAGTGAAGGGGAAAGGAGGGGAGAATATTCATAGGAGAGGGGAGAAAAAGGGAAAAATAGGAGGAAAAGAAGAGGGACGGGTAGGGAGGAGAGGAGGAGGGAGACGAGGAAGAAATAGGAAGGGAATAGTAGGAGGAATAGAAATGAAGGACGGGGAAGCAACTGGAAGAGGAGAGGTGAAAGGGGAAGTGAAAGGCAGTGGAAGTTGCGAAGGAACAGGAACAGGGGGAAGTGGTAAGCAATGGAAGGGGGAAGAGGCAAGCAACGGAAGCGAGGAGGGGGGATGTAGGAGGCAGGAGGAAGTGGCAGGTAGCGGAAGAGGGGGAAGTGACAGACATAGGAAAGAGGAAAGTGAGAGGCAGCGGAAGGGGGGGATGTGGGAGGTAGGAGGAAGAGGGAAGTGGCAGAAGTGAAGGGGGAAGTGAGACTCCAGGGGGGAGGGGCAGATATCCGGGGCCGGCGTATCTTGGCATTTTCTCCGTCACTGCCAATTTTACGCTGTCTATTCGATCACGACCTGCTGTACTTGGCGAGTCCTGGAGGTGGGGTGGTGTAGGTGGCTGGAAGGGAGCGAGGGAGGGACAAGGAGGGAGGGCTGAAGAAGGTGAGGGTCTGAGGAGGGAGAGAAAGGGGTTGAAGAAGGTGGAGGGAGGGCTAAGGAAGGTGAGGGAGGGCCAAGGTGAGGGTTTGAGGAGGGAGAGGGACGAGTTATGACAGGTGGAGGAGGAGGGGAGACAAATTAAAGAATAGGTAGGGACGGTGTAATGAGAGAGAGAGAGAGAGAGAGAGAGAGAGAGAGAGAGAGAGAGAGAGGGGTAAATAAGTATATCCTGGAGAGCATAACTAAGGAAGTGAAGGATTACAGGGTCCTGGGTGTTGAGGTAGAGAGGGGTGCGGGACAGGCTACTCTGAGCTCTACCACAAGACGCTACAGAGTTTATGTTACTTTCTTGCCCCGGGGATGAAGATAAGCATAACTCTGGTCTGTTTACTACATATATGGAACTCCGGCCCACAGTGGCTATACCCTGGTTCTGAGACGTCCCCCTCCCTCTTCCCCCCTTCCTCCTCCCTCCTCGTCCCTTCCTCCTCCCCCTCCTCCCTCCCCCCTCCCCCCCTTCCCTCGTCCTCCTCCCCCCTTCTCCCCTCCCCCCTTCTCCCTCCTCGTTCTTCCATCCACCTGACCTACCCAAGTTCCTGGTCCATCTATCCACCTGGTCCATCTATCCATGTGATCCACCTAATCTGTTCAACTAACAGGAATCCCCATCCATACCTGATCCACCTATATATATCCACCAAGTTCTCTTATCCACACCCTATCCACTTACCCACTCGCAATCACCCCCAGTTACACCGGGTGGTCAGTCAGTTTTCTGTGGCACCCTTGTGACAGGTGGTGGGCAGGTAAAGGCTCAGTCAGGTCTCCCGCCTCTCAGTGGTCTATGAAATCCCTCCCAGGAATCGTCTCCAGGTGAGCTCTTATGTAAACAGCGTCGTCCACAAGTAGTGTTCAATATGGAAATGAGAGATTGTAGCTGGTAGGTCAGGACTGTGTGTGTGTATGTGCGCGCGCGCGTGTGTGTGAAGTATTACCGTGGAGATGACGATTACAGCGGTTCTTTTTCCTCGGGTTAAATGCTGTTGCTACTGTTACTGCTGCTACTAGTACTGCCACTGCCACTACTGCCACTATACTTCTGCCGTCAACACTGGCACCCTCACCAACTTGGCGTACAGTTTGGTATCGTTGAGGACTCGTCTTACTTGCTAGTGCTGTCGGCAACATTTCCTGTAACCTGAGGCGTCGACACAGACTCTAGTACACTGTGTTCACCCCTTGACAACCAACCCTCTGCAACTGTCCTGAAGTGAGGGGTCTCCTAGCAACCCTTCTTCCTACATTGTTGTCCTCTCACTCCTAGCAATCTGTCCCTCCTTCCCTCCACACCATCCCTCTTTCCCTCCACACCACCCCTCCTTCCCTCCACACCACCCCTCCCTCCCTCCACACCACCCCTCCCTCCCTCCACACCACCCCTCCCTCCCTACAAGTCCTCGGGTTAGCTGGGTGTCGCCGCTGCAGGGATGACATCACTCTGGTCGGGCATCGCGTGTCTCTCAGTGTCGGTCGAGGACGTTCACTGACTCGTATAATTATTACTACCCTTCCTCCTCCTCCTCCTCCTCCTCTTCGTCTCTTGTTGTCGTCATCACCCTCTCTCACCATCCTCCAGTTATCACTATCTCTCACCATCCTCCAGTCATTACCATCTCTCACCATCTTCCAGTCATCACTATCTCTCACCACCCTCCAGTCATCACCATCTCTCACCATCCTCCAGTCATCACCATCTCTCACCATCCTCCAGTCATCAAATGCATCTCTCACCATCCTCCAGTCATCACCATCTCTCACCATCCTCCAGCCATCACCATCTCACCATCCTCCAGTCATCACCATCTCTCACCATCCTCCAGTCATCACCATCTCATCAGTCCTCCAGTCATCACCATCTCTCACCATCCTCCAGTCATCAATTTCATCTCTCACCATCCCTCCAATTATCAATATCTCTCACCATCCTCCAGTCATCACTATCTCTCACCATCCTCCAACCTATCACTATCTCTCACTCATCCTCCAGTCATCACCATCTCCTCACCACCTCCACTTTCAATATCTCACCATCCTCCAGTCATCACCATCTCTCACCATCCTCCAGTTATCACCATCTCTCACCATCCTCCAATCATCACTATCTCTCACCATCCACCAGTCATCACCATCTCTCACCATCCTCCAGTGGGTTCTGTTGGGAGGTTCTTTAAGAGTTCAGGTTCTCCCTCCTCCAACCTTCCTTCCCTCCATTTCTCCTTGTATCTTTCCTACCCTCACCTGTTTCCCTCCCCCCTCCCCTGTCTCCCTGTCACTCAAGATGGCGCAGGAAAGCCATGTCGACCTTGTTTAACGTGGTCCTCGATACTTGTCTCACATGATCTGTTCTCTTATCATTCATCGTCCGACTCTTGTGCCTGCCCTTTATTCATTTTTTTACCTCCTCCTCCCTCTTCTTATTTACTGTCCTTGTCTTCCCGCTGTCTTGGGGGGGAGGGGAAGGTCGTAATTCAGTGGGGGTCGTGATGTGGTGCTTGGGGAGGGGTTAGGAATTTAGGTGAGGTCGTGGCGTTGTGGTGTGGGGTGCTTGGTGAGGGTCGTGTGTACAATAATCGTGGGGTCGTATTATCTTGTCAGTGGGACAATGATGTTGTTTTGTCTCGTGTCCGGAGTCGTCCACCTTCATCCTCCTCCTTCCATAGTCCTCCTCCTCTGCCTCCTCCTCTTCCTCCTTCTTCTCCTCCCTTCTTCCTTTCATAGTCCTCTTTATCCTCCTCCTTCCATAGTTTTCAATCTTATTTTTTTCCCGAGTCTCCTTCCTCTTTTTCTTCTTCCTCCTCCTCCTCCTCTTCCTTCTTCTTCTTCCTCCTCCTCCTCCTCTTCCTTCTTCTTCTCCTCCTCCTCTTCCCCCTAGGCTTTATCATCCCGGGCGTTGTTCCTGGTGGGGGTGGCGTGAGGCTGGCCAGTTCCTCTTGCAGAAAGTGGTAGTTTTGACCCTGCTTGGAGGAGGCGGAGGAGGACATGGAGGAGGTGATAGTACTTGTTTATAAGGTGTGGGTGTTGAGAGAGAGAGAGAGAGAGAGAGAGAGAGAGAGAGAGATCGACTGTGTATGGTAGACGCCACTAAGCCTCTTCTCTCCTGTGTATTGATGGTAACCTCCTCTCCCCCTCCCCCTCTCTGCTGTGTGATAGACCCCCCCAAACCAGACTCCTTCCCCCCCTCACTACATATAGAACACTACTAACCATCTCCCCTCTCTTCTCCCCCACAGTTGTGTTGCTGGATACGACATCGGAATCCTCATTGGAGTGGACCAGATATCCTTTTGGACCCAATTCTCCTACACCCGGGGTAAGTGTACACTGTCTTTGTTATGATGTTATAATGTCTTATTGACGTCTTGAAGATGTTGTTGATGTACTGGTAAGATGTTGTTGATGTACTGGTAAGCTTCAACAACTAAGGTCTTTCAGCGCGAGGTGGGAGTTAATATACTGTATACACGTATGTCATCGAGAATTAAACATTAATAGAGGAAGAGTACTGTAGAGGAGGAGGAGTAGTAGTAGTAGTAGTAGTAGTAGTAGTAGTAGTAGTAGTAGTATAGGAGGAGGAAGAGTAGGAGGAAGAGTAGGAGGATTAGGAGGAGGAGGCGGTGTAGTAGGAGGAGGGGGAGGTTGGGTGCCACCGTCCCATCACCTCCTCACCCAAACTTTCTCAAGTATTTGAAATTTAGGGAGAAGTTTGAGAAGACGATGGTTCCTCATTAGTCTTTTTGGGAGTGGCGGAACACCCACTACTCCCACCTCCTGTCTTGTTCCGGGTAGCGTAGAGGACACCCTTCCACCACCTCCCCCCCCTTGCTCCCCCCTACCTAGGCTCCCCCTCCCCCAACTAGGACAACCCTCCTCCACCTATCCCCTAACTGTTAGAGACGTCACCCCCTCCCGAATACCTCTTCTCCCCACCAATCACTCCACAATAGACCCCCCTTACTTACCCCCTTTTCATACACATCCCTCCCTTTCCTTCCTTCTCCTCCTACCCCTCTTCCTTCCTTCCTTTAATTCTGGTCCATTTATTTATGGCTGTAGCTAGGGATTATTTTCTTCACCCTGCCAGTCGAGGTATTGACTTTAGACTCCGGCAACATTGTGTAGAAGCGGATGAATACTTGAGACATCCTTGGCAATGGCTGATAAACTCAAAGAGACCTGGACGATAAACTTGCAGAAGCCGTCAGAAGAAGCGGAGAATCCTTGAAGAAGTTGTGGAGGACACGGCGAGGCCTCAGTTGACACGGAGGCGTCTTGGACACGGGAACGTTGCGTTACTCCGTTATGAGTGACACTTGACCCACACGAAGTATTCTTTAGTAGTGTCTAAGATTTCTGGAGGAGCTTCTTAAGGCAGACTGCAGAAGCCTTGAAGAAACCTGGAGAAACATCTAAGAAAGCCTGCAGAAGTCTCTTAAGAAAGTCTGCAAAAGCCTATAAGAAAGCCTGCAGAAGCCTCTAAGAAAACCTGGAGCAGACTCTTAAGAAAACCCGGTGAAGCCTCTAAGAAAACCTGCAGAAACCTCGAAGAAAGCCTGCAGAAACCTCTAAGAAAACCTGCAGAAACCTCTAAGAAAGCCTGCAGAAACCTGGAAGAAAGCCTACAGAAGCCATTAAGAAACCCTGGAGAAGCCTCGGCGACGCATTGGTAACATTTCTTTATTATGAGTGACGCTGGTCGGGCAGAGAAAGTTAGTGGCCAGGAAGGAAGTTTTCCTCGACGTGTTTTTCACTATGTATCGTTTTTCCCCAAAGTTGTCCTGGCGATTTTATAGAACAAGGTTTATCCCTGTTTGTGTGAGAGGGAAGTGAAAGTGGTGGTGATGGTGTGGAGAGAAGTGGTGGAGTGGAAGTGGTGGTGGAAGGTAGGTGGTGGTGGGAAGATTGTCAGTAGTGGTGGTGACGGGGGCAGTGTTGTTATGATTATTGTTGTTTTTGTTGATGGTGCTAATAATGGCGACGACGTGCTGTTCCTTACTGCTGTTTCTCCCTCCTGCTGTTTTTCTCTGCTTCTACTACTGTTTCTATTACCTCTTACTGCTTCTGCTATATCTACTGCTGTTTCTGCTGCCACTCCTCCTGTCGTGTCTGCTGCCGCTGCTCCTACAGGGAAATTAACCACGGGGAAGTGTCTTGATGGGGAGTAAAACTTAGTACAGATTGAAGTGGTGGAGAGGGGAGGTGAAATTAATATATGCATTTATAATGTGTGTGTGTGTGTGTGTGTGTGTGTGTGTGTGTGTGTGTGTGTGTGTGTGTGTGTGTGTGTGTGTGTGTGTGTGTGTGTGTGTGTGTGTGTGTGTGTGTGTGTGTGTGTGTGTGTGTGTGTGTGTGTGTGTGTGTGTGTGTGTGTGTGTGTGTGTGTGTGTGTGTGTGTGTGTGTGTGTGTGTGTGTGTGTGTGTGTGTGTGTGTGTGTGTGTGTGTGTGTGTGTGTGTGTGTGTGTGTGTGTGTGTGTGTGTGTGTGTGTGTGTGTGTGTGTGTGTGTGTGTGTGTGTGTGTGTGTGTGTGTGTGTGTGTGTGTGTGTGTGTGTGTGTGTGTGTGTGTGTGTGTGTGTGTGTGTGTGTGTGTGTGTGTGTGTGTGTGTGTGTTCACAAATGGTGGCTGTAATTACGCCTTCAGTACAGTATAACTAAATAAAATATCTCTGTAAACACACTGGCACAAATCTCCTTCGTGTAAATGTGTCTTAGAGTGTGTTGTATAAAGTGTGTGTGTGGTCATGTCCGCGTGTGAGTCCGTGCATGTACCTGTGTGCCAATTAGCGCCCCTGACATGCCCCCAGGTGCTCTCAGGTAACCAGGCTTGTAAATGACATGAGTTTTGGGGGGAAGGAGGGGGAGGAGAGGGAAACGAGTCATCCATGTAAAAGGTCCCGTCTTAAAGATAGCGACAAAATGGCCCCTCCAACGTGATATGACTACAAGTGTGTCATTATCCCACTTTTGTCCATTTAATTGACGTGGGTTGATGGTGGGTTACCTCCCTCAACCCACCAGAGACCCACCTTCAATCTGGATGCTCAAGAGACTTTCACTTAAGTTGATTTTTTTTTTTTTTTTTTTACCCGTAATTCGGTATAAGAGACTTGTATTTATTACGGTAGAGTCTCAGCGTAATTTTG
This sequence comes from Homarus americanus, assembly GCF_018991925.1. Classification (NCBI taxonomy): domain Eukaryota; kingdom Metazoa; phylum Arthropoda; class Malacostraca; order Decapoda; family Nephropidae; genus Homarus; species Homarus americanus. The sequence continues at coordinate 237,141 of NW_024717541.1, read as the reverse complement.
TCTCCATTTAGAATGATGATTAATGACACGGTGTTTTTCCTTGTGATTGTGTGTGTTTGTTATTGTGTTTTTATTGTGATTTTTGTGTCTGTTTTAGTGTTTTTCTTGTGTTTTCTTCGTGTTTGTGGAATCTATAGTTATTTATCTTCAGTCACCTTAACTCATGCCTTTCCCCTCACCCCTTCACCTCATTCCTTTCCCTCAGCCCTTCTTCTATCCCCTTACCTTTCTTCCTTCCTTCACCTCCTTTCCCCTCCCTCCCTCCTCCCTCCTCCTCCCTCCTCCCTCCCTCCTCCCTCCTCCCTCCTCCTCCCTCCCTCCTCCCTCCCTCCCTCCTCCTCCTCCTCCTCCTAAGCATCTTAACCTCCCTCCGTACTTCTTTTACTCCCTTCCCTTCTCCTCTCTTAGTTTCAATCTCATCGTCTCCCTTTCTTCCCCCTTTGTCTCCCCCCTTTTTTCCCCCTCTTTCGTCTCCTCCCCCCCTTTCTGTCTCCCTCTTCCCCTTCGTCTCCCTTTTTTCCCTCCCAACACAACAGTTTTCTGTCTTGTCACCTCCACCTGTCCTATTCTCTACTCATCCTTCTCCTACTTCCCTCCTCCCTCTCTTCCTTCCTTCTCTCCCTCCCCCCCTCCCCCACCTCCTCAGCTGGGCCTGTAAGGATCCATCACACACTGGTACTCAATCTTGGACGCCCCTTATCCATCCATTATGGGTATTTAAGTGTACCGAATATAGGGGAGGTAATTTGGTTAGATCAGGTCTCCCCTTCCCTTTCTTTCCCCTGGAGAGGTTCTGGGGGAGAGCAAGAGGATGGGTTGAGCCTCTGAGGGATTGGTGCCCGGATCCTAATGTCTATCCCATCTGTCCTCGTGACGGCTGGTTAGGAGGGACGGTCGGTGGTAGCTCCTGTGTTGCCTCCTTACTGGGTGGTGATTATCGTACGCCACCTGTTGTTGTGGCTCACTGTGGAGGAGTTCTGTATCGTGCATTCACCGTCTTGTTAACGTACACCTCTTCTCGTCGTACATTTACCCCTTAATATTGTGCGTTTACCCCTTAATATTGTGCGTTTATCCCTTATTATCGTACATTTATCCCTTATTATCGTACATTTATCCCTTATTATCGTGCGTTCACTATTGTTATTCATCCAATTTGTGGAATACCTTACATTCATCACCTCTTGATATGGTTTATACATCGCCAATCTCATAAGCTCATTTAGGTGTTAATTGAGGTAATTATCCTGCACCATTTGCTACTAACCCAGTTTGGGGAAGATCGTACATTGAGCCAGGATAGTATCGTACGGTGTTAACGCTCCGCTACTCACCGGTGTATTGTTCTACCTTTAGTTGGTTACCTGTTTCTTCACGGTGTTAGGTAATTAAACTTTATCTGGAGTTGTAAGTATTTTTAGTAATGTCTTCTTCTTAACTTTGCATCTTTGATTGTGTACCTATATGTTAATTAATATTGGAACAGTACAGGTGTTTTGTTCCTGTGGTTATTCACAATATCGAGTCTATTGGGTATGCTAAGTCTATTGTACTCAGAGGGTCAATGAAGTAAATTATTATTATTATTATTATTATTATTATTATTATTATTATTATTGTCATGTATGAGTGGTAGTATCGTTCACTCCCCCCCCTCTCCTTCCCTCCCCCCTCCCCTTCCGTCCCCCCTCCCCTTCCGTCCGCCCTCCCCTTCCCTCCCCCCTTCCCTCCCCTTCCCTTCCCCCTAAGGGCTCCACGGGCCTTACCCATTGTTTTTATCTCACAGTGACCTATTTATCTATCCATCATCTACTTCCTCCTCTGACGGACGACGAGCTCCCTAGCCATCTCTCTCTCTCTCTTCTCTCGTGGTTTTGTTTTTTTCCAGCTTAGTCTCCTTCTGATTGTTTCCGTCTGTCTTTCTGTCCTTTGATGTGTCTGCCTGTCTATCTTGTGGCTGGAGATGTGTCTGTCTTGGCTGTGTGTGTGTGTGTGTGTGTGTGTGTGTGTGTGTGTGTGTGTGTGTGTGTGTGTGTGTGTGTGTGTGATTAAGTGTCTGTTAGGAGTCGTTATTTTGTATTGTCGTTTATGTATGAGGTAATGAGAGAGTGAGAGAGAGAGAGAGAGAGAGAGAGAGAGAGAGAGAGAGAGAGAGAGAGAGAGAGAGATGATTTGTTTGTGTTTACGTTTGTGTGGGAAGGAGAGAGCCTTAGTGGTATTTATATAATGCATTATTCATTTGTTTATTTACTGGTGGTGGGGTCCCGGGCGTGGTTCTGGCATGGCGGGGAGGGGGGGAGGCGTGGGTGTAAGACGGCTTGTGTTTGTGGCGTGGAATGGCGTGGTGTGTTGCCCGCGCCCGGTGAGCGTGGTGGAGGGCGCGGCAGCAACGGGACGGTCATCATCTCCGAAATATCGACAACCAATAAGACAAGATGCCGGTAGTGGTGGTGTGGTGTGGCACTCTCCCCCACCTCCCTTCCCCACACCCTTCTCTCCCTCCTCCTCCTCCCTAGTGACACACCCCTGGCACCTCCCTAGTAACACATCCCCCTGCACCTTCCCCTAATGGTATACCCCCGACACCTTCCCCTAATGGTGCATACACCCCTGACACACCTCTCCCCCAATGGCATACACCCCTGGCACCTTCCCTTAAACCCCCTGTGGTATCTCTTACTCCTCCTCCTCCTGGCATCCTCCCCTTTGGCACCCCACCGTCCTGGCACCCTCCATCAGATGGCACCCCCTTCCCTCCCCTGTTGGTTCCTTATGGTCCCCCCCTCTATGCGGCACCCCTCCCATCACACCCTATAGTCCACCCTCCTCTCCCCCACAAACTACACCCCCTTTTTCTCCCCAACATCCTGTACGCTCCTCACCCCTTCCCTCCCCAATATCCTTCCCCATCCTTACATAGAACAAGAACAAGGAGCCCGTATGCAAATTATCCCCATTTTCAAACGACCCAATTTTTTGAAGTTTGCTAATTAGGGGTCAAATGGGGTCAGGATTAGTATAGTAATAGAGGTTAATAGACTGCATTAAGATTGGGTTACAGTGTGGAGGGGGGAGGGGGATGACCAAGGCCTGTGTGGATGGAGGGTGGGGGTGCAGGTGGAGTGTGGGTGAGGAAAGATGAGAATGGGTGGAGGTGGAATATAGGGGGTGAGGGTAGGTGGAAGGGGGATATGTTTTACGTCATGTGAGAGGAGGTGGTGAGAGGGGTAAAGAGAGGGGAATATGGGAGAGAGTGGGATGAAGAGAGGGAAGTGTAGGGGGAGTGGGTTCCGGAGAGGGGAGTAAGGGGAGAAAGAGTATAGCGAGAGAAGTATGGGAAGGGGGGACTAAAGGTGGGAGGGGAGAAGAGATGGGAGGGATGGGAGGAAGGGTGAGAGAGGAAAAAGGTTAAATGGGAGGGAGGGCAGACCAGCATCCAAAACTCAACCGGAAAATCCCAACGTCTTAGAGATAATCAGGGAAGCGACTTGAATACAGACTTCTTGAAGAACCTCCTCCCCTTTCTTTTGACTCTCCCTCCCTCTCCCTGCCTCTCACCCTCTCCTACCTCCTCCTCTCCTTCCCTCACCCCCTCACTCCCTCCCTCTCCCTCACCCCTCTCCTCCCTCACCCTCCTCCCTCCCTCTCACCCTCCCCTACCTTCCCCTATCCCTCCCTCATCCCCCTCCTCCCCCATCCCCTCCCTCCCTCTCCCTCCCCACTCCCCTCTCCCTCCCCTCTCCCTCCCTCTCCCTCCTTCCCCCCCTCTCCCTCCCTCTCACCCTCTCCCTACCTCACCCCCCTCAGATTTTTCTCTCATATATGTATGGCTCTAGAAGACTTAACCAGCCGAGTTGAAACTAGAGGAATATCGAGGTAGTGGCGAGGTGTATCAAGGTCGGGAGTGGCGAAGCGATGGAACGTTTCTCTCGCCTTCCTATTCATTCTCCTTCACGTGATCGCCCCCTCTGCCCCAATCCTGCCCCACCCCACCCCGCCCCACCCCACCCCACCTCGCCCCGTCCCGGAAGTGATTGGTGTCGGATCTTCAGCATTCTCCCATCATGCATCCGGAAACAAAAGACTGTGTAGGGTGGGGGGGGGTGGGGGAGATTGATGGTGGTTACGATGCTATGCCCGACGGTCTTCCCTCACTCTCTCCCTCTATCCTACCTTCTCTCCCTCCCTCCCTCCCTCCCTCCCTCCTTTCTTTCACCTATTCTCATCCTTTCCCTATTCCTTCTTTCATTTCATTTTTTCTTCCTTACTTTTTGTTTCATTCTTTCCTTCAATCCTTCTCTCTCTCTCTCTCTCCTCTCAAAGGGCGTCTTGACCAAGGTGTCTGTTGTCCTATGCCGAGTTGTTGACCTCGTGTAGTAACTTTCCCCAAATCGTCGACAGGTAGTATTTTTTCTTTCTTTTTCCTTCTCTTGTCTCTTCCCTTCTGCTACTAACTGCTCTACCTTCTTTTCGTATTCCTCATTCCCTCTTCTTCCATCTCTACTTCGCTCTTTCTCTCCTCCTCCTCCCTACCGCCACTAACCCCCTACACGAGGAGGAGGAGGAGGCAGTAACACAGTACCACGTGTGTGATGTAAAATATGATAATGTTGTAATTTTGTCTGTCATGTGTTGCTGCTTTCTGGGAGCACCTCACACGGGGGAGGGGGAGGGGAGGTGAAGGAAGGCTTGTGTACCTCTGGAGGGGGGAAGTAAGACCTCTCTGGGGGTGGAGTGGGTAACACCTGAGACATCCAAGGGGAGGTCTTCATATCTCCGGGTAGAATATCTTGCACCTTCAGGGTAATGGAGGGAAGGAAGATTTAATACCTTCAGTAGTAACGGTAATAATAACAGCAGAAGCAGAAGGAGGACTGTAGGAACACGCCACAGCAGCAGGAGCCTGGGAAGAATACCTCACAGTCTCCTGGAGGAGGAGCGCTGACGCGGCACAGTCCTTTCTTCAAACTGATATTGATATCCAATGTCTTAAAAACTGGCCGAGCTGACAACTTCTCCAGACGGGTACACCTTGACGGCCCAACCCGATGAGACTCCGATATTGATTATTTGAACTATTATCTCTCTCTCTCTCTCTCTCTCTCTCTCTCTCTCTCTCTCTCTCTCTCTCTCTCTCTCTCTCTCTCTCCATCGGTAGGACAAAGCCATGGTCTCTTGGCCAAGCCTGTCTGGCCAGTCCTCAATCCGCTGTCACCATAACTCCCATCTTCCCGCCTTTATTTTCCTCCTGTTCCACTTATATATTCGTAGCTCCTCCTCTTTCTTCTTCTTCTTCTTCTTCTTATTCTTCTTCTTCTTATTCTTCTTCTTCTTATTCTTCTTATTCTTCTTCTTTTTAAGTCTCCCAATCCTCATTTCCATCCTCTTGCACTTACATAATCGTAACTTTTTTCCTTCCTTTATTCATTCCTCCTTCTTGCTCTTCCTATTATCAGTTTTTATCTTCTTCCTTCTTTTTATCCTTCGTGTTGCTAGTCTTCCAGTCATCATTTTCATCCATTCCTTTACTTCCCTCTTCATTCCCCTTGTCACACTTCTTCCTTGTTGTCTAATTCTCCTTCCCATTCTCCTTCTCTTACTTCCTTCCTTCCTTCCTTCCTCACCTTCTTATTCCTAACTTTTTCACTTCTCCAACTTTCATTTAACATTTTTACTCCTCTTGTTTACATTTCTCTCCATTTACAGCCCCCAGTCACAGCCCCCAGCCTACAGCCCCCAGCCTACAGCCCCCAGCCTCAGCCCCCCAGCCCTCCCCAGCCTACAGCCCCCATCTCATCTTCAGTCTCATTTCAGTCCTAGTTATTCTGTAGCCCTCAGCCCTCTCGTTGGCGGAGACGTGTGAGTCAGCAGGGAAATTAAGACAAGTCCCATGCGGATTTCAACAGGCGTGACTTATTTTACACAGGCCTACACAAAGTCTCTCTCTCTCTCTCTCTCTCTCTCTCTCTCTCTCTCTCTCTCTCTCTCTCTCTCTCTCTCTCTGTAAAAAAGTAGATAGTAGTAGTGTCCATTTATTATTATCATCATCATCATCATCATCATCATCATCATCATCATCATCATCATCATCATCATCATCATTTACGCAATACGCACCATTATCCCTGTACTCGGCTCTGTTATTGTGGCGTAGATCAGCTGATTAAAGCGCCATGGTGTACGCAGTTACTCCTCTCGTGTTTATTGAAGGGAATTGATTAAAAGATTATAGCGTCCTCTGTTAGTATCATCACCCGGCCATGATTATACGCCTGTGGTCAAGTACGGGGCCGTAAAGTAGATGTAAGTAGGTGGTAAGTGTAGTGTAAAGTGTGTGGGGGTGTGTGTTGTAGGTGTAGTTGTTTGTTTATGTGTGTGTGTGTGTGTGTGTGTGTGTGTGTGTGTGTGTGTGTGTGTGTGTGTGTGTGTGTGTGTTTGTTTATGTGTGTGTGTGTGTGTGTGTGTGTGTGTAAAAATATTAATCACAGTACAGTATAATAATAATAATGATAATAATAATAATAATAATAATAATAATAATAAGAAGAAGACTGATCACACACCATTAGGTACATACACCTTTAGATCTCAGATTACAACGAACAAGACAGCGTAAGTGGTGGTACAGTGTAACAGTCAATTAACACATAATACCGTACAGACCAAAACAAGTGTAGCGAAGATACTGAAGACGATGTGTGTGTGTGTGTGTTGGGGGGGGGAAAGGTGTTCATGCACCCTGATGGATAGAACGTACCCAGCCCCGCCCCTTTCCCCTCCCCCCTCCTTCATTTGCATATCTGCTGGTGCTATGATTGCTACGACCCACAGAGTCCCCCTCCTACCTCTTTTTCTTCCCCCCCCCCTCTTCCTCCTCCCCCCTCTTTCTTCATAGCAAAAGTTCAACTATTGGTATTGCTGTATTTAAGTGCCACCCTCTCTCCTGCTGTGAGTGTGATGGCAACAGTTCACACACACACACACACACACACACACACACACACACACCAGGTGACTGTCTTGATCACTGAAGGCTTAAGAAGAACACATTCCAGGTGGAGTCAAGGTAAGAGAGGCAGGTGATCAGGTGAGGAGGAGGAGGAGGAGGAGGAGGTTGAGAGCCACACAGGTGAGTGAGGCCGGACATGTCACAAGCAGTCAGTCCTGTGCCTGCCCACACGTAACCAGTTTGGTGCTGGAGTTGCCCCTGTACCCACCCACCGACCCACCCACCCACCGACCCACCCACCCACCCACCCACCCACACGTCTCCCTCCACTGCAACACAACGGTAACGTCCACCCTCTTCAGTATCATCACCAACTCAGCTCCCTCTCCCTCTTGTCCTCCAACACACAATACAGGTTCCTCCCACCATCACTCACCACCCATCACCATCACTGCTACCACATCACCCTCCTCACCACCATCACTGCCACCACCATCACTACTACCATCACCATCACTACCACCACTACACCATCACAACCACCATCACCACTACCACTACAATCCCAACCCCAACCACCACCACCACCACCACCATCATCACTACCATCATCACCACCACCACCACCATCACCACCACCATCACTGCCACCACCATCACTACTACCATCACCATCACTACCACCATCACTACCACCATCACCATCACAACCACCATCACCCTCATCTGTCAGGATTTCTGTTGTCATATTCCTTCACTGTCACCATCATCTACCATCACCATACCGTACACCCAACCACTACTTGCACCCGTCTCTTTTGGTATAGTCACCTGCTACCACTACTACCACTACCACCACCAATCAACAACCTACCAGACCACTACCACCACCAATCAACAACAACAACGGTAGGTGGGTCGTCACAAGCAGCACTGTCAGTAGTTGTGAAGGCAACGTATCGCTCGTTGTTTGGCGGTGAATTATTGTGACGTTTGTGAGCCCCGTGTTGGTTACCTTGGGGTGGGGGGGTGCTGGAGGTGGGGATAGGTGGTGCTGGAGGTGGGGGTAGGTGGTGTTGGAGGGGGTAGTAGGTGGGAGGGGGGTATATTACGTAACTACAACTGCCACATACCACCCACGTTAAGGTCACCACCACCCACCACCACCCGCACCACAATTACTACCACTACTACGGCTATCGGTACAACTAACCAATTCTACCACAATCTTCAACCAGAATTGCAGATTTTCTTACCCCCCCCATCTCCACCACTCCCTCCCACCCCTATCACCAACTACCCCCTCCGTCCCTCCTACCTAGTGGTTCATTAATTAACGAGCGTGGAGCAATTAGCGTTGTCTGGCGTCTGCGGAGAGTTATGGTATCAGCGTGGACTACAAGATATATAATTGGGGAACTCCTCACCCCGGACACTACATGATGTTGGTGGCCATTCGTCTTGGCACCTCGGATCATCTGCTTCTTGCCTCCTCCTCCTCCTCTCTTGTCCACCCCTGGTCCATCCTCTTGGTTCCACACATTCACTGCTGGCCAGACATCTTCCTGCAAGGGTCTTCATCATTATCTTCATCATCATCATCATTGTCATCTTCATCATCATCCTTTTCCTCTTCCTTCCTGATGATGCCTTTTTTCCTATGCCGTCCATCGCTTTGGTCATGATCTCCCCCTCCCCTCCCCTCCCCTCCCTCCCCTCCCTCCCCTCCCATGTTTTACTAAGCCTACACGCTCACCATTCATGGACGCGCCAGGGAATAGACTTATAGATTGAAGTAAACAACAGAGGGTATTTTCGCGGATGTAGAAACCCGGTCATTGAGAGGGTCGCTTGTGTGTGTGTGTGTGTGTGTGTGTGTGTGTTTACTGAGCGATGCATCCTGTTTGTTTTTATAGTGATTCTTGCCTGGTGGGCCTCAGCTGACTCCTGCACCCCCACCTCCCATTATCTCCCTGCCCTGCCCTGTCCTGTCCTGTCTTCTGCTAGCCCCCTACATTGTCCAGCCCTGCCCTGTCCTCTATTAGCCCCCTGCCCTTTCCTATACTCTGCTAGTCCCCTGCATTGGTCCCCTGCCTCCCCCACACCCTTCCAACCCCTTCACTCCCTTCTGATAGGTCAGTGTTGTTTATCATGACGTCATACCCAGCTAGCAGCTGTTGGCCATTTAAGGTTGTTTACCTCACGTCCATCAGGATTGGTCAGATGTGTATCGTGACGTCATATTAGGTTAACAGCTGGTAATCCATAATCTCGGGATTTATTTACCCAATCAAAGGATTTTTGATATATCCGGGATTGGTTAGATGTTGTAGGTTGTGAAATAGTGCCTAATCATGTGCTCTCATTCACCTGAATTGGTCAGATGTTGTGTCGTGACGTGATACCTAATCATTAGCTGGTGTTTATATGGATTGGCCGGACAGTGTGTCGTGATATCATCCCTAATCATCAGCTGATAATCTCTATATTTACCTCATAAAATAATTTTATTCCTTTTGTTCTCGTGTTTACCTGGATTGGTCAGCGTCATGACCAAAATATCCTCTAACTTCCTCTTTAATTGGTCGAATATTTGAGGTTATGACGTCATACCCCGGTCAGCAGCTGGTTAACCCCGGAGTTTACCATTTAAAACGTTTATATATATTTCTTTTAAGTCTTCGTGTTTACCTGACGTTCACTTGGAGAATTTTCCCAAGTTTTACTAAGTTTTGCCCGGAGTTGAGAGAAGTTTACTCGGCTGCTCAAGTTTGTGATGGTGAAGTTAGGTAATGACACCTCCCTGCCTTTGTGCCCAGCCGGGGTGATGGTGCTTGGTAGTGGGCGTCCTGGGGGTGATTGGTGCAAGTGTTGGTGGTAAGTGTTGGTGGTGAGTGTTGGTGGTGAGTGTTGGTGGTAAGTGTTGGTGGTGAGTGCTGGTGGTAAGTGTTGGTGGTGACTGTTGGTGAGTAGAGATGCTGGTGGTGAGTGTTGGTGGTGACTGTTGGTGGTGGACTGTTGGTGTTAAGTGTTGGTGGTGACTGTTGGTGTTGTTAAGTGGTGGTGGTGACTGTTGGTGGTAAGTGTTGGTGGTAAGTGTTGGTGGTAAGTGTTGGTGGTGACTGTTGGTGGTAAGTGTTGGTGCAAATATTGGTGTCCGTTTGTCTGTCTCTGGCACACCACTGTTGACCGCCCATCTCAGTACCACCCACTTTCCTCAGAGACAGGGGGGGGGATTCTGATCAACTTTATGGGTGTGTTCCCCTGACAAGGAGGGGGTGGGAGAGGTGGTGGGATAGGTTTTTACAGGGAGGGAGACTGGTGTGTACTCTGAAATGGGTGGGGGGCGTGGAGTGGGCGGGAGAGGTATTGTTGGGTGTGAGTGACTGGGTGTGGTGTGGGCGGAGGGGGAGGTAGCATTGGGTGTGAGTGACCAGGTGTGGGTGTGAGATACTGGGCATGGTGTGGGTGTGAGAGACTGGGCGTGGGCTGGGCGTGGTGTGGGCGGGGGAGGTAGTGTTGGGTTAGCACTTGAGACTGGGTGGAGATAAATATCTTAAACCCTCTTATCAACCCTATTTCGGCCTCTGAGTCAACAGGTAATGTTCTGTTGTTTGGTTTAAGTTAGTTCGGGGTCTGTTAGGTCTGGGGCCTGATGGGACTGGGGCCCATATGACCTACAACGTTCAACTTTAGGGGGGAAGAGAGTGGAGGTGGTTGTGGTGGCTTGGGTGTTGTAACAGCAGCATTGAGGTCCCCCATAGACTGATAGACTGGTGGTGGTGATGGTGTGGTGGTGATGGTGTGGTAGTGTGGTGGCGGTGGTGTTGTGGTGGTTGTTATGGCGTGTCTGTTGTTGTTATTATTGTATTGTTACCATCATCATCATCATCATCATCATCATCATCATCATCATTGAGCAGGGGGAGTAATTAATGTCGTCACCTAGCAAGAGTTCACCCTAGAGTAGAGAACAGTAATCACATCCAGATATGATCTTTCAGTCGATAGATCAGTCAGTGGCGTGCACTCTGATGGGCCTGATTAGCTGGGCCCGGGTCATGTGGCAGGCAGGGAGGAAGGGAGAGAAAGATGATGGAGGGAGAGATGGTAGGAGGGAGAGAGCGATGGAGGGAGATGGGGAGATGGGGCGTAGGTGCAGGGGTGAGCGGAATGTAGAGAACAGGAGTGAGAGAGAGAGAGAGAGAGAGAGAGTAAGAGTGTATGGAAGGAGGGAATAACAAGGGGAGGATATAGAGTGCAGTAGGTGGAGGGAGGTAGTGGGGTGGTGGTCAGGGGGGGGGGGAGGAGCCCGATGGACGGCATTATTGTGAAGACCAAATAACGCCGAGTGGAGTGATTAGGTTGCAAGAGGCCCCTTCCCTTTCCCTTCCCCTCCCAGCCCTTCCCTACCCGTCCCTCTCCCTCCCGTCCCATGAGTCGCCTACCATGCATTCTCCCCATCTACTCTCCCTCAGCCCTCCTCTACTCTTCCTCATTCCTCAGCTACTCTCCCTCAACTCTCATCTACTCTCCCTCACCCGTCAGTAACTACCTTTAGTAATCAACTCCCTCCCTCCCCTCCTTCCTTCCCTACTGTTTTATTCTTCACCTCCTCCTATTCCCCCTAACCCCTCTCTTCCTCTCTCTCCTATTTTTTTTCCTTTCCTCTCTTCCTGACCAACCCCTCCTCCCCCCATACACCTGCCTACACCTCCCCCTCCCCCCCTCCCCCCCCACAGGGCCCCGAGGCCAGCACGCCCTCTAGATGAAAGGATCGAATATGTAAAATATCAGCGGGCATTATGTGCTCAAGTGGTCTTCTCGTTTCCCTCCCCCCATCTGCCCCCACCTTCCCCCATCCCTCTCCTCCTCCTCCCACTACCTTAACCCTTTACTACACTCCCCTCTACCATCTACACTACTTCCTCCTTTCCTCTCACCTTATCCATCTACCCTTTACTATCTTCCTCGTCCCCCTCTTTAACCCTTCGTCACTTCCCTCACCCTTTACTGCCCCTCCCTGTATGTACGAGCTAGGACGTGGGGATGGGTCAGTGTCCAAGGATAAAGCTTGGACACAGGGAGGAGGGGAACACAAACATTTAGGACATGTACACCTGGGACACGAGAACCGATTAGGGATTAAGAGACCACCTAGTATTTGGGGACCAGTTAGGACATGGTTCCCCTGCTGGGATACGTTAGGGATGGGCTGGACATGGGTACCTGAGTGGCGTGGTGGGCAGGGCCAGACAGGACGCGGGTCCTCAGCGGGACGGGAGCCACACACAACTACAAAAATATCCACATGTCGACGTCACTCACCGGTCAGGATGAGGGGGTGGGGTGGGGTGGGGTGGGGGGCGGCCTGTTCCCAAAAATAAAAAAAAATGTCCCCCATAATTCGAAGCTCCTCTGGGCAAGACGGTGCTAACTCACTCACTCGCTCATCGTAAGGGCGGGATCTAGGCAGGTAGATAACGTGTGAGTCGCCCGAAGGAGCAGTAGGTAGAATCTTCCTTAGAGAGAGAGAGAGAGGGAGGGTGGGTGGGTGTCCTCCAGCCACTGCCGCCACTCCTGCCAAACGACCCTACTGTCCAACCAGGGCATCCTATCCCCTATCCTCCCATCCCCCACGTCATCTATCCAGTCATTGGTAACTATTAAATGAGATTATGAATCGAATTGGATTTCAATGCATCAAATAACTGTCGTTGTCAATTGGGTTATCCGATAGTTTGCGACAACGGGCACAAAAAGGTTTGTGAGGGGAATTAATCGTGTAAGTGGACAAAAATCGAGTTTTGACCAACGGGGGAGGGGAGGGAGGGAGGGAGAGAGAGAGAGGGAGAGAGGGAGAGAGGGAGGGAAGGTATGTAGGTACGGAGGGAAGGGAGGGTAGAGGGTAACCCGAAAGCAAATACCAATTATCCAGTCACAAAAAAAAAACTTGGCTATTTTTCATTATAGTTGACGATGGTTGACAGCGGGGAACCGAGGTCCTCCAGTATCAATATTGAGGGTATTTTAACCATAGTGGAAGAGGAACACACAAACGAACTTAAAAAATATAGCAGTCCTAGTTTTTTTCTTTTGAAGGGTATATAATGGCCTTATGACCCCAATCTGTGACCCCCACCATGTGACCCCCACCATGTGACCCCATCCTCTGACCACATCCTCTGACCCCATCCTCTGACCCCAACCTGTGACCCCAACCCGTGACCCCATCCTCTGACCACATCCTCTGATCCCATCCTCTGACCCCATCCTATGACCCCATCCTTTGACCCCCATCTTCCGAGAGAGAGAGAGAGAGAGAGAGAGAGAGAGCGTCCACTCATGGGTAATATTACACAGGCACACTGGACGGCCCCGATCTTCGTTAAACTTCTCATATCAATTATTGCTGCATTAGTCGGTGAAGCAATAAGCCGAGGCAATACTAATAAAGATTACTACGGCTCCCCACTGCATTGCCCCCCACTGCACTGCCCCCCCACTGCACGGCCGGCCCCCCACTGCACGGTCCCCCACTGCACGGCCCCCTCACTGCACGGCCTATCCTTCAGTGGACGGGTTATCAACAGACTCCCAGCATCAATTGTCGCTGTGGTGATTACTGCCCGTCGGGACCCAGTCTGGCGCTGTGACTGGATGCTGGGAATCTGGCGCTGTGACTGAATGCTGGGATGGGAGTGTCGTGCTGTGAATGGATCTTGGGAGTTTGGCGCTGTGAATGGATGCTGGGAGTCTGGAGCTGTGACTGAGTGCTGGGAATCTGGCGCTGTGACTGAATGCTGGGATGGGAGTGTCGTGCTGTGAATGGATCTTGGGAGTTTGGCGCTGTGAATGGATGCTGGGAGTCTGGCGCTGTGACTGAGTGCTGGGAGTCTGGCGCTGTGACTGAATGCTGGGATGGGAGTCTGGTGCTGTGAATGGATCTTGGGAGTTTGGCGCTGTGAATGGATGTTGGGAGTCTGGCGCTGTGACTTGACGCTGAGATTTGATGCTGTAACTCGTAATCTTAACTAGAGAACTCTTGTGAATCGTGGCCCCGTAACCCTGCTTATAGTGGCGTCTCCCTGGACCACTAATGCCTGCACAGCCCAACACTCTCCTCGGCGTCTTCCTGATAGGTAACAACAACAACAACAACAACGTGTTAGACGGGAGAGTCAACTTAAATTAAACTTGTAATAAGGTTTTGGCGTGTTTGGCAGTGTTGGGTGTTGTTGTGGTGTGTTGGGGAGGTTGTCGCTGGTCCCATGTGTGGTGGTAGGAGGTGCTGGCATGTGGCGTGTGCAGGGATGATTAACTCGTGAAGGTGTGGCAGAAGGTACACCACGGGGCTGCTCACCTGTGGTGCCCGGACACCTGGTGATGATGACAACACCCACCACCACCACAGCCATGGTCTTTCCCACCACATCTATAACCCAAATGAACCAGATGGTCCTCAGAGGCTCTCTTCTGCGTGACCACCTTCAGCCCCCTGCCTCCTTGGCCTACTTGTGCCCCTCACCATCTTCCTGGTTCTCGTGGACTCCTTCATAAACCTGCCTAATGTTCCCCCACGCCACCCATTCTTCTCTATTCTCCATTCCACTGCCTCACCACCCAATCTCCCTCCCACGCCCCTCACCTCTCCCCCCCCCAGCCAGCCGCCCTTGGCCGTGGCGGCTGGGCCAACAGCCAACCAGCCGCCGCCTTACCCACCGGCCGCCCCCTTTGTAACCGGAGCCATGATAGGCGATGCCAGTTCGGTTCCTCACCGCTTTACTCCCAATTAATTACCATCTCCAGGTGAGGTGTGGCGATGGTGCCAACAGCTGACTGGGCCTGGCACGTAATGGCCTCAGTACCTTAATGTGTCTCACCTGGGTCATGAGCTCCTTCCTGAAGGTGAAATTTCCTTATCTGGGAATCGAGTGGAAGTCTACCTTTACAGTTGGATGGGGGCGGAACTAGAGAGGGGGGAAGCTAGGTGAGGTAGGATGAGGGGGTGTAGGTGAGTAGTTGGGGGTTCCTGCAGAGGTAGGTGGGTGGATGGGGAGTTTATGGAGGAGTAGGTGGGTGGAGGGGAGGTGGTATACGGGAAGGAGACCCTCAAACCTGCAATAGGAGGGGTGGAATGGGGCGGGGGTGTGAGGGGGTGAGTGTTTGAGGGTATGAGTAACGGGAGTGGGCTGGGTAAGCGGGGCCCTGAAGGGTTGTGTACTTAATTATTCCGTGGGCGGTGTGTTGAAGGCAACAACATGTGCCCGACGGCCCGTGCACACAACAGCAGCGACAAGCACAGAAGATCCCGCGATACTTGTCCGGCCAACGTCCTCAGCACTGTGAAGGGCACGACGAAGACCATGATTTTGTCCATTTTGAAAGAATGAGAACGACGATGATGTTCCTTTTTTAGGAAGATTGGAACGAGAATTATATCCCTTTATTAGAGAACAGGGACCAATATTTTGTCCATTTCTGTGAAGACGGACTGATATTCAGTCTATTTTTGGAGCGGAAATGGACGAAAGTTGTTCCGTTTACAAGGAAGATGAGACAACGATTCTGTCCCGTTTATGGACAACGAGAACCTGACGCTGATGACCGTCATGTAATTAGCCTGAAGTGTTGTTGAGGTGGAAGGGACGAGAGGCACAAGGCAGAACGATACGGGAACGGGACGGTACGGAACGGGACGGGTCGGGGCGGGACGGGTCGAGAGAAGGAGAGGTGGGGGTGGAGAACAGGAGGGAAGAGGAAGGGAGGGAGGGAGGGAGACACCTTTGTTTGGGACCTCTTCATGAGCTGAGCCACTTGTCGCCCCCCCCCCGTCCTCCACCTTTATACCAGGCAGGGTAAAAATGCGACAGGAAGTTCATGAAGGGGGAGAGGCGAGCCCTTGTGGCAAATGGTAGACGAATCTCCAGAGAGAAAGGAAACTTTTTAGATTCCTACCGACAAAGGTGCAAGAGGCAGGAAAAAAAAACACATCACACGGAAGAAGAAGAAGAAATAAAAAAAAAAAGATATGAAGATCGAAGCGGCAAAAGATTGAGTTGGATAGAATAATAAAGAAAAAAAATTAAAGATCAAAGGGAGAGAGTTTGGTTAGGTTAAGTGAGAGAGTTTGGTTGTAAAGAGTGTTTGGCTATTGTGTACTGGTGGATGGAAGGATGAATACAAAGATGATATACCAGTTTAAAGATGCCCTTCCCCAGTCTGTCAAATAAAGATCTGAAATTGCGTTTAAGTCTAATTTGATGGCTTGATTATGGCTTATTGACATTATTTCCTTTGTTTTTATTTAATATTTCCAAATCAATATCATTTCCTGAAGGTTTACAGAACTTCAGGCCAAACCATTAAGTCAAACCATCTCTTAAGGACAAACGCTTTTAACGTGTATACAAACAGAGATGCAAACAGAGCCACCCATTCCTATCCCCCCACCCCCCTTCAATTTGGAGGACCGGGAGGGGGATAAAAAAGGTGAAACTACAAAAAATTGGGCAGCTGTTTAAGAGGAGGGGGGTGTGGGGGGTAGAGAAGAGGAGGGGGTGGATTGGGGTGGGAGGAAGGGAAAGAAGAGGAGTAAGGGAGGTGGGAAGAGGTCGAGGAGAGTAGACATCGGTGAACAAAGAAAGAAAGAAAGAAAGAAAGAAAGAAAGAAAGTCAGTCATGTTTACCTCTGAAGAACATGTGGTTAATTAGCATAAAGATCAGTTTGTTATGTTCAACCACGAGATGTTCTTTGGTCGTGTTTTGCGCTGCGCATTTTTCTAACTAACTAACTTAACTAACTGCGCGGCGCTTCATGTTACTGCGCGGCGCTCTTGTTTTGATGTCTACCGCATAATTTTCTCGTCTTTCAAAGCTAATGTTGAGTTTCTTTTTATTTACGAGACGACCAAGTGTATAGCTCTCTCTCTCTCTCTCTCTCTGTCTCTCTCTCTCTCTCTCTCTCTCTCTCTCTCTCTCTCTCATTTTCCTCCTTTATTTCACCATTTCCCCCATTATATCCTATTTTTCCTTAACATCCCCATTTTCCCAATGTATAATATTTCCTCAATATTCTTTTTTCCCCATTATTTCCTCACCCCCTTTATTTCCCTCTTTTTCCCCTTTATTTCCCTCTTTTATCCCCTTTATTTCCCTCTTTTATTTCCCCCCTTTATTTCCCTCTTTTTTTCCCCCTGGATGGACCACAATACGATGCCCTCGCTTAATTGGCCCCGCACACCGGCTATCATGGCCGGGCGGACAATGTCATCCAGGAGGTGTGTGAATGTTTGTATTGGTGTTGAACTGCTGCCTCCCTGCTTCCCTCCCTCCCCACCCCCTTCTCTCTCTCTCTCTCTCTCTCTCTCTCTCTCTCTCTCTCTCTCTCTCTCTCTCTCTCTCTCTCTCTCTCTCTCTCTCTTCTCCCCACACACACACACACACACAGGTTGTTCCTATTGAGCTAATCACAACAATAGGCAGAAATCGTGAAGGGCTCTTGTTGAGTGGATGGGAGAGGACGCGTGTGGAGGGATGGGAGGGAGACAGGGAGGAAGGGGAGGGAGGCTGGAATGGAGGAGAGTGGAAAATTAGTGGAGAAGAGGGGGTGACAGGAGTGGGAGGAGAGAAGAAAGAGAGAAAAGGGAAGGGAAGGGGAAGAAGTGATGTTAAATAAGGAGGAGAGATAGATAAAGTGGAAGAGATAAGAGACAGATGAGGATAAAGAGGGAGACAGAGGCAGAGAGAGAGAGAGAGAAGAGAGATGATATAAGTAAAGTAAGTAAATTGAGGACAGTATGATAGAATGAGGAAGAGGAGGAGGAGGAGCGTGACGTAAGAGGAAGTATAGTGAGGTACGCACCTGGTATCCCTCTGGTGGCCAGGTGAAGAAGATGAAAGCACAGGAGGTAAAAATAGATTGATTGTTGGGATAGAGAGAGATAAAAAGTTGATTTTGGATGTTATATTACCTTATTACCTTACCTTATTTTACCTTACTTTACCTTATTTTAATTTATACCTTACCTAGCCTTCAGCCTTCCTCCCCCCTCCTCCCTTCTCCCTCTCCTCCTCCTCCTCCTCCACCCTCTCCACCCCCGTGTGACAGTCATGAGGCTGGAGGTGGTGAGGCCCTCAACAGGAGACGTTCATGACACTCACTAACAAGCATCCTGAGGACTCACTCCACCCCGGCGTAAACAAGATAGTTGTGAGCAAGTGTCTGACGGAGGAGGGGGGAGGAGGAGGGGGTGGAGGAGAGGAGGTTGAGGGGTTGGGGTGGAGGGGGTTGAGGAGGAGGGGGTTGAGGGGGGGGTGGAGGAGGAGGGGTTGGGATTCTTTAAGTATTTCGTACGTTGTTGTTGTTTATTGTGGTGGTGGTGGTGGTGGTGGTGGTGGGGTGGTGGTGATGGGTGATGGTGGTGATGATTGTGGTGGTGGAGACATGTGCCAGCAGTAGTACCACACCACCACACTCAGTCCTACACAACACCCGGTAATGGCCACTTGTGCCCGCCCGTAATGTAAGTCAGTAGGTCCTTGACACACCGCATGATTACCGTCCATCGCCCGCTGTACCGTCCTCGCCCGCTGTGTACCGTCCTCGCCCGCTGTACCTCCATCGCCCGCTGTACCGTCCATCCCACCGTCCTCGCCTCCATCGCCCGCTGTACCGTTCATCGCCCGCTGTACCGTTCATCGCCCGCTGTACCGTCCATCGCCCGCTGTACCGTCCATCGCCCGTACCACCGTCCATCGCTGTACCGTCATCGCCCGCTGTACCGTTCATCGCCCGCTGTACCGTCCATCGCCCGCTGTACCGTTCATCGCCCGCTGTACCGTCCTCGCCCGCTGTACCGTCCCTCGCCCGCTACCGTCCTCTCGCCCGCTGTACCGTCCCTCACCCGCTGTACCGTCCCTCGCCCGCTGTCGCCCGCTCGTCCCTCACCCGCTGTACCGTCCCTCGCCCGCTGTACCGTCCCTCGCCCGCTGTCACTATTACCACACTTCAACAGTTCTTAATGACTTAATGGTGGAGAGAGACCACATCGTGTGCTGCCTCCACCCAACAACTTGCCCGCCCGCCCACCTCCACCCAAATATTTGCCCGCCTGCCCACTTCTACCCACCCATCTACCCACCCATCTACCCATCCTAGACGATGAGTTAAAGTGATGCATTTGTGTGGAGGTGTTGTGTAGGAGTGTGGAAGACAGGAGATGTGAAAGACGTAGCGTTATGTGGTGGTTTGGAGGAGGTGTGGGAAAGTGGAGGTATGTAGAGTCATCATGGCTGTGGTAGGACCTGGCTGTGGTAGAAAGTGGCTGTGGCAATACCCTGACTCAACCGGAACGTGACTTGTCATTCACACACCATGACTGTAACCTGTGGCGTGTGTGTGTGTGTGTGTGTGTGTGTGTGTACAAACATCATCATCTACAAGTGTTCAAGTGCGTTTATACAAGTGTGTACATGAGCCGTGAGTGTAAGCATGTGTAACTGTCCTGTGTGTGTGTGCGTGTATAACAACAACACGTGTACAGCCCGTGGTGGTGTGCATGTACTAATGTACTTTATCGTGTGTGTGCCCCACCGCTCTCAATTTATGTAGATTTATCTAATTGGCTTGACTAACAAACTCGTTATTATGTAAATTTATGCAAATATGTTGATAATGGGATCTTTTTCTCGTGTGTGTGTGTGTGTGTGTGTGTGTGTGTGTGTGTGTGTGTGTGTGTGTGTGTGTGTTTTAACCTAACCTAACCCTGTCATTATTTCTATCTCTCTCTAGATAAGAATCTTAAAAAATAATAAATTCAAATTATTTATCAACCTTCCTGGAAGAGAATCATCACTAAACAACTTGTGACTCGATTCTTAAAAGTTCAGAAATATGAGGAATATTTTTTTGTACACAAGTAACACTAAAAGTAACCCAACACCAGGTAACACAATACACAGGTAAAACTAAAGTAACAGAAACAGGTGAACACATAGATAACGCAGGTAACACACAGGTGACACTGGTAACACATAGGTAACACATAGGTAACACATAGGTAACACACAGGTAACACACAGGTAACGCAAGATATTTTTTAATACCTTCCATCTAAATATATGTTGAGTTTCCTGGAGGAATACTTGTTTAATTGGTGGTTGAGGGAAGATGTGTGTTGGGGGGAGGTGGGGGTGAGGGGAGGGGAGGTGAGGGGGGGAGGAGGATGAGGTGGGGGGTAGAGATATGGTGTCAGAACTTTGAAGATTGAATATAATAATAATAATAATAATAATAATAATAATAATAATAATAATAATAATAATAATAATAATTTGTTTATATTTTAGTACATATCAATATTTTATTTTTATTTTTAAGAATCTTTAATAAAATGCAACATCATTATAGTTCTTTTCATTGTCTATCTTTTTATGTATTTTTTTTAATATATTCTGTTTACTCTTCGCTTTAATCATTTCTTATTTGGTTTAGTAATTTATTTCATCTTATCTTCGTAAAAACTAATTGATTATTTTCCTTGTTACAGGTAAGTACAGTCCACGGCGGTGAGCAGGTTGGCGACGACCACAATGTGAGTTTTCATAAGTCCGGTAGCTGGTAACATTTACTCAACCTTTCTACCAACCACGAGCGCTTAAGTGGTGAGGGGGGGAGGAGGGGAGAGGGAGGAGTATGGGGGGTTGTTGCTTGCGGCTGATGTCACTCTGTCTATTATTCAACAGTGGCTGGGAATTCCGTCGTGGTGGTAGTAGTAGTGGTGGTGGTAGTGGTGGTAGTGGTGGTAGTAAAGGTCACACTAGATGGAATTTAATATTAAAAAAAAATGATTTAGTTGTTTGTGTGAGTTTAGTCCAGGTGAACGAAGCATTAGGTAAGAATTGGTTATATTTAAGTAATTCCAAGACGGATGATGTAGACGACTTATATTAAAAGAGTTAAGTAATATTTAGTGTTATTTTAACTCTTAACCGGATGATAATATAATTAGTTCAAGTCTGTTTGTTTAATGAAGTCCGGACCAGATTCTTTGGGTCCAGTGTATACATATTTAAAGTCCGGTTTAGACCACATGATGATTGTTGTAGGTTTGGTCTATATTGAGGTCTGGTGGTCTAGTGAGGTCCAGGCCGCATAGTGACTCCCCTGGCACCTTTTTTGTGGGCCAGTGAGGTGAACGCCTGATGGTGATGACACTTGTCTGGTGTTGCGTCAGGCGGGTGATGGACGCCACCCCGTCATTACTGTCCCCACAAAACTTTCTCTCTGTAACTTTGTGAACGTTCACCATTATTTTAGGCTCGGCCAGACTCAAGTTCCAGTTGTGATAATGTGATTTTTTTCATGGCTATAGTCTGTAAAAAAAGGTTGTGATTTTAAAGTTATATAATACATATTGTAAGGAGTAAGTCAGTCCGCTTTGAAGTGCGTGAGAGACGTCCTCGAGGGTTATGACTACCTGAGGCTGCCAGTTAACTATCTTGTGGCCGGTGGTAAGGGAAGGTAGATTGGTCGCTTCCTGGAATTTAATATTAAGCCTCTAATATAACACGAGGTTTATTGTTCGCCCGCGGGGCCCCTCTGGAGTGGAGGTCTTGAGTGCTGGGAAATAAAAATGTGTCTGGTTGTGTGTGTTGCTGCGCTGGGAGCCGGGTGCCAGCGTGGCACTCCTCTCCAGCTGCCACTCCAGAACTCACATTACTCCTGTAGCAGGTGAAGTAGGACCTTGTTAGCCTCCCTGGCCTAATGGCTGGCCTCCACCTCTACCGACAGGAACATCTTGACATCGTCGAGTAACCTGCAAGACGAGAGAAGCTAATTATTTTTCTTTCGTCCAGTGAAAGGCATCTTGTTATGGAGCTGGGAGCTCTTTGGGCAGTGGGAGCCACTCTTAAAAGGACTGGTAAGAGTTGATATCCTGTAGGAGCTGACCCACGGTGAACTCGAGGGCTCTTGGGCGTCGTGTGAGGGATGCTCCTGCAGGAAGAGCTAGTTATTCCGTCCCTGGCGGCGGGCTGACCCCTCTCCTCGCCACTAGTGAAGGCGGCCCCTCTCCACCTTCAGGAGAACCTCTTGAAGGAATACACTTTTGTTATTTAGTCTGGGTATGTCGGCCACTGACCCTCCTTCTTCTTCCCCCCCATCTCACCCTCCCTTAGCGCCCCTTCCCCCTAGTCCCACTTAAGCACGGACGACCGCTCCTCCTTCTCCTCACCCCCTCCCTATCTCCCTCCCCATACCCCCCCTCCACCACTCCAGTCTTGGGTCTGACGCACCGGAAGATAAGGGCGACCACTCAGAGAGCCTCGCCATATTGAGATTTATTCCAGTGTGTACGCACCGGAAGATAAGGGCGACCACTCAGAGAGCCTCGCCATATTGAGATTTATTCCAGTGTGTATTAGTTGAGAGACGCGTTGCTTATTGTCGCTCTTGTTGTCTTAGATGTTTACTCACTGTGTGTACACGAGTGTGAGTCCCCGTCGCCTCTCTAGGGTTATGTAAAGCATCAAGGTGTTTACCGCTTTGGATGTTAACAGGTAATTGACGTTCTTAGGAGGTGAATGATGAGTGTAATTACCTTCCTGTTTGTCGTGAGGTAAGACTGGCCAATCTAGTCTCTCCTCACCACACAGATGCCCGCAGGAGTCCTTCATTAGTAACTGTATATTTAGTTTATGGGAATCAATCGATCAATAGCAGGGCCACCATCTTTGAGCTGCTGTCATGATCGCTATTATCACCAGGTCCAGAGGTGTTCATCATCATCTTCATCATCCTCATCTGTACCACCATCATTACCTTTATTACTATCATCACTATCATCACTATCACCATCATCATCATCACTACAAGGTGGGTGAGCGGGGGTGGAGGCGATTCACTGATAAGGTTGCACCAACTCGACTCCCAGAAACGAGTCCTCAGAGACCTCAAGTTTTCCGAGTCTGGCTGAGCTGGGCCGTACGCTGAGCTCATTCCCAAGCTTAACTTTCTTAATTTAAATCTCTGGGTACAGATTCTCCGGGTGAGTTTTAGCGGCAACAAACGCAGCTCGTGCAGGTTGTAGACGTGTTGTGGACGTAGTGTTGCGTGCTGGCTGCTGTTACGTCAACCTGTGCGTCAGGTCTCGTAAGATTCGAGACACGAGTTCATTGGTTTATCATCCCCCGAAGCTTCGACTCCACATTATTTCAGTACTGCATTATTGTTTATTATATTGCACATTTATTCATTGTTGCAATTATATATATTTTTTACAGGAGAAAATTAGTTTAATTTACATAATTTTGAAAACAATTCTCTCAACAAAAAGAAATAAACATGAGTTCTGCTTTTATACGTTGTTTTCAATTTAGTTTCTTGTTTTGTTGAAGTAAATTGGATTTTTTTTAATGTTTAACTTCTGTTTGTCTTTTATTTTATGTTACTCATCACCTTAAACACAATTTTTATCTTTATCTTTTCTTATTATCTCTATTCCAAGCACCTCCCTCCCTCCCTCCCTCCCTCCCTCCCTCCCTCCCTCCTCCCTCCTCCTCTCCCTCCCCTCCTCTCCTCCTCCTTCCTTCCTCCCCCTTCCTTCCCTCCCCCTCTCCCCCAACCCTTCCCTCCTACAATATTTTATAAATATCCCTCTAACTCCTTACAACACCCTCCTTCTCTCTCCCCTCTCCCATACATATCCCCCCCCCCCACAGTACCCCCTCCCCGCC
The DNA here is from genome assembly GCF_018991925.1 of Homarus americanus. Classification (NCBI taxonomy): domain Eukaryota; kingdom Metazoa; phylum Arthropoda; class Malacostraca; order Decapoda; family Nephropidae; genus Homarus; species Homarus americanus. The sequence continues at coordinate 213,455 of NW_024717541.1, read as the reverse complement.
GTCCCCGCCGGTCAGGGCTGAAGTGACAAAGGGTTAGGTCTCTCCCTAACCGGACAGCACTTGGTCACGGCGCGCCAGGGGCCTCCAGCCTCTGTCGACGGCTTTTAGAGGCTTTTTAGTCTTTGTGGACGGAGGTGGGGGAGCTTTTTTTATTTTTGTGGGCCGATGGGGGGAGGAGGGTGAGGGGGCCGGTAGGGGAGGGGTGAGTGTTTGTTTTTTTATGGATGGAGGGGGGGCGTAGTCTTCTTTCAAGAGGCTTGTCATGTTATCCGCCGAGTCATTGTTATGTACGTGTGTTGTAGTTGGGTGTTGTCGTAGACGTAGATTGTTGTACTGGAGGTATGAAGGCTACAAGCTATAACAGCCTGGGTGATCAGCGTGTTCTCTCTCTTCATTACCAGTGATAAAATGAACCACAGGTGTTATTAAGCCAAGGTAGACTACAGTGCTTGCGTTGATGGTAATGGAGTGGTGGTAGGGTGAGAGTGGTGATGGTGGCAGAGTTTGGACTTAGTGGTGGCAGGGTGGGGACTTAGCGGTGTCAGAGTGAGGACTAACGGTGTCAGAGTGTGGACTAGCGGTGTCAGGGTGGGGACTTAGCGGTGTCAGAGTGAGGACTAGCGGTGTCAGAGTGAGGACTAGCGGTGTCAGAGTGAGGACTAGCGGTGTCAGGGTGGGACTTAGCGGTGTCAGAGTGAGGACTAGCGGTGTCAGAGTGGGGACTTGGTGGCAGGGTGGGGACTTAGCGGTGTCAGAGTGAGGACTAGCGGTGTCAGAGTGTGGACTAGCGGTGTCAGAGTGTGGACTAGCGGTGGCAGGGTGGGGACTTGCGGTGTCAGGGTGGGGACTTAGCGGTGTCAGAGTGTGGACTAGCGGTGTCAGGGTGGGGACTTAGCGGTGTCAGAGTGAGGACTAGCGGTGGCAGGGTGCAATTTGAAGGTGGTGGAGCATGAATCAACACTGACAGGGCATATATTGTGAGTGTGGAGGAGGCGGGGTGAAGAGTGCCAGCCGCTCATAGGAGAGCAGGGCCCGGGGCAGGGCGGGGCGGGGCTTGGGTGGCACTGCACAGACAGGGGCACCTCAAGCAGTCAGGAGTTGTCAGTCTGTTTGTCTCAGCTCCAGCAATCAGCATCGCTTGGTGTCCCCCTACTCTTCTCTACCCCCACGCTTTGGAGATTACGCCAGACGAAATAGTGACTTTTCTGCTGCTTCCATTGGTCCTCTTCATTTTGAGTACGAGCATTGGCCTCCTCCTCCTCCTCCTCCTGTTGCTGTTCCCTCCCTCCCGCCCACACACACACACACACACACACACACACACACACACACACACACACACACACCTCAACGTTTTAATTTAACCTCCTGTCACCTCTTATCACTTCCTCCCTCTCCCTATTCACTACTCGTCTTATTTATTACTGTTCACGTTCTCTCTCCTCTCACCATTATTTATTATCGTCAGGTTTAAAATCCCGTCATTTTATTTACTTTTCTCTGTATGCATATAATCCATTAATGTAGGAGGAAAGGGAGGGAGAAGGAAGGTGAGGAAGGAAAGTGAGGGAAAAGGTGAGGAAGGATGTGAGGAGTAAAGGTGAGGAAGGAAGAGAAAAAAAAAAAAAAGAAGGAGGAGGAAGGTGAGGAAGGAAGGTGAGGGAGAAAGGTGAGGAAGGAATGTGAGGAGTAAAGGTAGGAAGGAAGGTGAGGGAGGAAGGTGAAGGAGGAAAGTGAAGAGGAAGGTGAGAGAGAGTGTGGTGAGAGGAAGGTGAAGGAGAGAGTGTGGTGAGAGAAAAGAGGAAGGTGAGAGAGAAGTGTGTGGTGAGAAGAGGAAGGTGAGAGAGAGAGTGTGGTGTGAGAAAGAGGAAGGTGAGAGAGAGAGTGTGTGGTGAGAAAGAGGAAGGTGAGAGAGAGAGTGTGGTGAGAAAGGGAAGGTGAGAGAGAGAGGAGTGTGGTGAGAAAGAGGAAGGTGAGAGAGAGAGAGTGTGGTGATGGGTAGACGCCAGACTGTTACTGTGTTTTGTGTCAGCTTAAGTGAGGCAGCAGAAACACAAGGGTTTTAAATTACGGAGTCGAATGTTGGCAGAAATATAGTTGGTGGAAAGGTGCTGTTTAGGGCAGGTGTGGCTCAGGTGTGGGTGGTGTGGGGGTGTGGGCGTGAGTTTAGATGTTTAAAGAAGTGTGGTACATAATTCAATAAATATACAGAAATATAAAATAGAAGACAAAATCGGGGATATAAATAAAGAGAAGGAAAAAGTATAAAAGTAAACAAGTAGATAGAAAAGTAAATTCTTAAAAAAAAAAAAAAAGGTTTATACGCATTTTCCCGGAAGGTTTTTGTGTTCTTGGTGGCTATTTACGCTGGCGTCGGGGCGTATATCGCGTCGTGTGGCGGGGCAGGGGGCGTAATGCTGGTAGACGGGGTGAAGACTACTGGCCTAGACCGGCTCTACCACAACTACCACCCCAACCACGACGACAACCACCACCACTGCCGCTGACACTCGGGATAAGACGAATCTCACCCGAGGCTCCGTATAGGGAAGGCGGGCCACGGGTGGAGGAGTATGGAGTGCCACTGACATTGGCACCCCTCCCCCCCTCTCCCTCCTCCCTCCCTGCTAACCTAACCCACCCTGGGGCTGTACCTCTGTCTCTCTCGTTTCCTAAGACCAGTGACTTCCCTTCATTATTGTTTTCTTCTCTCTCTCTCTCTCTCTCTCTCTCTCTCTCTCTCTCTCTCTCTCTCTCTCTCTCTCTCTCTCTCTCTCTCTCTCTCTAGTATGGAAGAAAGATGTAAAGAGGGAGAGAGGAAGAGTGAAGAAAGGATGAAGATGGGAAGAGGGAAAAGAAGATGTGTATAGATTTATTGTCATGTTTATTATTATTGTCATTATCTTTCCTCACCTTCCGTACATTGTGTTATGCTTATTCCCTCATTCTTAAAGGTGATAAGAGACGTCAGATTATTATTATTATTATTATTAGTAGTAGTAGTAGTAGTAGTAGTAGTAGTAGTAGTATTAGTAGTAGTAGTAGTAATAGTAGTAGTAGTAGTAGTGTTATTATTGTTGTTGTTGTTGTTGTCGTCATTACAGTTATTGTTACTTTTATCATTATTAGTTAAACATTGAGTGGACTACAGACCTCCCAGGATGAGAATTATTTTCCTTATTGATGAGACAGTGTTTCAGATTGTATAACTCTCCTGGATAATGTGATGGGTCGTTATTATTATTTATTACCACAAAGTATCGTTCACTGCGTAATTAAAATATTTATTCTTTTAATTAATTTCACTTAAAATCAACATAGACTGATATTTGTGTTATTGTTTTTTTTTTATTGTTATTATTTATGTATTAGTTAAAAAAATGCCGTGTTGCGTGGCGGGTCAATTATTTTTATTATTATTTTATTCAAATATGATGCCCAGTGCAGTGTTCGGGGTGGTCCTATTATTTTTGGTATATTTTATTTATTTTTTATTAATATTATATGGTAGGGTGTAGGGGCCAAGGCTGCTCTATGTATTTTTATATTATTTAAATGGGACACAAGAGGTGATGTTACAAAAAATTCACCGAGGTATTTTTTTCCATTTTTATTTATTTTTATATAAATTCTGTTATAAGAGAAGTATTCTAAAATTGGTTTTATTATTTATTTATTATTATTATTATTATTATTATTATTATTATTTATTATTATTATTATTTAAATGTAATATGGAAGGGTAAAATAGACTTAATTTTGTTTTATTGTTATTAACTTTAGATAGGATGGAGAGAGAAGTGTTCCAGAACCGGTCTCTTGCTCTCATCATTATTAGTTTGTATAAGTGTGTGTGTGTGTGTGTGTGTGTGTGTGTGTGTGTGTGTGTGTGTGTGTGTGTGTGTGTGTGTGTGTGTGTGTGTGTGTTAGTTAATGAAGACGTGGTGGGGGAGCAGCTCGCCAAAAGACAGTGTGATCCCGGCTCGTTCATTTCTGCGCTGGAACTAACTGTGCATAAAGAGAAGCCCAATTAACTCCAATTACCGAGGCTGATGAACTGAGCAAGCAGGGACCCTGAGGCGGCCCCGGCCCACACCCAGGTCAGGCCCCAGCCCACACCCACCTCCCAGGCAAGGCCAGACCCCGACCCATACCCACCCCAGGCAAGGCAAGACCTGGCCCATATACCCCCACAGACAAGCCCAGACCCCGGCCCATATAACCCCTAGGCCAGCCCTGACCCCTGCCCACACCTCCCATACTCCAGCATAAAAGACCCTTCACTGGCCTTAGTCTCTAAAGACCGCCAAGGCTCTGGCAGTACAGACCCTAACACGTGCCCACACATTAACCCACTCACTCCTGCTGTAGGGGCAGACGGGAGGTGACAGTATGTAGGGGGGTTTGATGCCCCGTGAAGAGAAAAGGAAGGGGAGGACATAGAGAAGGAAATGGGGACGAAGTGTTAAGGGAAAAGGGAAAGAGGGGATGAAAGGGAAGTAAGGAAGGGTTAAACTATTACATCATAGCCAATTAGGAGAGAGAGAGAGAGAGAGAGAGTTTTGACCATCACCCGATTGTGTATTGCAGAAATTGGACCTAATCATCGGAAACTGTAAACAAAGTATTTCGGGGACCTGTGATTAGCGACACGGGTCAGCACCGATTGGAAGGGGAGAAGGGAAGGGGGTTGAGAGAGGAGAGAGAGAGGGAAGGGATGGGAGGGGTGAAGAGATGGAGAGAGAGAGAGAGAGAGAGAGAATAATATGAAGGGGAAGAAGACAATGGCGAAGAAGGGGAAAGAGGAGGAGGCGGTGCAATGTGGTCTAGAACAAGAAGAAAGAAGGAAAAGTGAAGAAGAGAAAGAAGAAGAAAGAAGAAGAAGAAGAAGAAGAAAGAAGAAGAAGAGCAGTGAGGCGGTACAGGGTTGTGGGTAGCGGTGGTAGAGGCGGGAACATTGTATCATAGCGGCAAATTATAGGTGTTGCATGTTGATAGTCTGAGGCCCTCTGGTGGTGGACAACCCCTCCCCCTCCCTCACCCAATCCCTCCCCCACCCCCTCCACAACCCCACCTCCCCAACCCCCCTCCCCAACCCCACCCCTGAGTCTTAAGAGATTCTGACGATAATGATTATTTTTGTTTGTGATTTTAACGATAATTTAATATTTGTTTAATAATTTTAACGATAATTTTTTATGTTTTTATGCGTTTTGGGGATAATATAATTTTTTTTAGATATTCTTACGATAATTTGAGTCTTTTTATTGATTCTTACGAAAATTAAGACTTTTTGGTAATTAATTAGATGCAGTTAGGTGCGTTCTCAAATTATTTAATTTGTTTTTCAATTTTTTTTTACCGTAACTGGAAATTTAAGAACGCATTTAGTTACGATAGTTTTTAAGTTTTATTATGGCGTTTTCTTTTTAGTGCGTTCTCTGTCTCATTCCTATAGTGAAACAGTTAAGTGAGTTCTAAAATTTGAATGCATTTAGTTAAGACAGATTTGCAAAAATATAATAGCGTTCTCTTTTAGTCCGCGTTCATTATCATAGGTATATACTTTAGTGAGATATTAAAAAGCGTTCTCATATCCATTAGGAGGAGTTTTTTTTTAACCCGGTAATTAGAGACGTGAGAACGCAACTGGTTTTAATAAGAGTCTGGGTATGACGTCATCGCGTTTTTTGTGGTGTCAAATGCTGCGTTCTATTGCTCTCACTTACTGGAGGAATTTATCTAAGGAGTATTTTCTTTAAACAGTCAAGTCCTCATCCTGCAGGGTCTCAGGTTGTGTGTGTGTGTGTGTGTGTGTGTGTGTGTGTGTGTGTGTGTGTGTGTGTGTGTGTGTGTGTGTGTGTGTGTGTGTGTGTGTGTGTGTGTGTGTGTGTGTGTGTGGCTACCCCTGGGTGGTCCAGTTAGGGGCCCCCCGGCGTGTGAGCTGTTCTAGTCTCTTCCTGGCCCCTGTGTGGGTGTTGGTCTAGCCTTCTCCTGATGAGGCGTGGATAGTATGATGTGACAGGAGGGGCCAGGAAGAGAGAGAATGTGTCAGGAGGGAAGAGGGAGTCGTAGGGAGTGTCAGGAGGGCGAGGGAGTGTCAGGAAGAGAGAGGGGCGGCGTCAGTCATCGGAGTGAGGACTGGATGGACCATAATTGATGCGGGAGGTTTACCTGGGTAGTAAATATACTTTTAAGGTGAATAATGTACGTCCGTGTGTTGATGGTTATCTCTCTCACCCCGAGGGCGGGGCGGGGCGGGGCGGGGCGGGGCGAAGAGCGGGGGGGATGTAGTGTGAAATAGCCTAAAAAACAAAATCACCGTATAATGTCTTTTGACTCACAGGATGAGTGTGGGGTGCACAATAAAGTAGCCGCTGTAAGCTGCAAAATCAAATCAAAATCAACGTCTCCCCTCTGCATCACCACACAACCTACTGCAGCTTAAACACCGTCAACAAACACCAGAAACACGCACCTCTGCCTTGTCAACACTCATGGCCATAACTCTTGAAAAAACAAAAAACATACAAAGGTGTTTTTACGGGTATATCACTTCCCTAGCAACCGATCCGCGTGTCTGAGCTCTCACGGTTGCTAAGGGACAGACGAAAGTTGGCGGAGTTTAGTGGATAGATCAGGTGGTTAGATTCCTACTGCTGTTGTATTTCTGTGGATTGTATTATTGTTTGTTTTTACGGCGAAAGACATCGCATATGGTTTATTTTTTCGGTGGATGAGAATACTTAATGCAATAATGTGGTTGGTGCATCCATTAAAGGGAAGGTTGATTGGTTGAGGGTGAATATTCGTCTTTTGGTAGATTGGCAGTGGGTAGACGTGGATGAGAGTGGACGTGGTGGATGAGTTGAGGTGGATGTGGGAGTGTGGAAATGGAGGTGAAGGTGGGAGTGTGTAGGTGGTAGGAGGGTGACTGGGAGCAGACAGACAGACAGACAGACAGACAGGTATAGGCAGTAAGGCCCCGGGGGGGGTTATGAGACCTTGTAGTAAACGATCTTAGCTTGCCAACTACACGGCCGCTCGTAATGCAGACTGGAGAGCTGTGGTTAATATCATGGAGCAGCAAATTACGTACACACACACACACACACACAAACATATATTTCGACGCCAACATACAACTCCCCCTCACCCAACATGTTCGTCGTGTATGCAAATGAGGCTGTGCATATTTGATGACATTAAAATATAGGAACATTATTTTACATATGTGACCCCCCTCCTCCCTCCCTCCCTCCTCCCTCCCTCCCAGGCTTAGACATTAAATATTAGTAAATTGGTGGCACTAACTCCTCACTAACGCCCTCACTAACTCCCTCACTCCACCCACATCCCTCACCAACACAGACTCTCCTTCACCCCTTCCTTCCACTTTCTCGTTAACTCCTTCACTCCTCCCTAACCCCCCACACACACACACACAGGTCAGGAGCGCTGCCCCAGGATAAATTATGCGGACCACTTTTAAAGTTTCAACTCTAGTCTACATGTCTCACGGGCGGAGTGGTGGCGGGGGCGATGCGAGGAGGGCTGTGTGTGTGAGTTACAGGGCGGGTTCAGTTGGATTATTACGGGGCTTTATAGGATGGGTGGGTGGGTTTTCGGGGTGGGCCCTGGTGCAAGGTGGGCTGCCTGTGAAAGTACCGGCAATTGGGTTTTACGGATGAGTCAGAGGGTTTCTACAGGGCGGGGTGGAGTGCGGTGAGGCGGGAGGCAGGGCGGGGCGGGCGGGGGCAGGGGTGGAGCACGTTGAGGGTCACATGATCCTGGCAGTGAAGACAATACAGGGTTAACGTGGTGGACGTACGCTACTGGGTGACTTCTTACGAGGCGGGGCTAGAGGGCACTACGGGGCAGGATGGGGCGTGGCGGGGCTTTGGTCAAGCTAGGGAGAAAATACGGCAGGGTGACTGATTGCGGGGCGGGAAGGGCGGGGCTATTACTGAGCTTGTTATAAGTACGTGATGGGATGACTTGTTGGGAGGCGGGACGGGGCGGGGCGGAGTGTATCATCGTACTGTAGTTAGTTGTTGGCAGCGATAATTTCTTCAGGTTATACCCAGCTGATGCCCTCCCTCCCCTCCCTATTCATCCCCCTCTCCCCCTCCCTCCCCTCCAAGCATCAGTAGCGTGGTGGAGGCGGTCATCTCGGCGTGTGGTGTAAGTACTGGGTATTACTGTGATGGAGGTCTGCCACGCCGTGTTTTTAATGGCCGCCGGGGAATCGAACCTGAGACCGCGAGATTGAAATACCTGTAGTCTAGCTAGGTGGTTGACTGGCTAGCTTTGGTGGCTGGTAGGTTGACTGGCTGGCTGGTTGACTGGCCGGCTAGATGACTGGTTGACTAGTTGGCCAGGTAGCGGTTCCTCAATGTGTATCACCTGACACCTCTCTCTCTCTCCTCAGTTACTTCTCTACCTCATTTGCTATCTTCCTTCATCATCTCCTGCTTTCCTTCTCCCCTCACTTTCTTTCCCCCCTCCCCCCGCCCTTCAGTTCCCTTCACACCTCATTCTACTCTTACCGTTCTCCCTCACTCCCCCGCCTCTTATTTTCATTATCATTCCCTCATTCTCGCTTTCTTTCATACTCTTCCTCCCTCCCCCCTCATACCCCTCCTCCTCATAGCTATCCCTTACCCTCCCCCATTCTTCCCTCATTCCCCTCATCAGAGATAAAAGGGAAACAAATGGGCAAGATAGAAGATTAGAGTGCAGTTTTCTCTCCTGCTGTACTGGGGTGCGATGGCCCGCCAACTGCTGGTGATAACGCCAGGCAATGAATCCTGTGTAGCGTGTGTGGTGGTGGCAGGGTGTCGTGGTGGTGGTGGCAGGGTGTCGTGGTGGTGGTAGGGTGTCGTGGTGGTGGTAGGGTGTCGTGGTGGTGGCAGGGTGTCGTGGTAGTGGTGGCAGGGTGTCGTGGTGGTGGTAGGTGTCGTGGTGGTGGTAGGGTGTCGTGGTGGTGGCGGGTGTCGTGGTAGTGGTGGCAGGGTGTCGTGGTGGTGGTAGGGTGTCGTGGTGGTGGTAGGTGTCGTGGTGGTGGCAGGGTGTCGTTGTGGTGGCAGGGTGTCGTCCTTCTCGTCTATCCTCCAGGGGATCTACAGGAGACTGCCTGAAGGAGTTTCGAGTGTCCATCTGCATATAGGGTCAGTGTTAGTGGTGGTAATGATGGTGGTGGTAGTTAAATAATGGTAGGTAGTAGTAGTAGTAGTAGTAGTGGCGGTGGCGGTGGCGACGGTGGTGCAGCGGTGGTGGTGGTGGTGGAGGAGCAGGGAGGGCGACCGGTGCACGTGTTGCAGTGTGCGTGCTGGGGAGGGAAGGCGACCCCAGTCTCCATAACAACCACGGATGCTGCCCTCTCCTCTCTTCTTCCATCTCCCCTGTTCCTCCTCCCCATGCTGTTATTGCTGCTACTGCTGTTACGTTTCTGCTGATCTTGTTACTTGTGTTGATGGTGGTAGCGGTGGTGCGGCTACATTACTCCTACTGGTGGGGGGTTTAGTGGAGGCTGGTGGTGGTAGTGGTGGTAGTTAGTAATGGTGGTTGGTAATACTGGTATGTTGGTTGGTAATACTGGTATGTTGGTTGGTTGGATGGTTGATAAAGTTGGTGGTGTTAGTGGTGGTGATTGATCTTCAATCCTGTTCCTTCCTTGTCCTCAACTCCGTCTCTCTCCTGTTCTCGACCCCGTCTCTCCCCCTCCCCTCCCACCCGTCTCTCACCCCTCCCTCCCCACCCGTCTCTCACCCATCCCCCACCGTCTCTCACCCTCCCCGTCTCTCCCCGGTCTCCTACCCCTACCCTCCGTGTCCTCGACGTGTGCGTGCCCCTGAGCCTGGCTTTAGAAATAGCAGATTTGTTACACCAGTTTCGTGTATATTGCATCGGCTTGTTGGAAGAGTGGCTGGACAACACCATCTTTTTCTTGTGGCATTTCGTATTTTTTTGTCATTTTTTGTGTGTGTGTTCTTTTCCCTCCTCGGCCATTGGCTTGTTGGCAGGTTGTCATGCATAACGCTTTAGGGGAGTCATGACTTCCTCTCTGCCACCTGTCATGTTCATTCTCCCCCAAGGTCTTTAAGTGCCTCTCGTGTTCACTCCAGCTATTGAGGGGTTTACCGCCGCCCTTGTGTTAGCTGTTCATTCTAGCTGTTATACCCCCCTCTCGTTAATTATGTTTCTTTCCCTCCCTGATTTTAGCTCTTTTTTTTTTAGCTGTTTTAACCCTCTCAGCTATACCGTACGTTAGCTGTTCTATTCCACCTGCTTTATCTATTCCCACCTCCCCCATTCTGTTAGCTGTTGCCTCTTCTAGCTGTCATCCTCAACATTGCTATAAGGCATCCGCCCCTCCTTCCTCCTGATAGCTGTGCAGTTTCCTTGATTAAGTTGGCTGGTTTTAGCTTTTTTTTTTCCTTAACTGTTCGACGTCTTAGCATCCCCACCACCTCTTCTTTCCTCCACCTCCTCCCCCAACTTCCTCATCCCCACCTCCTCCCTCCTTCTCCCCACCTTCTTCCCCTGCCTCCCCTCACCGCCTTCTCCTACCTATTCTCATTCCTAGTTGATTGTCCTCCCTGGAGTTTCCATTCCTACCCCTCGTCCTCCTAGGTTTCCCCTCCTCCTCCTCCTCCTCAGCTAGATTTCTCCTCTCAAGCCTTTGTCCTCCCCAGCTGACGGCCTTCTCCCCCTCCTCCTTTCCTTAACCACCCTCCCTCCTCTTACCCTTCTCCTCCCCTTAACCCTCCTCCCTTTTCACCACCACCATTATCCCTTCTTCCCCCCTACCCCTTTCCCTCCTATCCCTTCCCCTCTTCCTCCACCCCCACCCCCACTAACTTCAGGGTGACGGGGACGCCAGCTGGGTCACTCTCTACCCTGGCTAGAGCTTCTGGTCTTAGCGATGGCATTGGTCGGACTTGAGACTTGATTACTCGGAGAGGGTCAGGAGGGGGTGAGAGAAGGGGGTAGGGGGTGTTATTGCACAGTGGCGCTCGTGTTGTTGATTACAGTGGAGTTGCATACATATTGCACGCCCCCGTTGCCCCAGGACGGACGAGGCTGTGGTGGAGACACTGCAAGATGAGTCGGAAGTTCGTTTGTTGCTGCTGCCCATTTCTTATAAGGGGTAGTTAATGGTGTTTAGTGACGGAGGGGTAGTTAATGGTGTTTAGTGACGGAAGATGGCACCTTTGTTTGTTTACTTGATCATGATGACGCCTACAGGATAACACTGAGGATCTTGTTGATTTAAAATAATGACTTTAATTATTTACTTAAGATGAATGCTGCTTCCTTCTCTATATACTTAAAATTATGACATTTTCTATTCTGTGTGTGTGTGTGTGTGTGTGTGTGTGTGTGTGTGTGTGTGTGTGTGTGTGTGTGTGTGTGTGTGTGTGTGTGTGTGTGTGTGTGTGTGTGTCGCCGTTGTTGGGTGGTGATGACGAGGTGAGTCCGTTACTAATCCATCCCCCCTTTCCTCCCCTCTCCCACCTCCCGCTGCCCCCACCCACCTTTGGCATCATTCCCAGGGATTCCTGATTAACCAGCCTGCCGTCCGCTGCCCTTGGCGCCATTCCTGGTAATTTCTGGCTTGACCTGGTGACTCTTGGTGACTTACTGAATCCTTGATCGCAAGGTGATTTACTGACTGCTGATATCGTGGTGACTCGTGGCCAGGTGACTCATGGCCAGGTGACTCGTGGCCAGGTGATTTATGAAGACCTAATGACTCATTGATTGCCGTTGCCTTGGTGATTCGTGACATTGTGACTCCTGATGCCGTTAGTCGTGACTCACTGACGGTGGGGAGAGAGTCACTTGTAAATCCACGACGCTCACTCCTCCTCTGCCGCCGCCGCCGCCACAGCTTCGAACAAACAACATTTGCATGTACAAACACTAGGAGGAAGTGGGGGCCATGTCGTCGACACTCGCCCTGCCCCGGCCTCCCAGCGACCCTTCCTTCGTCGTCTTCATCGTCATGGCCATCGTTGTCGTCGTTTGCTTAAGTATGTGTGTCCTGCCCACCCCCCTCCCGTATCCCCCTTCCCCACCCCTCTTCGCCACCCCCTGACTGTCTCCTCGTCTCTTCTAATGAAACCCTCTGTGTCTGGGTCCTCCTCCCCCTCGTTCTTGCCATTGTTGCTGTCACTGTTACTTCCTGTTGCTTCTGGTGTTCTCTCCTTCCCTACCATCCTCTGACGCCTATTGCTGTTGTAGCTCCTCCTCCTCGTCCTCCTGTTGATGTAGCTGTTATTGTTGGTACAGCAGTCTCTCTCTCTCTCTCTCTCTCTCTCTCTCTCTCTCTCCTCTCTCTCTCTCTCTCTCTCTCTCCTCCTGGTATTGTTGCCACTGTCCTGCACACGTTGTTATCCCCTCCTCTTGCTACTCCTGCAGTAGCTGTGATACATCCCGCTGTTATTGTAAATGCTGTTAAAACTCTATTCCTGGTCTTCATTCTTCAGCAGCCTCCTGTTATGCGAACCCTCTGTTGGGACTCCTTCAGCAGCTGTTACTGATGGTCTTCACCCCTCCTCCTGTCGCTGTTGATAATCCTGCCTTACTCGACCATAATTGCAATTAAGGCGCGTGATTATAATGGGGGTGCCTGGCCGTTTGTTTGTGTTGAGGTGACTAGCGCCGTCGTTATGACACTCTCTAATGTCGGCTCGCTTATTCATCCGCCTATGTTGTTATTATCCGTGGTCGATGGTGTTGATATGACGCTAACGTGCTCGCTGGGATGGGTGCAGGGTGATTGGTGTCACCGTGGGAAGGGCGTGTGTGTGTGTGTGTGTATGGAGGGGCGTGTGCTAGGAGAGGCGTATGCTAGGAAGAGTATGTGCTAGGAGGGGGCGTATGCTAGGGTAGGGTGTGTGCTAGGAGGGGCGCATGCTAGGAAAGGGTGTGTGCTAGCAGGGGCGTATGCTAGGGTAGGGTGTGTGCTAGGGGGCGTATGCTAGGAAGGGTGTATGCTTGAGGGGCGTGGTAGTACGGAAAGGCTGGTACTGGGTGTGTGTGTGTGTGTGTGTGTGTGTCAGGTAGTTTGGCCAGCGTCCACAACACAAGTACCTGGGGCGTGTTCACCTCTCCTCAGGTCCTGTTCACATAAACTTCGATTTTCATATTTTTTTTTATGACGAAATTAATGACACTTTTTATCTAGTAGGATTGGACTTGGGGATAATTTGGACTTGAATTAGTTGATTGGTTTTCGTAGTTTTGGACCTTGTGAGAGAATTGAGACGGACTTGGACTTGGCGTGTAGGAGGTGGAGGTGGGAGGCGACGTTCACTTGGTATTCTAGGAGAGACTGGGATTATCAGCGGCTCACACGGCCAAGTTCCGGCTCGAGGAAGTTTGGGTGTGTGGCGGAGGGAAGATTTGGGAGAACCTCGAGGTTGAGAGTGTGTTACCTTGTCTTCCTCAGCAGGAGATCTGACTCAGTGGTCTTCTTCTTCTTCTTGTCTTCTTTGTTTTTCCTTTTGTATTCTTGTTCTTCTTTTTTTTCATCTTCTTTGGTTTTTCTTCTTCTTCTTTCTTCCAAATTATCTTTACATTTCTAGACTCTCTATGATTAATTGCTATTATTTTTCATTATTTATTTACGTTGTTATTTTTATCGATATATTTTTTCGTTGCATTTTTTAGTTTATTATTATTATTATTATTATTATTATTTTATTATTATTATTATTATTATTATTATTATTATTATTATTATTATTATTATTATAGTTTTCCGTTTTGTAATGTTTTTTCTGTTAAATTTTGTGATAAACTTTCGTTACGATATTATAAAAGTGTATTGAATGTACCTGTAATATTACCTGTCCGCCCCAACTAGATTATGACCTCACCTGTCGACAGTAAATACCTAATACGACAGGTAAACTCCAGGTAAGATTGACCTCCCTCCCTCCCTCCCTCTCCTACCCTCCCCGCCCTTTCCTTTCTCCTTACCTCTCCCAGCATCCTTTTCTACCCTTTCCCTTCTCATCCCCTCTCCCTACGTCCTTCCTCCCCTCCCTCCTACCCCCCACCTCCACCCCCCGTCCTCTGGTCATGTCATCTGTACTTTGTGGTATATTACAGGTGGGAGGGGCGGCAAAGCGGTAGAGGGGGAGAAAGGGTTGGTGGTGGTGGTGGTGGAAGGGTGGTAGTATGGGGAAGGGTGGTTGGTAGACGGAGGTATTCTAGAGGGGAAAAGGATGGTGTGGAAGGGTGGTAGACGGAGAGAAAGGATGGTAGAGAGAGGGATGGTGTAAGGGAATGGTTCGCGGTGGAAGGTGTGATGGAAGGGGAAGGGGTGGGTTGAGATTGATGGCTAGAACGTATGGCAATGTTTACCTACGCGGATTGATGGCGGTGGTGGTTGAGTCGCCGACATATTTATTTATTTATTTTTTGCGTGTGGATATAATCAGGCGGGTAGGAGGGTCTTCCTGATTGATAGATTAACAGCTGTCAGGAGTGGATGTCGGGTACTCACGACCACAAGCACGCATGCACGCAACCTTCCCCTCCTCTGTATGCACGGAGATGCCACACCTGTACAAGCACATAATTATATATGTATGTATAAATACACACACACACACACACACACACACACAGGTAGGTAAGGCTGTGTCGACCACTGAGAACTGAGGAATGATGTCTCCTACACCTTCTCCCTTCCCCACTCTCTCCTATCACGCCTTCCCTATCCCATTCTTCCCCCTCCCTTTCATTCCCTCTCCCATTCATTCCTCTCTCATTCATTCCCTCTCCCATTCATTCCCTCTCCACTCATTCCCCTCCACCCTCCCCTCCTACCCATTCGCCCTCCCACTCATTCCCCCTCTTATTCATCCCCTCCTACTCATTCCCCTTGCTACTCCTTCCCCTCCCACTCACCCCGCCTCCCTCCCTCCCCTCCTACCCATTCCCCTCCCACTCATCCCCCTCCCACTCACACCCCTCCCACTCATTCCCTCTCCCATCAGGTAACCAGAAACGTCATTCTAACCTCACCCACCTCAGCATTCTTCCGTTCACACATGTTATACCGCCACCTGTGTGTGTGTGTACCTGAAAGAGAGATTGACTTTGTGAAATAGATGAATGTTTTTTTCCGGATAGCCGCGTGATTGGTGCCTCTCTCTCTCTCTCTCTCTCTCTCTCTCTCTCTCTCTCTCTCTCTCGGTATATATTTTTTATATATGCTACCTCACCCATGTTTGCTTGGCTCGAATAATTGGATTTACACCTATTTTTTGTTTTTTACTCAATTGTCACTTGGAATTGGTGTGGGGTTTTTTTTGGTGTTTGTTTTATATTTCCCAATTTACGAGTTTAGTGGTCATGCGTAATGTAACCTGTAGTGGAAATTGGGTATTACGCCTATTACGAAATGGTTGGAATTATATATATAGATCCTGCTGAAATTGGCATCTTTCACGTCATGTACTGGAATAGGGCAGTTGCTGTATATTCACACCTATTTTCTCCCATTTGAAACTCTACCTGTGAATACCTGGCCGAAATAATTAGATTTGACTCTAATTACGAAATGGGTGAGTTACTTTTTTCAATAATCTCTTGAAATTGGTGATTCTATTTTGTCATGTAATGGGATATAACCAGGTGCTATATATTCACACCTATTTACTCTCATTTTAAACTCCACCTGTGAATACCTGGTTGAAATAATTGGATTTTATACCTATTACGAAATGGGTGATACTGTCCAGGTTGGTAAATTGGGGAATTATTTTTCTCTCTCGTCAGGTAATGTAATATTGTGTTATGCAAAGTGTCCATTATGTATGTCCTTTTAGTCCAACACTCGTGAATGTTTTTTCACCTATAGAATGACCTGTTTGGTTGGCACTCTCGTATATAGTGAGTGCCACCTATGTTGACAGTGAATGGTGTTACTGCCACACCTGCCTAGCTATAGTGCCAGTCAGGTTTACCAACATCAGGTGTATGTAGTGCCCACCATATATATATATATATATATATATATATATATATATATATAATATATATATATATATATATATATATATAATATAATAATATATATATATATTTATATATATATTTATATTATTATATATATATATATATATATTTATATATATATATATATATATATATATATATATATATATTTATTTATTTATTTATTTATTTATTTATTTATTTTTAAGTGCCACAGTGCCTGGTCGTGGTTCAGTGGCGAAGTGCCAGTTATCGACAGTGCCAGATTATTTTTTTGTGAAAAGTATGGATTTAAATGGCACAGCTGTAGTGATATGTATAGTGCCAAAGGTATAATATATCAGTCTAGTGCAACAGCATAAAGGAAGTGCCGAGCTTTGTAGACAGAGGGAGGGGAGGGAATGCCATATTTCCGGGGGGTGTGTGGGTGGCACTGGGCACTGACAGGGCTTCAGAGCTGATCACTTCTCATACTGGATTACCGTTCATGTAGACTGTTTGATGTTGCCGCCTCTTGTCTCCCCTTATATGCTGACTCTCGCCCCTCGTGACCCCTACGTGAGTGAGGGAGAGGAAGGAAGAAAGGACAGTGGGTGGCGGGTGGGGTGTGGTTTGATGGGTATATAGGGAAGGTTTTAGGAAAGGGAGGGAAGGTGTAGGGAGAGTCAGGTTTGGGAGAGAGGAAGGAGAGCGAAAGAATGCTTTAGGGGTGGTAGAGGCTAGAAGAGAAAAGAGGGGAGGGGAAGAGAGTGAGTTATTGTTACCAGTGGGGAGGGGGAGGAAGAGGGGTGGTACGGAGGAGGAGGAGGAGGGGGAGTGCACGGAAGAAGAGGGGAGGGGCGGAGAAAGAGGAGGCTCAGGGGAGGGACGGTGGAAGAGAGATGGGGCAGAGGAGGAGGAGAGGGTGGGGTGGGGGGGAGAAGGATGAGGTAGACTTGTCGCCTCACAATCGACTGTCGTGTTGGGGATTGATAAAAACCTTACCTGTCATCTTGGCTGTCTTTGGCGCCACTCACCTGGGGGGCAGCGGTTTGGGTGCCTGGGGAGGGTGAGTTATGAGGAGGGGGAGAGGAGGAGGGGAAGGGGAGGGAAAGGGGTGAAAGAGAGAGGAAGAAGGGTGAAGGAAGAGAGGAGGGAAAGAGAAAGGCAGAGAGGAAGGAAGGAGAATAGGCGGGGAGGGAAGGGGAATGATGGGGAAGGATGGGAGTGGAGATGCTTGCGGTGTGAGGAGGGGTGGGGTGGTGCTTGCGGTGTGTGGGAGGAGAGAGGAATGCTTGCGGTGTGTAGGAGGGAGGAAGAGATGCTTGCGTGCTTGATATGTGGGAGGGAGGGAGGAGGGAGGAATACTTGCTTGTGTTATATACTTCTACTACCACTAATGCTACTGATAATAATAGTGCTGGTAGTAGTGGTAGTAGTAGTTGTGGTTGGTAGTGGTCGTAGGTACTTGGGGGTAATAGTGGTAATGAGTCGTGAATGGGTCGTGAAGGATATTAACAGCGATGGTGGTGATGGTGGTAGTAGGGGGGACCTTGCATGATAGTGGTAGTTGTGGTGAGGGTAGGGGAACCTTGCATGATAGTGGTAGTTGTGGTGAGGGTAGTAGAGCTATCATAGTGGGTATTGTGGTGGTAGTGTTACTCGTAGGTTTTGTGCGGTGTTGACAGAGCGCCACGCCGTTAAGTGCTCTGTATGTCCTCGTCAAGTCACAACGGGTTTGTTTTATTCTACTGTTGGTTCAGTTTTGTGTTTGTATTGTGTTTGTTTTGTTTGTTTTCTATTGTTGTTTGTTTTTTTCCGAGTTGGATGTAGAAAAAAACCTATACAATACCTCGCGTACACAATATACGTATGGTACATGTTTGCACACACACACACACACACACACACACACACACACACACACACACACACACACACACACACAGACAGACAGACACAGACACAATCATCCGAGACTGTCAGGTATTCTTGTATCGATCATGAAGGCTGTATAATGATGTTGATAAGAATGATGATTGCTGAATCAACCTGTGTGTGTGTGTGTGTGTGTGTGTGTGTGTGTGTGTGTGAGAGAGAGAGAGAGAGAGAGAGATTCATTTATTATTATTATTATTATTATTATTATTATTATTATTTTTATTATTATTATTTATTATTATCATCATCCATACGGTACTAGCTGTGTGTTAATCCGGTTAGTGGGGTAGCAAGAGCCGGAATGGGATCTTAAAATTATCGGGAATTCGGCGCCCGGGTAAAGCGGGTGGGGGAGGAGGAGGGTGTTGGGGGAGCGGAAGCCTGTGTGTTCCGGTAATCCCGCCACCGGCCGCAGCCACCGGGTAGAATGTCTTACCTGCGCCGGTCAGAGCACTTTGTTGGGGGTCGGGTTGCGTGTGTCCGGCCAAGGGCGGCAGACGGGGGTGTTGACGGGGAGGCAGCAGACGGTGGGGTATTGACTGGGTGGCTGACGGGTGGGTGGTGACTGGGTGGCAGACGGTGGGGGGTGTTGACGGGGTGGCTGACGGGGTGGGTGGTGACGGTGGTGTTGACGGGGTGGGTGTTGACGGTGGTGTTGACGGGGATCATCTATCTCCAATAGGCCAACAGACACGGGGAATATAGCCGTCCGCCTGTGTCGGGCCATGAGTCTCGCCTTCACACAATTACCTTTTTGGAAGATGTGATGGATGTTGTTTCCCCATGACAGTAGCGAGTTAGTGTGTCATGGGGACCTAGAGTGTCATGGGGACTTGGCGTGTCATGGGGACCTGGCGTGTATGGGGACCTACCGTATCATGGGGACCTGGTGTGTCATGGGGACCTGGTGTGTCATGGGGACCTACCGTGTCATGGGGACCTGGCGTGTCATGGGGATTTTGTGTCATGGGGACAGGTGCGTCATGTGAGCAGGTATGTCATGCGAGCAGGTATGTCATGAGAGCAGGTGTGTCATGGGTTCTAGGGGACCTGGTGTGTCATAGGAGCAGGTGTGTCATGGGGCTTGTGTCACTTTTCCTCCTTTAATATCTTGCTGGTGGCTACTGCTTGATGGTAGGGTGAGGATAGGGTGATAGTGCGAAAGCGAGGGGACAGTTGGTAGGGTGAGGGAATAGGTGGTAGGGTGAGGGGAACAGGGCAGGGTGAGGGGACAGACTGATGTACAGACGTGGAGGGGAATGTCTCTACCCCTCGTGTGTGGATGTTGACGAGTGGTAAATGTGATGGAAGGAGTTTTTTAGTGTGACGTAGGGCTGAGAGACAAGGGAGAGGAAGGGAAGGGAGATGCAGGTTGGATAGGGCGAGGAAGGGAGAGGAGAGGAAGTGAAGGAGGGTGAGAGGGAGATGCAGGTTGGCAGGGACGAGGAAGGAACGAAGAAAGGAAGGAAGGAACAAGGGAGGAAAGTCACGCGAAAAAGAGGGAAGAAGGGTATAAAATATATCGACTCAAACCCACAAGGTATAAAAGATTCTCACATGGGGAAGAAATATACAAGGTTAGTTAGGTTAGGTTAGGTTAGGTTAGGTTAGGTTAGGTTAGGTATACAAGGCTAAAAATCATACATTAATCCTGACCAATCACACCTCCCTCTGACCAGCCTCTGTCGGGCACTGGCGAGGCTTAAGTTAGTAAGGCATTAACATCGATAAACATGTCAGGTAATACTGCAGGTATCATACACAGGTACAGTAAATGTATCACAAGGGAGTTTTACCTGGAGTTAGATACAGATTATATGTATCTGTCTGTATCCCTTGTCTATTTGGCTGACTAATAGATAGATAATTAGAGATATAGTTAAATGGATGGACAGGTGAATGATACATGATTACATAGATATTTCAGGTGTGTATTATAACAGGTGTGGAGGTAAGTTACTGTTGTTGTTGTTGTTATTGTTGTTGTTATTGTTGTTGCTATTGTTGTTGTTGTTGCTATTGTTGTTGTATTAGAGTTATACAGTGGGGCAACTTACTGTATTACGTTCTACCACAAGTTGAAGCGAAGTTAGGTACACTTAATGTATAGTTCAAGCAGAGTGAAACAACGTCGAGTGTTTTGAAACTGAGTGAAACATAAAGGCTTTTACACCATTGAGTTTCCTTTTTTTCTAATTATTTCATTCTGTTAGTTTTCAATTTTGTATTTTTTGTTTTTCTTTCATTATTTATTCGTGTTTTATTGTTCATTATCATATTTATCGTTTCTCATTATGCTTGATGATAAGGTAATGGATCTCTGTCAAGCCTTATAGGGAGACTTGCCACACACACACACACACACACACACACACACACACACACACACACACACACACACACACACCTCTCCCATAAGGCTGTGGAGAGGTTGACAGGCAGCTAAGCGTTATGCAATGCGAGGTGCAGCAGAGAGGAATGTTGCAAATGTTGAGAGAACGGTTCCTCTCTCTCTCTCTCTCAGAAAAATCATTACAGTTACACGTAAAATATATAGTTAAAGGAAGAGGGAAGAGGAGAAAGGGATGAAGATAGAGAAAGAGATTGAGAAGTTAGGAGGATGGAAAGTAAGTAAGAAATAAGAGGGAGGGAGGGAGGGAGGGAGGGGAAGGAGGTAGTGTGAAAGTTCATCAGTATTCGCTGTGTCGACACCTGGCCCAGTCTGGCTCACCCTCCTCTTGTCCCTACTTCCTCCTCCCTCCTACCTCACCTCCTACTACTTCATGTTTTCTCCTCTCTATTGCTCCCTCTCGTCTCCTCTTCTCCTTTCTTCCTCCTCCTCCAATTCTTCTTTTCTTCATTGCTTTTCCTAACGACCTTCTCCTCCTCTTACCCATCTCTATTCCTCCTTCGTTTTCTCTCATCTTTTTTCCCCCTGCTCGACATCACTCTCTCTCTCTCTCCTGTATTCCATCTTCTCCACACGACTCTTCCTCTTCTTTTAAATTCTCTCCCCTTCATGGCCCTTCCATTTCCTCCTCCGTATTTCGCCTCCTTCCTCGCACTCAATTTCTTGTCAGGAGATCTACACACACTCACACTCACACACCTGATCGAGAGCAGCATCTCTGTGTCACGGGGATAAGGGCGGGGGCACGTCATCATCCCGCCGGTGCCAGGTAAGCGCCATAATAAAGGTGTCAGTGACAGGTGTGGCGTGGCAGGCAGCTCCTTTAATCCGCTCTCCACCACCGCCATCATTTTTGCGTCCTGGAAGTGGAGTGGAGGTGCGTGGCGGTGACAGCCTCCACCTCCTCCACCGCCGCTTCATTACACTTCACAATTTGAATTAGGGTTGTGCTGTCAGGTCCCTCCCGTGTCCCTGTCCCTGCACGTCCCCCCCCCCGAGTCTGGTCCTTAAAGGTGCCAGAAATAGTGGTCACTGAGGTCAGAGTTCACGGGCACCTACCTGCCAGGGCTGCCCGCGCCCAGTCATGCACCACTTGTCTTTATTGTTACTCCCCCGCCGCCTGACACACACACACATATTATCAGCAGGTTTTCCCTCCTTCCATCTATTTCCCTCCTCCTCTTTTTTTTATCCTTGACAAACTTGGGAGATGGAATTCCGGATTCCCGCGCGCCTACATTCCTGAATTCCAGGCTGGTGTCAGCGGCCTTCGGGAATGCCGTGTATTCCCATTGTCATTTCCTTTGGCGAATTCTTCCGCTCCATTGAAGGCGTTGATGGTGGTCGGGCCGTGGCTTGTTTACCTGATTTTCCTTCATTTACAGTCTAACGACGGCCTGGCAGGTCTCTGGTTTTGCAGCAGCTGCATTGTTGCCGTGTTTCTCCCCCCCCCACCAGGCCTGTTGCTGCACCTCCCCCCCTTGACAACTTTATCTCCCACGTTACACCACTGTAAGTTCTCACACTAACTTGTCTGCACCTCCCTCCCCCCTTGTCCTCACACCACCACGATAGCGAGTGTCAAGTCCACCTCCTCCGTACATCTCGCCGCCCTTCAGTCCTCGGTCAGAGCAACACCCGAGCGTCTAATCGTAAGTCTTCCCACCCGACTCGATGCCACCCAGTCAAACCAGATCCGACTTCACCCAACCAAACCTGACTCGAATCGTACTGACCTGATTTGACCCGAACTGACCCGATCTGAAACGATATCATCTTACCTGACTTTGCCAGAGTCAGACCCGACCCCACTCGACCCGAATCGACCAATACAAGAATTCGTGAGGGGGGGTTGTGGAACCTCTGCGTGCCCCGACATATACCCCGCGGGGTCTCCACCAACCAAACCCTCCACTCAAATACTACTTAGGGGAAATTGGCCCCACTCTGCCCCGCCGCGACCTGGTCCCTCTTACCTGGAGGGTACCCTGTGAGTAGTGGGCTGGAGGAGACTGGTGACGCTTGACCTGATACCTGATGACCCAGGTCGCTCACCAGTCAACCAAGACCCCACCCACCCACCCACCACCCACCCACCCACTACTCAGTTCCCGGAATAGGACTGCCATCTACATATCTCTATTCCAGCGCCAAATTGGAACCCCGATCGTTGTGGCTTTGAGTGAGGGCGCCCCGGGCTTATTCCTCCTCGCCCACATCCCCAGCTCCCTCCTCTTTCTTGCCCTCCCTCCTCCTTCCTTCCCCTACCGACCCTCCATGCCCCTCCAAGAATAACAACGGAAAGTCTTGGTTGATTCCAGAAACAATAGCGACCTTCTTGTAGGCACTTGAGATCGATTTGAGCCGCCCTAGCCGTAGGCACTGGCTGGTTGGCTTATTGTCTAGATGGCTGGCTGGCTGGCTGACTGGCTGGGTAGTTGGATGGCTGTTTAGATAGCCGCTTGTCTGGCTGAGTGGCTGGTTAGATAGTTAGCTGACTGGTTGGTGGGTAGATATATGACTGGCTATTTAGATGGTTTATTATGTGGTTGGCTGACTGGCAACTAGTAGACGGTTTCGGTCAGTCATCCACCTCCCGTTACCAACTAGGTGAGGAGGTCACGGGCCGGGAGGACGACAATAACAAACTGAGTCCCTCTCTACCACTCCTGTCTCACTTATCTCCTGCAGTACGCTGCCTACACACACACAGTTTGTCTGGATCGTCCAAAAGCTGTCGGTCAGAGTGTATAGAGAGTCTCAAGGAACCATTGTGATGTATATTTAGCTCCGCGGTTCACCGGATGTGATTTATTGAACCCAAAGAAAGAGATTGGCGAAAAAAAATCAAGACAAAGATACTCGGGGCTTATTGGAACGGCTGCCTCATATTCATACCTCATTTCTTACGGGAGGAAAACAGAGCCATTGAGTATGAAAATGAGGTGGTGATATTGAATGCCTTCCATGCAAATCCTGGAGGGGGATGTCCCTGATATGAGGTGGATAATACTCCATTGTGGGGGTGATGGAGGCCACGCTTCTCTCCTGTAGAGGGGGAGGGAGTGGTGCTTCCTGAGACGACCTCCTCCTGATGTTGTCTGTGCCCTCTAGGGTGAGTCTCTGGTCTAGGGTGAGTCTCTGGTCTTGGGTGAGTCTCAGGTTCAGGGTGACACGGTCGCAGGAGGTGGTGGTCGTCCCCTCCTTGTTACGGCCCTTGGTCTAGGATGAAGTTATGGCTTGAGGATGAGTGAGGTGTTAGGGTGAGGAAGTAGAGTCAGACGGATAACACCCTAACGGAGAGCGACCAGAAGGTAAGGTCGTTTGCAAGGTGGTGGCGGTAGTGGTGGTAGTAGTGGTGGTGGTGGTTGAGTCATGGGCGGTGAGTGATAGGGGCGGCGGGCGGTGAGACGAACCCGCTGAGAGACAAGTGACGAGAGAGGGAAGGGGTGGGGGTGAGAGGGAAGAGAGGAAGAAGGACAGGAACGGGGTAGCGGTGAGAGGAAGAGGGAAGGGGGTGGGGATGACGTGATATGGGCGGTAAGTGGTAACTGAGATTAAGGTTAGGTAGCGGAAGTTGTTGTGGCGAAGTGGGTGATGAAGGGGTGTCGGCGTGGGTGATGAATGGGTAATGATATGGGTGATGATATGGGTGATAAATGGGTGATGATATGGTTGATAAATGGATAATGATGTGGGTGATGAATGGATAATGATATGGGTGATGAATGGGTGATGATATGGGTAATAAATGGATGATGATATGGGTGATAAATGGGTGATGATATGGGTGATAAATGGGTGATGATATGGTGATGAATGGATGGGACGTGTGATGCCTCAGTGGTAGGTATGGGATAGATGGAACAGACAAAAGGGAAGAGCGAAGCTCGTGAGTGAATGCTAAACTCTCCTGTCCCATCCTGGTGAGGAGGAGGGAGGAGAGGAGGAGGAGAAGGAGAGAAGGAGGAAGAAGAAGAAGGAAGTGATATGGGCTTCGTCTGTATCCCAGGAATGTTTATTATTGATGTTTCCCGATGTACTCTGGCCATGTTTATTGATGTTGTGGTGTGTCTCATGAGATGTTGTGGTGTGTCTCGCGAGATGTTTGGAGGCTCCTCGTAGGGTCTGGCTCGGTGTTTTGAGTAATAACACCGTCAAGAAAGGCGGGCGAGGTGTGTCCGCGCTCACACACACACACACACACACACACACACACACACACACACACACACACACACACAGAGCTGAAAGGTAAATAAATTAATACCTTTTTTGTATCATGTGTTAAGAGGGTGTTGGTGAGTGATCGTTGTCGGTGGGTGTGAGGTACTTAGCGGGGTGTAACAGACGGACAGACAGGAAGAATGGGTGGAGTTAATATGAACGGCTCAGTGGAGATGGGGATGGGTAGAGTTAATGAGAACGGTTCAGTGTATACAGGGGAATGGGTAGAGTTACAGTAATGGGAATGGCTCACTGTAGACGGGAATGGGAATGTATACTGTAGACAGAATGATCTCGTAAATCTGGAATGGTTAGGCTGACTGGAATTAGCTGGGTAGACAAGAACGGTGATGGTAGGATGACGATAAGATTACCTCACTACGGTACTCTGAGACGCAGGAGGAGGAGGGAAGAAGGAAGGAGGAGAAGGAGACGGAAGAAGAAGGAGGGGAGAAGGAAGAAGGAGGAGAAAAAGAGGAGGAGGAGAAGAAGGAGGAAGAAGAAGGAGGAGGAGAAGGAGAAGAAGAAGGAGGAGGAGGGGAGAGAAGAAGGAGGAGGAGAAGGATGATAAGAAGAAGGAAAGAAGAGAAAGGAAAAGGAGGAGAAGGAAGGAGGAAAATTAGGAGGAAAAGGAAGGAGAAGGAAGAGAAGAAGAAGAAGGAGGAAGAAGGAGAAAACGAAGGAGAATAGGACTATGGGGGATAGGAGGAGGATCAGTGAGGATTAGGATGAGGTGGTAGGATCAGGGATACTCATAATAAGGGGGCTCTAGCTGCTGAAAGATTGGCGTGTTTGATTCCATTCTCCCTCTCCCCTCACCCCCTTCTCCCCTCACCCCCTTCTCATCCCCCACTCATCCCCTTCTCCTCTCCCTCACCCCCTTCTCCACCCCTCCCCCTGTGTAAGAGATGAGGATAAGGCATCTAGTTTTAGGAATTGGAATTGGAATGGGAACTGAAAACAGAATAGGACGTGAAACGGACACTGGAATAGGAACTGGAACGGGAATAGAACTTGGAAGTGACACTGGCATAGGAACTGAAACGAGAATAGGACCTGAAACAGACACTGGAATCGAACCTGGAATAGGAACTGAAACGGGAATAGGACCTGGAACTGACACTGGAATAGAACCTGCTACGGACACTGGAACTGGAACTGGAATAGAACCTGGAACTGACACTGGAATAGGAACTGAAACGGGAATAGAACCTGAAACAGACACTGGAATAGGAACTGAAACGGGAATAGGACCCCGAGACAGACACTGGAATCGAACCTGGAATAGGAACTGAAACGGGAATAGGACCTGGAACTGACACTGAAATAGTAACTGAAACTGGAATGGGAGCTGAAACTGGAATAGAACCTGAAACACACTGGAATGGAACCTGAAACGGACACTGGAATGGGAACTGGAACAGAAACACGAAACCGGAACTAGTATACAAGGAGGTGAGGTCACTGTACACGATAAAGGCAGAGCGTCAGCCACCCCCCTCCCCTCCCCTCCCCTCCCGTCTCGGTTTTGTGGCAATAAGTGGTATGATTTACTGGGGTGGGGAAGAGACGGGTTTGAGGGGTGGGGGAAGAGAGGAAGAGGGTGGTGGGGAGGACGTGGTGGGGAGGGGCTTCCTGGTTGTTGTAAATCTTCTTTTTGTGTGGAATGATCTGAACAAGGGACCAGTCTGATTGTTTTGGTGTTGTGGCTGACGCTTGCCTGTAAATCTTGACTTAGACCTTCCTTCCTTCCTTCCTTCCTTCCTTCCTTCCTTCCTTCTCTTTTCTTCCTTTTCCCTTCCTTTTTTTCCTTTTTCCTTCCTTATTTCCCTTTTTCCTCCCTTCCCTTCTTTTTTCTCTCTATTTCTCTCTCTTTCTTTCTTCTTTGTTTTCTTGCCTTTTCTGTACTTCCTTCCTTCCTTCCTTCCTTCCTTTCCTCTCTCCCCTTCCTTTCCTCTCTCCTTCCTTTCCTCCCCCTCCCTTTCCTCTCCCTACATCTTTCCTTTTTCCTCTTTCCTTTCCCTTGACCCCTCCCTCCCTCACTCCCTCCCTCACCCTCCACCTCTCCCTTTTCCTTCATTTTGCCCTCATACATTATTAATAGATTGGCACATTTTCATTATGACTTTACCCTTTTCTCTCTCTCTCTCTCTCTCTCTCTCTCTCTCTCTCTCTCTCTCTCTCTCTCTCTCTTCCATCTTCCTTCCTCTTACTCCTTCCCTCTTTTCATACCTCCTCCTCTTCCATCCTCCCTTGCATATCTTCTACCTTCCTCCTCTAATCATACTACCTCCCCTCCTCTTCCTCTTCTCCCCCCTCCTCCTCCTTCCCCCCCTCCTCCTCCCCTTCCCTCCCCCCTCTCCTCCCTCCTCCTCCCCTTCCCCCTTCCTTTCTGTATGGAGAAAGTGAAAAAAGTTGCCTAATGTGTTTTTTTCTCACCATTAATGAATCCTCGGCGTTGACAACATGGCGAGGGTGGCAGATCACTTGTGTCCCGAGATGATGGTTGACAGTTGTGGGGCCTTGGATGGGGGAAGGATGGGAAAAGGAAGGAGAGTGAAGAGCAGAAAAAAGAAGGGGAGGTGGGAAAGGATAAGGAAAAGGAAGGAGGGAGGAAGAAGGCGAGGGAGGGTATAGGTTGAGAAGAGGAAAGAATAAGGAAGGGAGGAGGTGTAGGGAGGAAAGAAGGATGGGATGAAGGATAAGGATGGAGGATGAAGAAAGGGGAAGGTGAAGAAGAGGGAAGGATGAAGGAGAAAATGAAGGATGAACTGGGAGAGGAAGGGGTTGGGTGAGGATCATGACTTCATAAAATGGTGTCAGATTAATTAGGCGTATTATTAGGGTGTCAGCCGAGTCATGCTAAGGTGTCAGAAATGTCAGAATTTTCATAGATGTCAGCAAAAAACAACACAAAAATTCATAGGTGTCAGCTGTGAGGAATAGCGTTGTGGTGTCAGAAATGTCAGAATTTACATAGGTGTCAGAGAGGGTGAGAGAAATACTGCTCGGGTGTCAAGCGACCTCAGACAAGCCAGGGAAAGGTCATGCATATACCAATGGTGTCACTATCGACGCCTGGGAACGTGTCAAATGTCAGGCATAGTCCTAAAATGTCAGAGCATCAGTGTTCATCCTGTGCTTGAGGGAGGTGGTGGTGGTGGGTGGTGGTGGTGGTGGTGGGAGTGGTGGTGAGAGTGGTGGGTGGTGGTGAGTGGTGGTGACGGTGGTGGGGGAGAGGTGGGTTGGAAAGAAGTGGGAGAGGGATGAATTGGATTAAAAGAGAGAGAGTATGGACGGATAGGCGGTTACTGGGATTTCTGTGGTAGGGAGAGGGAGAAAATGGGTGAGTGAGAGGGAAAACACGTATATGCCCTCTCTCTCTCTCTCTCTCTCTCTCTCTCTCTCTCTCACAAGGTCACCCTCAGGGATTGTGTCAAGGTATTGCTCACACTCCGATACAACTAAGTCCAGAATGGTCTTCCTATCTCACTTTTATTTTCGTATCGTGTCTCTGAAAGGCTATTGGATCGCTGGATTTTTGTTTGGGGACCACCGCCTCTTCTTCCTCCTCTTCCTCCTCTTCCTCCTCTTCTTCCTCCTCCTCCCTCCTCTTCCCCTGCCTCCTCCTCCTCCTCCTCCCTCCCTCCTCCTCTCCCTCCCTCCTCCTCCTCCTCTCCCTTCTCCTCCCACCTCCTCCTCCTCCACCTCCTCTTCATCCATACCGTCGTCCTGTGATCCGTGAGAGAAAGAGAAAGAAAGAGAGAAAAAACCCGGATAACGAATGTACTCGACACGAGGAAGTTCCACTAACTCTCTCACAAGTTGGGGATTTTTTGTATTTCTGTCTCTTATTTAAGTTGTAAAGGTTCACTTATCTTATATTTTATTTGGTTTTGGATATAGGAAAGTTTCGATTTATTTGATGATCGTATTTATGATTCATTTTACATACATACATACATACATACATACATACATACATACATACATACATACATACATACATAGTTAGGACGTGTTGAGTTCTTTCACGATTTCTTTCACACTTTTTTATTTCCTCGTCTTCCTGTTCCCCTTCTATCTCCCCTCTGTCTCCCCTCTTATCCCCTTCCCCTCTGTACCATTCTCCCTTCCCCTCCCTTTATCCCCCTCACACCCTATCTTTATCCTATTTCTCCCCTTCTGCATCTGTCTTATAGTTTTCATACTTGATTTTTCCCTCACCTTCGCTCTTCCCCATTCCATCCTCTCCCCTCACCCCTTCCTCTCACCCTCTCTTTCCTCTCTTCCTCTTCCCTTTCTCTCTCTTCCGTCACCCATCCCCCCACCCCCTTCACCCTCTATTTCCTTCCTCACCCTCTTCTCTCACCTTCCTCCTACCATTTCCCCTCCCCCTCTCCCCTCTCCCCTCCTTGGCGCGGCATCAGTAGAGGGGAAGACAATTTACGAAGACAATGGTGAGAATTTCTGCGAGGCGCTGCTAAGCCGGGCTGAGATAGGGAGGAAAGGGAGGCTGGCTGGGAGGGAGGGAGGGAAGGGAGGCTGGCTGAGAGGGAAGGAAGGAAGGAAGGAAGGCTAGGAGATAGGGAGGAAGGAAGGAAGGCTGGGAGATAGGGATAGGAGGGAGGTTGACTGGAGTGGGAGGAAAGGAGGGAGGATGGGAAGGAAGGGGGTTGGTGCCTGGGAAAGAGGGAAGGGAGGGAAGGTATGGAGGGAGGGAGAAAAGCTGGACAGGGACCTGGGGGGGTTGTAGGGATTGAGGGAGCTTTGGGGGAGAAGCGCGGGGGAGGGAGAAAGAGAGTCCTAGATAGAGATAAAGGGAGGAGGCAGGGGGCGAGGGGGAGGGCAAGGGGAAATAATGAACGATTATAAATAGAGAGGAAGGGGAGGTATGGAACTTGGTGAATGGAGGAGAGAGACAGAAAAGCTAGGGGAGGGAAGGAAAAGAGAGGAGAAAGGAGGAGGGAGGGAGGGAGGAGAAGAGGCAAGGAAATAAAAGCGGCATTTTTGTGTCGAATTAAACGGCTGAACGACTGTGTTTGTGAGGTGTGCCCCTCCCTCTCCCCTTGTATGGATGGGGTAAAGAAAAAAATAGGGAGGAAGGGAAGGTGCGCCGTGGGGAGGGGCGCGGAGGAGGAGAGAAGGCATGCATAGGGTTTGGTTGGGGAAGGAAAGAAGGAGGAGAAAGAGGTAGGGAGGGGCTGGGGAGGGAGGAAATGGGGAAAAGGTTCGCGTTGTCTCGGGTTGTATCATTTGTCAAGCGTTGCAATATTAGAAAAAAGCCTTGTGTGTGTGTGTGTGTGTGTGTGTGTGTGTGTGTGTGTGTGTGTGTGTGTGTGTGTGTGTGTGTGTGTGTGTGTGTGTGTGTGTGTGTGTGTGTCTTGGTTTTGTTTGGATTGTTTGAAGCGTGTACGTGTTTGTAGTGAAGTATATTGAGGGGTAGTTACTCTCTCTCTCTCTCGTTGCATTACACACACACACACACACACACACGTAAATCGTCGAAAATGCTATTCTTTTTTTCGGTTTAAAAATGATAAGTAAAGAATTTTCACCTGAAATTGATTAATGTATTTTTTTTTAATTAATGTCGACACAGGTGAGACTAGGGGCGGGGCCAGCATCCCGCCGCCCCGCCACGCTGGCTACAAAAACACGCCAGGGAAGGATAAATCACGCCAAGCCTCCGTCGACCGTAAATCATAGCCAAATCA
Source organism: Homarus americanus (assembly GCF_018991925.1). Taxonomy (NCBI): domain Eukaryota; kingdom Metazoa; phylum Arthropoda; class Malacostraca; order Decapoda; family Nephropidae; genus Homarus; species Homarus americanus. The sequence goes on along the minus strand of NW_024717541.1, from coordinate 183,161 downwards.
AGGAATACCATGATCATTGTGAAGATGAGGGAGAATGGGGAGGGGGGATGGGGAGGTGAGAGGGAGTGGGGGATAGGGGAGGTGAGAGGTAGGGGAAATAGGAACAGGGGGTGGGGAATGGGGAGGGGGGAGGGATAGAGAGGGAGGAGGGAGTACGTTGAGTGGGGAGAAAATGTGGAGAGAGGGAGGGTTGGGGAAGATGGAGAGGGGAATGGATGGTAGTAAGAAAGGAAGGAGGATGGGGTGGTGGGATAATTATGAGAGCTATGGTGGAGATAATGAATAGGGAGAGGAAAGAAGAGGGATGATAATGAGTGATGGGAAGAGAGAGAGAGAGAGAGGAGTAAGAGGAATAATCAAGAACAGTCGAGGGGGAGGTGAGGGAGAGAAAAAAGAGACGTATGTTGGAGAGAGGGAAGAAGGGGGGGGTAAGAAAGGAGGAGTGGAAGGAAGGACGGAGCGAAGGAGGGAACGACAGAAAGAAGGAATGGGGGGAGAGAGGGATGGAGAAAGGAATGGGAGGGAGAGTAGGACAGCCCTGGGAGGGAGGAAGGGAGGGAGGGAGACAACTGCTTGTTAGCCATAATGGAGCGTCGTTGGACACACCGCCGCTTTAACTGCCAATTAGCTGTGGTTGGTGGCCCAGGAATCACTAGTTGGGGGGAGGCATTGTGAGCCTTCCTGACTCGACCCTTGTTGTGTCCACTTGCTTGTTGGTGGTGGTGGAGGTTGTTAGTGGTGGTGGAGGTTGTTAATGATGGTGGTTGTTAGTGGTGGTTGGTTGTGGGGATGTCAGGAGGGTGTAGGGGGAGAGGATTAACCCCTTCACTACGGGGACGCCTCTGATAATATTTGGCTAACGGTAGACGATTTTATTCACTCGAGAGAAGACCCCGTACATAAGGGGTTAGTAGACTCTCTCGTGTAGGGTTGTGAAGATGATGATGTTAATGGAGGTGAGGGGGAGGGGAGAGCATTGGTGGACATCGGCTGCACAGGTAAATCATCCTGAACAAGGATTTGGTCTCCAGGTGTCTCCTTTGCTTCTCCTCTCTTCCCCCTCCCTCCTCCCTCCTCCTACCCCTCATCCCTCTTCCCCCTCCTCACCCCTCTCTCCTCCCACACTCCTCCTACACCTCCCCCCACTTCCTCCCCCTCCTCCTCTTCTTGATAGCATGTGTCCTCCTAGACGTGTGGCCAGGGGGTGGGGGTGAGAACTCACCTACGTGTTCGTCGTGTTCTTAGTCTCTCTGTCTGTAATAATTATCATACCTGGTACGGACCCCGACACGTGCATGATTCATCTTGTTAATTATTGCTTCGCCTTCCTCCCTTTTCCCCTCCTCCCCTCTACCCCCCTCTACCCCCTCCCACTCCTCTCACAGTAAATCACGACGGTGTGCATCACCTGGGGTGCACATGTCTCTCCCCAGCCCTCCCTCCCCTCCCTCCCCTCCCTCCCTCCCTCCCCCTCCTCCCTCCCCTCCCTTCCTCTTATCTCGCCTCTCCATTCCCTTCACCTCTTCCCATTTCACTCTTATCTCCTCCTCACCCCTTCACCCCTCCCTTAATCCCTTCCCATCTCCCTTCATTTATTATTTATCCCCTTTTCCTCCCCATCTCTCCAGTACTCTTTGCTAATCCCCATCACCTTCCCTCCCTCATCTCTTCCCTCTACCCTTCATTCCCTCTCTCCCATAACCCTCCCAAATTCACCCCTCTCGTTGTACAGTGCAACGACAAACACGCCCTCCTCCTCCTCTCTCCTCCTCCTCCTCCTCCTCCTCCCTCCTCCTCCTCTTCCTCCTAGTGTCAACAAACATAAACAAATTACACAAGATTTAATATCTTTTGTAATGTCGACTTAAAAAAAAAATAGCCATCTTTTTCCTCCTGTGTTGAGCTGCGGTGCGCTGAGATGAGCTAGGATAAGCTAGGGATGTGTTGGGATGCCCTGAAATGAGCTAGGTTTTTCTGGGATGAGTTAGGATGTGCTGGGATGAGCTGCGGTGTGCTGGAATAAGCTGGGGGATGTGTTGAAATGAGCTGCGGTACATTACAGTGAGTTAGGATGCGGTGGAATGACTTGCGGTAAATTACAGTGAGCTAGGGTGCGCTGGGATGAGTTGCGGTACGTGAGAGTGAGCTAGGGTGCGCTGGGGTGAGGTAGGGTGAGGTGGCCTGGCCAACTTAGGGGCCTGTATAGTGGAGGAGAATGAACTGTGACGGCGGTAATGAGCCTCCATTTAAGCATTAGGGGGAGGAGGGGTGGAAAGAAGGGGAGGGGAGCGAGACCTAACCACCCCTCCCTCCCCCCTCCCTTTCTCTCTCCCTCCCTCCCTCCCTCTCTCCCTCTCTCCCTCTCTCCCTTCCTCCCTCTCTCCCTCCCTCCCGCCCGTCGCTTGTTCTCCGAGCCTGACTGAGGGCGACAACGCTGAATTATCATTGTGTGTGTAGGGGGTGGGGGCTGTCCTAGGCTCACTCCCTCCACATCCCTTCCACTCCCTGTCTCCTCCTCCATGCCTACTCACGCTGTCTTGCCTTCCTCACCCCATTCCTCACTACACATGCTATCCTGAACACCCCTCCCTTCACACCTCTCCTCCCTTCCACCCTCTCCAAATCGACCCCCGTCCCCTTATCCTCACCTCCTCTCCCATTCTCCCACCTTCTCCCCACCCTTTTCTTCCACCTCCTCCCTCTCCCCACCTCCACCCTTCTCCCCCACAACTCCTATGCACAACCTATCCAAGATCTTTCCCACACTTGATTACGTACACAACATAAGTGCAACCTAAGTGTTATATAATTTAAGTGGTATGTCTAAGTGTTTGTTTAAGTGTTATGACTAAGTGTTTATTTAAGTGTTCTGTCGAAGTGTTTGTTTTTAATTGTTATGATTTAATTGTTGTTTTTCTTCCTCCAGGTAAGTATTGAAATACCGGAAAGCTGAACTACATGACGTCTTAAGTGAGTATAAACCTTGTTGATGAGTCAGGCTGGGTCATAGAAGGTCAGGCTGGGTCACAGAAGGTCAGGCTGGGTCATAGAAGGTCAGGCTGGGTCATAGAAGGTTAGGCTGGGTTATAGAAGGTCAGGCTGGGTCACGGAAGGTCAGGCTGGGTTATAGTGAGTATTGGTGTGTGTGTGTGTGTGTGTGTGTGTGTGTGTGTGTGTGTGTGTGTGTGTGTGTGTGTGTGTGTGTGTGTGTGTGTGTGTGTGTGTGTGTGTGTGTGTTGACGTAAAGGGAAGAAAATGGTCGGTGACGTGTGGAGAGAGAGAGAGAGAGAGAGAGAGAGAGAGAGAGAGAGAGAGAGAGTCGACATTTAAGGGAAGTGAGGGATAGTCGGTGACACGTGAGGGGAAAGAGAGAAAGACGGGAGAGGAGAGACAGAGGTGGGAAGGGGAACTGTAGACAGGTTATGGACAGGTAATTGGGATTAATGAGTCTCCTGTACCTACCTATATTATTTTACATCATTAAAATATTAGTAAATGTTTTCCTCATATTAATTAATCTACTGAAATAATGTCCGAGTGTTGCTTGGTCGAGGTAATTATTGGGTTGATGATTCCTCCTTCTTCGTCGACGTGAAAGAATAGGAATAGAGAGAAAGAAGACAGGAATAAACGAGAGAATGAGAGAACACAAAAGAAAGAGATTACAGAGATTTATTACGTATGCTTGCAAATACCTGAGGGAATTCCTGGCTTCTGTGTGTGTGTGTGTGTGTGTGTGTGTGTGTGTGTGTGTGTGTGTGTGTGTGTGTACGCGGGCGTGTGAGAGTGCCAAGCCGGGCAAAAGAGGGTATATGCTCGCGTGCCTGTGTACCGTGCTAAGACCTGCTTGCGTGCTTGTATCAGTGCTTCCGTCCCGTGTATGGTGGGGGGTGTTGTGTGGGTGAGCGGTGTGTTGTGTTTGACTTAGATCGTATCAGAGGTGGCGGGGAACAGAGAGTCAGGGAGAGAGGGGGAAGGGAGGGAGAGAGGGAGGATCAGGGGGAGAGAGGAGGGGGATCAGGGGAGAGGAGGGGATCAGAGGAGGAGAGGAGGGGATCAGGGGAGAGAGGAAGGGAGAGGGATCCAGGAGGAGAGAGGAAGGGAGAGGATCAGGGAAGGAAGGGAGGGATCAGGAGGGAGAGAAGAAGGAGGGATCAGGAGGGAGAGAGGAAGGGAGGATCAGGAGGGAGAGAGGAAGGAGGGATCAGGAGGAGAGGAAGGGAGAGGAGAGGGATCAGATGAGAGGAAGGGATCAGAGAGGGAAGGTTGGTAGTCTCCCTGGGTAGTGAAGGGAGGATATAGCCAGGGATGGGAGGAGCTTATCTAGATTACCTATCTCGTATGTAGCGTTTTGTGGTGTGCCTCGCCTTTTTCACCTTCCTGGCCAGGCTTGTGGTGATGACTCTCCCCTTCCCTTCCCTCCCCTCCCCTCCCTTCTCCCATCCCCCTCTTCTTTGATATTTGTCTGTTTGGTTTGTGTGTGTTTGGAGGAAGAGGGAGAGAATGTGAGAGAGAGAGAGAGAGAGAGAGAGAGAGAGAGAGAGAGAGAGAGATTGGTGGAGTGGGACAATGTTGTGAGAGGGAAGTGAGAGGGGGATCACGTGACGTACCAACATAAACGGGTGTATAGACTCACGACACACTCACCCGACCTCTACAAATAGACCCAAGTAATTTCTCCCTGTTTTACCCTCAACCAACTGGTCTATCTGGGCTAATGCTGGGATTATTGTGGGTCAGCCAGCCAACACCCGAGGGATAGGGAGTGGGGAGATGGAAGTGAGGTAGGGAGGGAAAGGAGAGACGGAGGTGAGGTGGGAAGAAGAGGGAGACCGGGGAGTGATAAGTAGGTTGGTAGGCAGGAGAGGAATGGGAAGGAGACTTGGAAAGACGATGTGGAGAGGTGGAAGGGATGGAGGAAGAGAGGAAAGAAGAGGGAAATTGGAAGGAGGGGTGGTAGCAGAAGGAACGGAAGAGCCGCTGGGTTCTGGGAGGTGAGAGGTGGAAGAAGGGAGGGGAGGAGGGGAGGGGTTGAAGGAAGAGGAGATGTGTGGGGGAAGAAGTGAAGGGAGATTGACAGGGGTAGAGGGAAGAGGAAGAGACGAGAGGGGGAAATAGGTAGCGTACGAGAGAGAGAGAGAGAGAGAGAGAGAGAGAGAGAGAGAGAGAGAGAGAGAGAGAGTATATAAAAGAGATAGAGAAAGGGAGAGAGAGAAAGGCAGATGAGATGAATGAGAGAGGGATTAAAATTGGAAAGAGTTGAGAATGAATGTTAGGGGAATGGGGAGAGGGAGGGCAGGTGAGTGAGTGAGGGAGAGAGAGGAAGGGAGATAGGGAGGGAGGGAGGGAGAGTGGTGTAGGGGAGATCGACAAATGGAGAGGATAGAATTGGTGTCAGATAATTTAGCAATGGGAGTGAGAGTGTTAGTCGGGGAACAGAGAGAGAGAGAGAGAGAGAGAGAGAGACGTTATGTATATGTATCCTGCATTATGTATTCCTGTATCCTGTATATGTATATTACGTATCGTGCCAAAGGGTATGACCTAACTCACTAAATGCCAAGAATCAGATCAACAACCTTCCATCCCATCCTGAAAACCCAAGCAGAAAAAAAATCCATTATCCATGAACAGTTTTTTTTATATAAATGATCGCTAATGTTTACAAAGACGTATATATATATCAATAAACGTGTCGTGGATGTGAAGGAAAAAGCCACATCAACCTCAGTAAGTGAACCATGGAGGAATAACACCGTAGAGTTTGCCCGTGTCAGTCACCCCGTAACACCTGAGTTATGTTGATGATTTTACACCACAAGACTCCACCACTCATGGGCTGTATTAATGCTCTGGGTGGCTTATCATGGGTGTTGTTTGGGTGAGTTAGTGTGGTTGATGGTTGTGTTGGGTGGATTTAGTTAATATAGATGTTATTTTATTTGGTTGTTTGGTTTCTAATGCCGTAAATAATTTGGTAGTTGTGGTAGTTTAAGCGACGGATTCATATACCAAGAGAGGGTGTTCGGTAGTGTGGGTAGTTTATTGTTTATCTGTTGTTTTGTGTTATTATCTGTTAAAGAGTCTGCAGCTGTGTTCATTTTTCTCATCTTTTGGTAAACTGTTCCTGACCCAAGAACCTGAGTTGCCACTTTGTTGATGGGAAGTTTGTGATGTTTCTTTGTTTGTTCGGTTTTTTTTACAGAAAGGGAGATAAAAAAGAGAGGGAATATTTTTGTTTTTGTTGGCTGCTCTCACTGAATTGTAGGACTCTGGGTGTTCAGGTCCTGGCCGTCTTGGCGTCTAAACTCCTAAAGCTTTGAGAGTCCTAGAATTTCTGGCACGGATAACGTCTCCTCTGGCCCTTGGCACCCTGGACGTCCTCAGTTGGACGCCTTGATTGTCCTAAATCCTGGAGCCCTCAATCCCGGCGCCCCTGGAGGAGTTGTAGATTGTGGCAGTCTGGACGCCCTCTCTTAATCCTGCCACTGCAGACATCCTTCCTTAGTTATTGTGCTGGAGTCCTAAATCTTGGCACTTGAGGCGGTACATCTTCCTCCTGGTTGTGACTGAGGGCGTGGCACTTACCTACCGCACCCCTGTCTGGCAGGCACGTGAGAGGGATGAGGGAGAGGTCCACTTTTCCCCGTGTCCATCCCTCTCTATCAGCAGAGAGATGAGAGGGCCACTCTTTCCTATGCCCCTCCTACTCCAACAGGGAGGTGAGAGGGTCGCCCTGGCAGTCAGGTAAGATGGAGGTGAGATAGAGGGCCGCCCCCTCCAGCAGGCGGGGCCAGGTTGACGCCCCGGGGTAAAAATGAGATAAATTGCCGTCCAGGCCTCTCAAGACATCTTCCCGACGATTTGCTCTGCGGGTCGACGTCTGAAATACTCCTCCAGCTGTCTTGATCACGTGAGCTCCCCAAGATAGCTCCTGCAGGCTGTCATACGAGGATTCTTTATCATTAAGTCTTATATCTGAGTATAATGGAAGTGAGAGATGAGGGGATAGAGTGATAAAAGAAGCCCAGAGTGAGGAAGTAACAGGTCGCACGATACATCATTTCCTCGGGGTCCGTCAGTGGCAGATATTCCTTGTGTGTTGGTTGTGGTTCGCTGCCGTATGAAGACTGATTGTTGGGGCTGGTGGTGCCTCGCCCACACCCGCCACACACACCATTTATATATATCTGTGTTGTTGCCGCTTGTGTGTCTGTCTGACCCGCCCTTTCTTGTTTCTCTGTGGGGGGGTTGTTGCCTGGCTGTGTTTGTCTGTGTGTCCGTCTAAGAGCCGCCCTAGTGTTGAGGGAGAGAGTACCAAGTTCATTTAGTGTGTGTGTGTGTGGGTGTGTGTGTGTGTTCTAAAGTAAAAAAAAAAAGTAAAAAAGTTCCGTGATCGAGTTACTCAAAACGTAAACAACCACTTTCAAAGGCCTCTTCCCTTTTCCTTCCCCTTCTTCCCCCTCCACCCCCCTCCCCACCACTACTACCCCTCCGGCCCTATTTAGTCAAAGACGCGTCCCTTTTAAAGTGTGGCGGAGGAGGAAGTTACGGCCCGGGAAGGTAACACGATCAACCAACTTTACTGGCCGGGGCCCTCAGGGGGGTCTCTGGACGGCTTGACGGCACTTTGATTAGTTTTTACTGAACATTGATGGTGCCCCTCCCCTCCCCCCTCATCCCCTCCCCTCCCTTGCCTCCACTGCCCACCCATCCCCCTCTCCTCCCCTCGTCTCCTTTTCTCGCCTGACCCCTCGCCCAGGTCAAAGGTCAGGATTCTAGGGGGGGGGGCGGATTTGGTAGATGAGGAGGAGGTAGAGGTGAGAAGGGATAAGGGGAAGGAAGGGATGAGGAGAGAGAGAGAGAGAGAGAGAGAGAGAGATGATGGATACACAAACTAGATAAAGATGTGTGGGCAGGTAAATTGAAACATACATACATACATACATACATACATACATACATACATACATACATTCATTCATTCATTTTGATTTTTATAGGCACAACAAACGGTGATTGATGAGAACAGAAATGGACAGATGAAAATAACTGAAATTAAAAAAAAATAAATAAACAGGTAAAAGGGAAACACAGATAAAAGAACAGACAGACAGACAGACAGACAGACAGACAGACAGACAGACAGACAGACAGACAGACACAGATAACTACATAAACAACAATTGATGAAGATGCAGACGGCAGCCAGATAGAGGCATCAGTTATATAATAATGACGGCAGAGGCGGCCGGATATACACCGTTATACCCAACAAATGCGTCATATCCGGCCTCAGCCCCGAGTTTCCTTCCATCTTGGATACGTCAGTTGTTGGTAATTACGTCATAAATCCCAAATCCCTGTGATTCCCGGCTCCCCAAGTCCCTATTTGCAGTTTTGATCCCGCTCCGGCCTGCTGGGGAGGCACCCTGGCCCTAACCTACCGTGGGCTTAAGGGTCATTCTTCCTCGGTTGTGTGGTGCTGGGTGGTGATAGTGAGGCACCTTGACCTTTATCTACCTAGAACCTAAGGGTCATTCTCCCTCAACTGCGTGTTTCTGGGTGGTGATAGTGAGGGACATTGCCCCTTACCTGCGCTGGTCTTAAGGGTCACTCCCCCTCAGCTGGTTTATGGAGGTGAGGTAGACATATGGAGGCCAAACAGAGTCAATGGTAGATGAAATATATAAAAGCAGATTTATTAGTAGATAAGCCATTTAAGGGTAGATTAATAGTATATAAGGGCATTTAGAAGTAGATCTAACGGTAGAAACAACATATGTAAACGGTACACTTAAACAGTATCTTATGTCCAACAGGAGAAAAGAAAAGAAAAGAAAAGAAAAGAAAAGAAAAGAAAAGAAAAGAAAAGAATCAGCCTTTTCATTACGGTCTTTTAGTGAGACGCTGACTAACCCAACATAAATATAGAACAACATTGTCTGTATTAAAAGCTGCGGGAGAGAGAGAGAGAGAGAGAGAGAGACTTCACTCGACAACTAGAGGGAAGGAGGGAAAAGTGGGGGCAGATAAGGAAGGTGACAAGGAGGGAGGGGGGAGACAAGGAGGAAGGAAAGGAAGGAGAGAAACAGGGAGAGAAGGAGGCAAAAAAAGAGAGGTAGGGAGGGAGTAGTGTCGTGGGTGCGGTGTTCATTTCTTGATAATTTTATGCAAATTTTATGACTCTGGCCCATTCAGATTCCTCGGCCTTGATCAGTGTCGGGGAAGCGTTCTGTGTGTGTGTGTGTGTGTGTGTGTGTGGGGCGGGAAATTATTTTCACAGGGGAGCTACATATTGGCGCTCTTTTTTGTTATTAAATATTTTTTGGCGTATCTTTGGTAATAGTTTTTTACTTTAGTTATTTTTTCTTTCTTTTTTTAATATTGTCTCAAACTTTTTTTTTTCAACATTTTTTTTACATTATTTCTTTATTATTTTGTATTTCTTTTATAGTGTTTTTTTTTTATCTTTCATCTTAGTGTACTTTTTTAATACTTTTTTTATACCGTGCATATTTTCCCATCACCCCCACCATACACCCCCACCATACACTCCCACCATACACTACACCCCACCCCCATACACCCCCCCACCATACACTCCCACCATACACCCCACCCCCACCATACACCCCACCACCATACACCCCCACCCCCCCCATACCCCACCCCACCCCCCACCCCACCCACCCCACACCCCACCACCCCACCACTACACCAACCATATCACCCCCCCTCCTCACCACCCCCAGGGCAAGATTCCAGCCATCCAAGATCATGAATTGTTACATAGTAAATATTAAAATCTGAGAGATGTCCTCAGGCGACCCTCCACACTCTCTCTTCTCCTTCCTCTTCCCACCTCCTGTCTTCCTCTTCCTTCCTCCTCTCCTCCCCCCTATCACCCTCTCCCCACCATGTACACCCTCCCCTACCCTTTACTATATCCTTCTCCCATCTAATTCTAACCCTCCTCCCTCCCCTGCCATCTAACCCCTCCCCATCATCTCCCTACCCCTCCTCCCTACCATCTTCCCTATTCCTCTTCCCCCACTTCTTCTCCTCCTCCACCCTCCTCCCCTCCCCTCCCCTTCTCCCTTACCCCTCCTCCTACACGTAGCTAGGCAGGCAGTCAGTTATCAGTAGTAATATCACTGGCAGGATCAGATACCGTTGCTGATCCCATTTCTATGTAAACTAACCATTCCCCAGGGCCCTCTCCCTCCCTCTCTCCTTCCTCTACATCCTCTCCCTCCTTCCTCTCCTCCTCTCCTCCCTCTCTCCTTCCTCTCCTCCCCCCTCCCCCTCTACATCCCTCCCTCCTTCCTCTCTCTCCCTCCCCTCTCTCCTTCCTCTACATCCCTCCCTCCTTCCTCTCCTCCTCCTCTCTCCTTCCTCCATCCTCCTCCTTCCTCCTCCTCCCTCCCTCTCTCCTTCCTCCCCTCTCCTCCTCCTCCTCCCTCCTCCTTCTCTCCCTCCCTCCCCTCTCCTTCCTCTCCCTCCCTCCTTCCTCTCCCTCCTCTCCCTCTCTCCTTCCTCTACATCCCTTCCTCCTCTTCCATTCCCCTTGCTTCACGCTGTTGACTTGTTGGGGAGAGGAGGAAAGATAGAATGAGGAAAGTGGGATAGGGGTGATGGATAGGTGGTGAGGAAGGTTAGAGGTTAAGGAAAGGGGGAGGTGAAGGGATAGATAAGGAATAAGGAGAATTGAACGTATGGGGGAATGGGGGATGAGAGGAAGTGAGGAGAGGGAGGGTAAATGAGGCTTAGGAATGAGGGGAAAGGAGAGGGTTAATAGTAAGGGGAAGAGGGGAGAGGGGGTAGTGAATCAGGATAAGTGGTTGGAGTAGTGGTAATAAGTGAGGGGTGGGGGGGGTGGTTGTAGATGGTACCGGTAATAAAGGGGGGGTGGGGGTTGGAGTCAGGTTAAAGTGGTAGTTGAAGGAATTGTGGTGGTATAGATAGATAGATAGATAGATAGATAGATAGATAAATTCTCGCTGGCGTTTACGTAGTTAACATGAACGGGGATGACAGGTCGCGTCACCCTCAGGAGCACCTTCAGATTGTATGAGAGAGAGAGACAGAGACTGTATCACCACTACAACCAGAGGACTGACACACACTACTGACGGCGTAAGACCTGTCGCTGGTGCTCCTCCACGTCAGCTGTGAGGCGGGAGGTGTGTGTGTGTGTGGTGAGGAGGAGGGACTCAAAGGTGTTAGTGAGTAATGAGAGAGGGCACCTGGCAAGACGGGTCGAAAGGCGTGTTGACATTGCCATTAGTTTCGCTCCTATTCCTCCTCGCCTCACTCTTACCTCATTTTAGTCCACCACGACCCACCCCACCCACCCCACCCGCGCCACAGCCCTGCGTTTCCAGCCCACCAGGACCCACCCCAGCCCACAGACCACAACCCCCACCCACTAATCCCGACGACTCATCCCAGCTCACCACGACCCATCCTGCCCACCACGACCCATCCCTGCCCACCACGACCCATCCCTGCCCGTCACGCCCCACTCCAGCCCACGACGCCCTACTCCAGCCCACCACGACCTACCCCAGCCCACCACGACCCACTTCAGTCCACCACGCCCCACTCCAGTCCACAACGACCCAGCCAACTTCCACACGACCCACTCCAGTTTCACCACCACAGTCCCACCCCTTCCCAAGACCCACCACACCCCACCCTCTCAAGCCCCCACTCACCTCAATCCACCTCTTCTTCCCCGACTTACTCTAGCCGTGTCCTCCTTCATCCAGCGTCTTCCTTCCCTCCTTCCTTCCTTTCTCCTTCACTCTCCCACGACACCTGTCAATCATTTTACCTTCTGAAGTCTTGCCCCGCCCTGTCAATCTCCTCAATTCCTTCCCTTACTCTCACCCTTAACCCCTCCCATCCTCTCCCCTTCGTCCCTCTCACTCTTATCCCTTTCCATTCTCTCCCTGTCCCTCTCACTTCTTCTTCCTTTCCCTTCTCTTAACCATCCTCCCTTTTTCCTTCCCCCTTTTCCACACCCTTCCTTAATCTCCGTCTCTCCTCTCCCTCCTCTCCTACCTTCCTTACCCTACTTCTCTCCCTCACTATCCTACCTCTCTCCCTCCTCTTCTTCACCTCCCTATCTCTTTCCCTCCCTCCCTACCCTATCTCTCCCTCCTCTTCTTCCCCTCCTTCCCTCCCTCCCCCCCTCCCTCTTTCCTTACATACCTCTCACCCTACCTACCCCCCTCCCCACCCTTCCTCTCTCCCCTCCTCCCTCCCTCCTTCCTCTCCCCTCCTCTCCCTACCCTCCCTTCCCTCTCCCCTCCCCCCTCCTTCCCTCTCCCTCCCACCCTCCCTTCCCTCTCCCCTCCCAGTCTTGCCTCAGCTTGCCTCGCCTGTGACGGGTCGTGTAAATATTACCCGAGAAGGATCCCGTCGCATTATGGCGCTGTGATCCCCGCTAATAACATTATAGGATCCTCCAGGCTCCGGCAAAATAGAGATCAGATCCTGTTAGGGCCGAGTTGATGAGGCGGGGCGGGGCGGGGCGGGGCGGAGCAAGGGGCAGTGGGATAGATGGTGATACAGGGCGGCGTGATGAATGGTTAGGAAGGGGTCTGGAGATGGGCTTAGAGGGGTGGCGTGATGGGATGAGGATAGAGGTGATGAATGGATAGGTGAGAAGAGGCCTAAAGATGGGCTTAGAGAGGTGACGGCGTGATGGAACAGGATGGGGTGAAGAACTGATGGGAAGGTTACCTAGAAAGGGGTCGACAGGATAGATGAGACTAGGGGACATGATGGGAGAGACGTGATATATAGTCACTTGGTAAATATAGATAATAGAGAAAAATAATATGCGGTCTCTCGGCGCTTGGGTGAAGGGTGGAAGAGATTATGGGCGGCAGGGTGGTGGATGGGTGGGCGGCATTGACTGGGTGGTAGACGGGGGTGGCTGGGTGGTGGGCGGCCGTGGGGCTACGACTAAACTTTAAACATTAAGCGGGCGAGAGAGTCTGAGAAGTCGGCCAAATTACTGCCAATATGGAAGGTTTAGCTGCGGGGGTCTTGTTGTGTCGTGTAGTGGTCGTGTAGGTGGAGAAGGTCGTGTTTTGTCGTGTAGGAGGGGGTCGTGTTTTGTCGTGTAAGTAGGGAGGTCGTATTGTGTCGTAGGTGGAGAAGGTCGTGTTTTGCCGTTTAGTGGTCGTGTAGGTGGGAGGTTGTGTCGTGTAGCCTGGGAGGTCGTGGAACAGAAGGCACAGCAGCAGTAGTAGCAGTAGAAGGCACAGCAGCAGTAATGACTGTGGGATGTACGTATGTGGTCAGTTCCTCCTCCCCTGACTGTAGCGTCTCCACCACCGACAGCTCCACCACCGAGCCACTACCACCACCGACCTTCTCCTCCACCACCCTACAGCTCCACCACCACCACCGACAGCATCGCCCACCACCACCGACAGCTACTCCTCCCACCACCGACAGCTCCACCACCACCACCGACAGCTCCACCACCGACAGCCACTACCACCATAAACAGCTTCACTACCACCACCCTTCCACTACCACCGACAGCTAACATAGCAGCTAATGTCCCTTCATCGATCACCTGTGGCAGGGGCATCACTACCCAGGTCAGGTGGGGTCACGACGACAGGTGGGTGGGTGGGTGGGTGGGTGGGTGTGTGGAGTGGAGTGAGTGTGGAGTGGGTTAAGGGGCACAACAGTGTGTGTTGGTTGGACTTTTGGCTGGCTGGCTGGCTGGCCTCAAGGAACCCTTGGCTGCATTTCTTCCATCATGACCATCTTCGGCAGACTCTCCCCCCCCCTCTCCTCCCAGAAAAAAAGCTACCGTCATCATTGTTCTTGTCATTATCATCTTTGTTTTATTCTTTCTTACTCCCATTATTGTCATTATTTTATTGTTCCTTATTCCCATTTTTATCAATCATTATGTCACTTTAGTCCCATTATCATCATCGTTTATTTTTATTATTCCCATTATTATCATTGTTTTATTGTTCCTTTCTTCCATTATTATTGTTTTATCGTTTTGTCTCCCATAATTCATCCGGGTCTCTGTGTGACTTCTGCCCCCTCCCTCCCTACCCCCCACCCCCTCCCCGCCTCTCTCCGTCAGGGGCTTGTCAAGTGAAAGTGAATCATGGTAACTTTTGTTAGTGTACGTACGAGTTGTCTGCTGCGGCTCATTTGTTGCTGATAAACAGTTATGACCCCCTCTGTGTGTGTGTGGGGGGGGGGGGGGTTGTGGGGAGGGGGGGTTGTGTGTGGTGGGGGGGGGTCAGAAACATTGAGGGGTTGTACAGTAATCACAACCAGATCACTATTCTTACAACTCGTCCTCCCGTCTAATAGTCCTCCCGTCCTCCCTCTTGTTCTCCTCGGCCCAGGACGGGTTTGAGGACAGAATCTCCTTAAGAACTATCGTCTCTCCGCCTCATAACCTCTCGTCTCCCATCTTGATATACGTGCGGTGCGTCTCTGTGGCAGCCGGGGGGGAGGGGGGGGGCAGGACGCAGCGGTGCCGGGGGAACAGGACGCAGCGGGGCCGGGAACACGTCCAGCCAGCTTCTTGCCTGTGTTATCATTACCCAGGCTGGTCTTGTGCGGTGTGGCGTCCTTCCCTTATTTTGTGTGCGTGGGGCGGCGTCCTGGGACCCCCACATGAAGATAGCATCCTTCATCGGCACATTTCCGGTCGTTTGTCCGGAGAAGCTGAGGCATTGTTCCTTCGATATTAGATCATGTCTGGTCTGACAGATTGTTTGGGCGGCCAGGCGCGGTGCCCGGCCAGCTGGACCAGGGGAGGGAGGGGGACGGGTCCTGGTTGATGACTGTTTTGAGGGATTGTAAAGATTGGTCGACTATTCATACGTAATTGACAAGTTGTGATGACTTTAATGAAGTTTATATATATTTTTTTTTATTAAAGACCCCAGTTAATAACTCGTTGGGTGTTGTGGAGAGAGTGTTACCCTGACCCTTACATGATTTATTAATGGGAGGGGGTTGTGTTTATAGAGAGGGGGAGAAAAGTTGTTTGTCAGTAGAATTAAGAATAAGGTTGACTTGGTACTTGTAGTGCTGCCCTCCTTGGTGGTGATGGCCTGTGTCCACTACCCCTCTGCTTTGTTATTCATTGAGACACATATTTTTAGTACCGTGTGTGTGTGTATCTGTCCGTGTGTCTGTGTGTGGGGGACCTTTTGGGATGCCTGTCTGATGCCTCGTTGCTCCTGTCTGGTCGTAACTTTTTTTTTCTGATTCCTTCAACCATTGTTTGCTGATCTGGCATGGTGATTATTTCTTTATAGCTGTGGTAGGATACGAGGGGGGAGGGTCGACCTGGGTATGATCTCTGGAGGGGCATCTTATCTCTCGTGCCAAGGTGCTGCTCTGAGAGTTCTATCCTTAAGGCACCGGTAAACTCAGTTAGTGGCACTCTCGGGGGGGCTGTGAGTGCCAGAGAGATGCTGTAGGTGGGAGTGCCAGAGTGAACCAGAACAGTGCCATCTTGATATCCATGAATAAGGCCAGGGAGGGAGGGGAGAGGGAAAGATGGAATAACAGAGGGGAAGAGAGGGGAGAGGGAAGGCAACGGAGAGGGAGAAAATGGGAGAGGGTAGATGGAATAACAGAGGGAGAGGGAAAGGGAGGGAAGGGAGAGGAAAGGGAGGTTGAGAAATAGATGGAAGGTTGTAAATTGGTCAGTAAGAGAGCTTGATGGTTGGATGGTTAGATTGGATTGGTTGATGAGTGGGTGGATGGATGAAATGGGTAGGCGAGTGGATGAAATGGGTAGGTGGATGGGTAAATGGATGGGTAGGTGGGTGAGTGAAATGGGTGTGTGAGTGAATGATGGATAGATGGATGGAAGGATAGGTAAGCGGGTAAGTGGATAAATGGATGGGTAGATGAGTGGATGGATAAGTGATGGTGTGGAGGGAGATCAATTGTTATAATGGTGTATATAAATATAAACAAAATGGCGGGGATTTTAACCTGAATAGCTGGTTACACACACACACACACACACACACACACACACACACACACACACACATCTACAGTACGGTGTGTGTGTGTGTGTGTGTTCCGCCGTTATTACTTCACTGTGTTGACTGTTGGAATCACCTGTATCACTTTATTGCCCATAAAGTAAGCAACAAATCTTGGCATCCGTCGACGTGCAGTATTTAACGTCATCCATTCCTGTCGACGTGCAGCAGTAAACATCATCCATTCCTGTCGACGTGCAGCAGTAAACATCATCCATTCCTGTCGACGTGCAGCAGTAAACATCATCCATTCCTGTCGACGTGCAGCAGTAAACATCATCATTCTGTCGACGTGCAGCAGTAAGCATCCATCCATTCCTGTCGACGTGCAGCAGTAAACGCCATCCATTCCTGTCGACGTGCAGCAGTAAACATCATCCATTCCCGGTGACGTAGAGGGAGGAGAGGGGGACTACCACAATAATGAGAGAGTCACTGGTCTCATCTGCCTCTATTTCTTGTTTTTAGTTTCACTCTTGTGTTACGTCTCGTGTCACTCTTTTCCTGATGCAATTACGGAGGCGACGAGATGTGTTTATTTACGCCAGCCAGCCAGTTAGCGAGTCAGCTAGACTGCGAGCCAGCCACCCAGCCAGCCACCCACCCAGCCCGCCCCCTAAACGACCATTACAGTGAAACGGCCGTTAAATTAGTATTGTTTGACACCCGGGGATGATATGTGGCGAGGAGTGTCTCTCGGGTTTGGGGGAAGGCCTGTTAGTCCCACTCTTCTGCTGCTGGAAGGTATTGGCACTGTCTCCTTGTGCTTACTCCCGCTGGTGGTGGTGGCACTGCCGTCGATGGTTGTTTTGTCGCGGGTGATAAGGCCGAGGCGTCGGTGGCAGTGCCTCCTGGAGATTAGTGTGTGTGTGTGTGTGTGTCGGGCAGGTGGTGATATACTGGGTGTCAGACAGCTGGTGTTTATTACCAGCTGTTAAAGCTCGGGGCGCATGGGTGCCAGCTGTACCAAGTGGTCCATGATTCCTTGCTGTGGTCCAGGAGTCCTTGCTGTGGTCCAGGAGTCCTTACTGTGGTCCAGGAGTCCTTGTTGTGGTCCCTGATTCCTTGCTGTGGTCCAGGAGTCCTTGCTGTGGTCCATGATTCCTTGCTGTGGTCCAGGAGTCCTTGCTGTGGTCCAGGAGTCCTTGCTGTGGTCCAGGAGTCCTTGCTGTGGTCCAGGAGTCCTTGCTGTGGTCCAGGAGTCCTTGCTGTGATTCAGGAGTGGCGTCGGAATCCTTGGCGTAGTTAAGGATTCCTGTACATGGTCAGAAGTGGTTCTGGTGTTCCTCACTCACGCAATCCTTCTCGCAGACCCCCCACCCCCTCTTACACAACCCCCAAACAACCGCCGCTACAAACACCCTCCCCACAATCCTGCCCTCCCACACACAAACACCACCCCTCCCCCACACAATCACCACCCCTCCCCCACACAAACACCACCCCTCCCCCACACAATCACCAACCCTCCCCTCACACAAACCAAGACTCTCTTCTTCACCTAATTGATGTAATGTTAACTTAAATAAAACATCTTTTTATGAGACACAAAACAGTTGTGAGGAAAGCGGGAGACGGTCGGTGCTGCCCACACAAAGATCTCGGCTATAAATAATATGCTCTGCTAACTTTCCCTTGTGTGCTCGGGGCTGTTGACGTCAGTAATCCCCTATGCTGATGTCACTGATCCCCGGTTGTGACGTCATAAATCCCTGGGAATTTGAGTGACGTCATTTATCATCGGTCGTGACGTCAGATATCCTTGGTAGTTTGAATGACGTTATTTATTCCCGGTCGTGACGTTAGTTATCCCTATTTGTGACGTCACACATCGTTGGTAACCTGAGTGACATCAGATATAAGCAATGGAAAGTCACTTGTCGACAAGATGATGTCAGGAATCCTGGGGAGGGAAAGGGAAGGGATTTTAGCGACGAAGCTTGGCCAGAGTGGGAAGGAGAGGTGGAGGGAGGGTACACGGAGGGGCGAGGCCAGAGCGAGGAAGGAAGTGTGAGGCTGGAGGAAAAGGGGAGAAGGAGGGGGATAGAAGGAGAGAGGGAGGGTCGAGGCCTTGGAGGGAAGGAGGGACGGCTGGCAGAGGGGCTAAACTTGTGAGTGGGAGGGAGGGAACATGGAGGCCCCCTCTTCAAGGTTTAGTCCTCGCATTTCACGGCCGGGCAGAAAAACATATTGAATTTCCGAGTATTACTGTGTATTAGGTGCCTCTTGATACTCCCTCCTGGTGTGTTTGGCTGAGCGATCCCAGGAGGTCCTTCTCTGAGAGTGCCTGAGCTGAGAGACCCCCACCCCCCTTCCCCCTACAGAAAAAAAGAGGTTTGAGAGTTGGTCAGTGAGCTGGGAGGCGGTCGGGGAACTATGAGTCGTCACAGAGCTGAGACCCCAATCCAATTCAGCCATCGTACTGAAAACCTGCCGGCTTTCTGAGAGTTGTCAAGGTTCTGTGAAAGTATTGAGCTGAGAACAAGTTATCTGATTCCTGAGAATGCAAAAGATGATTTTCCAATACAGAGAGCTGAGACCTGTAAGGGAATTCAGAGCGTTTTGGCACTGAGAATTTTCACCTGTGTGTCGTACTCACTTGTTATTGTGACAACTTTCACCTTAATCGTGATCCTTTCGACGTGTTAACACTTTTCACATTATTCAGGATCTCTTAAATATGTGTAAAGTACTTAAGTGTAAACATGACATTTTTTAACACTAGTTGAGAACGACCCATCAACATGTGAACTGGACCCGCATGTAGATAATGGCACCTTTCACAGTAATCTGGATCCATAAATCGCCAAACGACAAACTGGACGATAACGATGAAGGAGAGAAGGATGATAAAAGATAAGAAAGGCGGATGATAAAGGACTCAAGGAGGGGAAATGGAAAAGAAACGAAGGAGGGAATACCTTCACGTGATAGAGAACGTGGTCAGACGTCGCCTCACGCGGATGTTGTGTGCTATAAGAAGCTCAAAGTCCCGCCATCTCACGACGCCCAGGCAAAATTTCCTAGATTAGTTTGCTCTCTCTCTCTCTCTCTCTCTCTCTCTCTCTCTCTCTCTCTCTAAACAGGGATTAAGGATTCCACAAGAGCTCTCAAAACACACTACGTTGGGAATATCTGAACCACCACCGTGAACTCTTACACACTTGGTGGATTCAGTGGCCGTAGAGACTTAATACTTTCCAATCTGAACCTCGACGCGAATCCTCCGAGGCTCCTACGTCACATTCTAATAACACCGGCGTGAGGAGAACCCGCCTACCTGTACGATAGTTTCAGGTGTTGATAATAAGAAGTTGGAGAGGGAGTATTGATGTAAGAATCTTTTGTGAGATCCCTTATGAGGTGCGAGTACCTGCCTGATGGTGAAGCTGACGGAGGTATGTTAAAGGTACTGAAGGTTCTCTGGACGCCAGGAGACACGAGCCACTGCCCAGGGGGAGATATCTCTCAGTCTCCTTCAAAGAGGATGTTATAGATGCTCTTTCTGACATCAAAGCGTCCTGCTAATTGGCTTTTGATCTCCCTGTACTACGTAAAAAAGTTGAGTGTGTGTGTGTGTGTGTGTGTGTGTGTGTGTGTGTGTGTGTGTGTGTGTGTGTGTGTGCGTGCAAAACACACACACACACACACACACACACACACCTATAGAACCTGTCTCCAGTGCCACCATCACAGCCTACGCCTGTCTTCTTCCTCCGGCCTCCTCCTCCTCCTTTCCCTCTTCCATCTCTCTTAGCTTCCGCCAACGCCTCACCTTCAGGGCATATATCCCCTCTTCGACCCCTCCTCTCTCTCTCTCTCTCTCTCTCTCTCTCTCTCTCTCTCTCTCTCTCTCTCCTTTGTTTCTCCCTGTCTCATTTTCGTAATTGTTCCTCGTTTATTGTTCTTCTCTGTCAGATATTATCACACTTTTATCACCATTCCCTTCTCTCTCTCTTCTAACGCTTCTTCACTTTCTCTCTCTCGTCTCTTTCCTTCTTCCATTCTCCTTCATTTCTTTCCCCTTCCTTTCTCCTTCATGTTCTACCTTCCTTTCTTTCACTTATATCTCTTCCTTCCTTCTTTCTCCTACACCTCTTCCTTTCCACCTCTCCCACTCCTTTCTCCTATACCTCTCCCTCCAACTTTCTCTTACATCTTCTTCCTTCTCCCTTTCTCCCACGTTCTCTTCCCTTCTTACTCTTTAATCTAGATTATCTCGCCTTCCTTACTCCCCTCATTCTCTCACCTTTCCCCTCGAGTCCTTCATCTCCTCTTTACATCATTATCATTTGCTCCTTCGTCTTCCTTCCCCCTTCTTCTTATAGCCACTGGTATCCTCTTTCTTCCTCAATTACTTTCTTCCCTCTTCAATTATTTTCTTCCCTGCTGAGCTACTTATTTTCTTCTTTCCTTAGCTACTTTCTTCCCGTATGAGCTACTTTATTCCCTCTTAAGCCAATTTTTTCCCTCTTGAACCACTTTATTCCCCCCTGATAACTATATTCCCTCCTGAACAACTTTATTCCCTCTTGAACAACTTTATTCCCTCCTAAACCACTTTATTCCCTCCTGAACAACTGTATTCCCTCCTGAACCACTTTCTTCTCCTTTGAACCAATTTCTTCCCCGTGAACCACTTTCTTCCCCCATAAACCACTTTCTTCCTCCTGAACTACTTCCTTCCCTCTGGACCACTTTCTTTCCTCCCATTACCTAACCAGTGTGTGTGTGTGTGTGTGTGTGTGTGTGTGTGTGTGTGTGTGTGTGTGTGTGTGTGTGTGTGTGTGTGTGTGTGTGTGTGTGTGTGTGTGTGTGTGTGTGTGTGTGTGTGTACCTGGGCACACCTCTACATTTGTCGGTAATCAAGTTTCTGTGAGTCTCCCTTTATGTTGGTGGTTCATTTAGCTGTTTATTGATCGTGTTAGACGAGGCTTCAGTTCCCAGATCTCTTCGTGGTAGGCCTCTGCTGGTAGCTGGTGGTGGAGAGTGGTGGCGGAGATGGGAGGTGGTGGTGGTGGAGAGGGGAGTGGTGGTGGAGAAGGGAGGTGATGGTGGTGGCAGTGGTGGTGGAGAGAAGTGGTGAGTGGAGAGGGGTAGTGGTGAGTGGAGAGGGGTAGTGGTGGTGGAGAGATGGTGGTGGCGAGGGAGTGGTGGTGGAGAGGGGAAGTGGTGGAGAGGGGAAGTGGTGGTGGAGAGAGGGTGAGAGAGTGGTCAGTGGAGGGGGGGGAGGTGAGTGGTGGAAGAGTAAGGAGATGATTGAGTGAGTGAAAGTGGTGTGTTCTTGTTGGTGGAGATGGCAGGTGGTGCAGGTCTGGTGGTGGAATTGGGATTAGGTTTATATAAATTTCATGTGGGCGGTAGGAGGGCGGGGTCATGAGGAGGAGGGCGGGGGTCATGGGAGGAGGGCAGGGGGTCATGAAGGTAGAGGGCGGATCATGAGGGAGGAGGGCGGGTCATGAGAGGAGGGGCAGGGGTCATGAAGGTGTGGGGCGGGTCATGAGGGAGGAGGGCGGGTCATGAGGGGGGGGAGGAGGGCCCAGGTCATGAAGGTGGGGGCGGGTCATGAAGGGGGGAGGAGGGCGGGTCATGAGGGGAAGTGGGCAGGTCTGCTGGGGTAGGGGTGAGTATGAGGGAGGGCGGGTCATGAGGGAGGAGGGCGGGTCATGAAGGTAGAGGGCGGGTCATGAGGAGGGCGGGTCATGAGGGAGGAGGGCCGGGTCATGGGGAGGAGGGCGGGTCATGAAGGTAGAGGCGGGTCATGAGGGAGGGCAGGCCCGGGTCATGGTGGGGTGGAGTCATGGGGAGGGGTGAGTCATGGGGGGAGGGCGGAGTCATGAGGGGGGCGGGTCATGAAGGTAGAGGGCGGGTCATGAGGGAGGAGGGCGGGTCATATGAGGGAGGAGGGCCAGGTCATGAAGGTAGAGGGCGGGTCATGAGGGAGGGAGGGCGGGTCATGAGGGGAGGGCGGGTCATGAGGGGAGGAGGGCGGGTCATGAGGGGAGGAGGTAGCGAGGTATTCATAGTTAAAGTGAAGGACCTGAGTTTTGTTTTAGCATTTTTATTACCTGTTCACTTTGTTAGTAGGTTTTTGTGTCTGTTGCCGCTGTTTGTATTATTTTTACTGCTGTTTTATTTATGCTGTGAGAGGGGTCGATGTTCTCTCTGTTGCGGCTCTGAATCTCTTACTACCGTTGCTTCTGTTGGCACACACACACACACACACACACGCACACACACACACAATAGAATATCTGTTAGTACATCAGCCGTGACAGAACCTGTGAACTGAGTGAGAAGAGACGTGTGTCTGTCTGTCTGTCTGTGTGCTTGGGTAGTTGCTTGTCGCTTCACCAACGTGTCTGTCTGTGTGTGTGCGTGTCCCAGATTGTCATCATTGTGGAGGAAGGCTACAACGGCGGCCCCATTCACCAAGTTTTCGTATGAAATTGCGTCATTTAACCCGCTGACAGAATTCCTCTTCCCTCTGAGTCGTACTCTGGGGATGCTACCTGAGCTCTGGTTGGCTCTTGGATGCTGTCTGAACCCTGATTGGCTCTTGGGTTTGTTGTGTGTCTCCTGATTGGCTATTGGGCGCTGTCCGTCTCCTGATTGGCTCATTAGTTCCCATGGTGACGAGTGACGCTGCTGCCCGTCGCAGCGTCACACCTGATCAACTTTTTGGCGGGAGGAAACATTCGCGTTTGTCCTCACTTCTCAACGGTCAACAAAATCCCCCGTGAAATAGTAGTCGTTCCTGGATTTTTTTTAGTGATTTATTGATTTATTTCTACTGTAGAGGGTAATTTACGAGACCTCATTAGAGAGTCAGGTGATTAGAGAGGAACTACAGGATGCTTGATATGTTAATTCCTGTAACTCTTCCTCTAGGGTAACTTAAAGATACTTAAGTGTTTTTCCTATAAGTCGGTAGTGGTTAAAGTAAGTGTGTGTGTCCTTCTCCTATTGGGTAGGTGGTGGTGATGATAGGGGCCGTGGTGGTGATGATAGGGGCCGTGGTGGTGATGATAGGGCCGTGGTGGCGAAGGTGATGATAGGGGCGTGGTGGTGATGATAGGGGCCGTGGTGGTGATGATAGGGGCCGTGGTGGTGATGATAGGGGCCGTGGTGGTGAAAGTGGATGCAGTGATGATAATGAAAGTGGTGGTAATGGGGGTGGAGATATTATTGAAGGTTGAGAGTGATGGTGGTGGTTAGTGGTTAGTGGTGGTGGTAGTAGTGGTTAGTAGTGGTGGTGGTAGTGGTTAGTGGTGGTGGTAGTGGTGGTGGTAGTGGTGGTAGTAATGGTTAGTGGTGGTGGTAGTGGTGGTTAGTAGTGAATTGGTGATGGTGGTGGTTAGTGGTGGTGGTAGTGGTGGTGATAGTGGTGGTAGTGGTTAGTGGTGGTGGTAGTAGTGGTTAGTGGTGGTGGTGATAGTGGTGGTAGTGGTTAGTGATGGTGTTAGTAGTGGTTAGTGGTGGTGGTAGCGGTGGTAGTGGTGGTGGTAGTGGTGGTAGTAGTAGTTAGTGGTGGTGGTAGTGAGGTGGTAGTAGTAGTAGTTAGTGGTGGTGGTAGTAGTGGTTATTGGTGGTGAAGTAGTGGTTAGTGGTGGTGGTAGTAGTGGTTAGTGGTGGTATTAGTGGTTAATGGTGATGGTAGTGGTGGTAGTAGTAAGTTGGTGGTGGTGGTAGTAATTGGTAGTAGTGGTTATTGGTGGTGGTAGTGGTTAGTGGTGGTGGTAGTGGTGGTTAGTAGTGGTGGTGATAGTGGTGGTAGTGGTTAGTGGTGGTGTTGGCAAAGGGCTTGTGGTAGGCGGCGGTATGATTAGGTGTGTGTGTTGATAATCGCTGAGGTGAACTGTCGCTGATTAATACCTGGATTAGAGGTGTGGATTAGTAACGGGAATAATAAGTAGTATTGGTAGTTAATAATGAGAGAGAGAGAGAGAGAGGACTATGTTCGAGTTTATGTATCAAATGTGAAGGTATCTCTCTCTCTCTCTCTCTCTCTCTCTCTCTCTCTCTCTCTCTCTCTCTCTCTCTCTCTCTCTCTCTCTCTCTCTCATTTGCCACGACTTTATCCCCCACATCCATTCCACCTTTCCCTTATACCCCTCCCTCTCACCCCTCTTCCCTCTCACCCCTCCCCCCTCTCACCCACTCCCTCATTATTATCTGAAGGGGAGGTCGTTTTCCTGCTAGGTTTTTCAGGGTAAAGTTTCGTGTGTGTGTGTGTGTGTGTGTGTGTGGTGTGTGTGTGTGTGTGTGTGTGTGTGTGTGTGTGTGTGTGTGTGTGTTGTGATTTAGTTGTCCTTTTAGTCGATGTCAGGTTGTGCTCACACCTTGGAGGACAAACTTGAGATTGTCCTTTCCAAAGTCTCTCTCTCTCTCTTTCTCTCTCTCTCTCTCTCTCTCTCTCTCTCTCTCTCTCTCTCTCTCTCTCTCTCTCTCTCTCTCTCGTGTATTCCCCTGTGCTCATAATTGTTCTCCTCTCTTCTCACCTTAATTAGGTATTCATCCACTGTTCTCTTTCTTCTCTCATTCTCTAAGTCATAAATTTATCATCTTTCTCCTTCTCCCTTGTTTACGTACATCCATCCTTGTCTCTTCTACTCCTCTCTTCTCTTTATCTATTCTTGTCCTCTCATTTATTATTCAATTTCCCGCCTCATCTCACCACCCTTTCCCTCTGCTTGGTGGCTGTTATCATCTTTTGTTTGGTCTTCCTCTTCTTCCTCCTCCTTACTTATTGTCAGTTCCCTCTCCTCCCTCGTTTCGTTTATTTGCACTTCCTAGTTGTTATTCTTGTTTCTCTCTCTCTCTCTCTCTCTCTCTCTCTCTCCGTTTGTTCTCTTGTCTTGTGTGATCTGCTCTTCATTTATCCACTTCTGCTAATTCTTCTTCTTCGTTGTTACCTCCCCTTCTTCTTCTTCTTCCTCCTCCTTCTCCTCCTCCTCTTGATTTAGTTGTAAGTGGAAGGGTGTTGGAGGAGTGAGGGAGGGCACTGGTGGAGGGAGGAGGGGCGTTGGAGATAGATGGGAGGGATGAGGGAGAGGAGGGAACTTTGGAGGGATGTTGGAGGCAGCGTTGGAGGGAACTTTGGAGGGATGTTGGAGGGATGTTGGAGGGAGCGTTGGAGGGATTCTGGAGGGAACTTTGGAGGGATAACCCCAAGACAATCTGGACTAACGAGAGGGCTGTGTCCTTAACTACCATTGACTTTCCATCAGTACTCTCTCTCTCTCTCTCTCTCTCTCTCTCTCTCTCTCTCTCTCAGTGGGAACGTGAGAGGAAAAGGTGTGTGGAAGAGGGAGTGAAAGGGAGAGAGATGAGGTGAAAGTGAGAGAGTAAAAGGGTGTCAGGAGAGGGATGTGAGAGGGATGCTGGAGGTATGGAAGACAGGTTAAGGATGATCGAAGGATGAGAGAGGGAGTGGTGTTTGAGAGGTTAAGAATAGTGTGGGGAGTGGGATAGGGGCGGGATAGGGATGGAAGAGGGACGGGTGTGTGAGAGGGATGGGAGAGGGAAGTAAGGACACGATGGGCAAAAGACACTACTGGGACCCACCTTGATCTAATTTGTCTACGCAGGTAATATTATTATGGGCCAGCAAGTCTTCCCCCACCCCCTTCCGTTCCTTCCCACCCTTACCCTTTCTGTTATCGTCTTCCCTTCCATTCCCTCCCCTTCCCTTTCCATTATCGTTCTTCCCTTCCCGTTATCATTCCACCCCATTCCCGTTCCATTACCGTCCTCCCTTCCATTACCAACCCTCACTCTTTCCCACTATTATTATTATTATTATTATTATTATTATTATTATTATTATTATTATTACTGTTTTCATTATTGTTATTATTATTATTATTATTATTATTATTATTATTATTATTATTATTATTATTATTATTATTATTATTATTATTATTACTGTTTTCATTATTATTATTTTATTATTATTATTATTATTATTACCTCGTGTGTAATTTTAAAAGCCATTAATGTTTATATCAAGGCCCAATACACCATTGTGGCCGTAGTTCTAACAGAGGCTACACACGCGCCCAGTAAAACTCTCAGTGAATTTTCATTGTCTTGTAGTTACGTCGTTGCTGTTATGGGTAAACTTTTCTCTAATGTAGTTTTTGTGCGGAGAAACTTTTCATATGAACACAAATACACAACTATCACAACACCTCCTAATTACTACTCAGGTGGAAGTGTTTTATATAGGGGTTAGGTTATTGAGTGTTGTTGTTGTTTTTGTTCTGTAATATTATTGTTATTATAATTTTGTTATTATTATTATTATTATTATTATTATTATTATTATTATTATTATTATTATTATTATTATTATTATTATTATTATTATTATTATTAGTGGTAGTAGCGTATATTATATTAATGTTATATGGCTAATTATTTTAAGTAATAACAATTAGTGTTTTGGGTTATCTTAAAGAACTAGGAATGAGTAAAAGTAGAGGTGTCTTTGAAGATTTTAAATGTGTGTTGAGTGAGGTAAGAGAAGAGAGGAAGAGTTAGGAGTTAGTTAAGGGAAGAGAGGGTGAGGTTAGCAGTCCCTTGTAACAATAGGTATTGAGTTAGCAGTGGGTGTGATCTGGTTACCTAAGATAAAGTCATTACCTTGGACCCTTCCCTTGCCAACACACCACCTCCCAGTAGCCAACATACCCTCCCCTTTCCTTATCACCTCTCCTTCCCCTCCCTCTCCACCAAAATCGCCATCCCCAACACACCACCTTCCCAGTAGCCAACATACCCTCCCTTTCCTTATCGCCTCCTTCCCCTCCTCTCCACCAAAATCGCCATCCCCAACACACCTCCTCCCAGTAGCCAACATACCCTCCCCTTTCCTTATCACCTCTCCTTCCCCTCCCTCTCCACCAAAATCGCCATCCCCAACACACCACCTTCCCAGTAGCCAACATACCCTCCCCTTTCCTTATCACCTCTCCTTCCCCTCCCTCTCCACCAAAATCGCCATCCCCAACACACCACCTTCCCAGTAGCCAACATACCCTCCCCTTTCCTTATCACCTCCCCTTCCCCTCCCTCTCCACCAAAATCGCCATCCCCAACACACCACCGCACCACTACCACCTCTTCCACAACACACCTCCTCCCCAGTAGCCTACATACCCCCCCCCCTCCCCCTTCCGTCTCCCTCTCTCCCTGCCCCACCATCTCCACCACAATCTCCATCCCCAACACACCACCACCACCTCCCCAACGTATGGAAAGAGGAGGTAGGGGAGGATTGACTAAGGAGAACCCAGAAGGGAAGAAGGTGGTGAGGGGAGGTAGGGAGGGGAGGGGAGGATAGGGAGGGGAGAGGGGAGGGGAGAGGGGAGGGGAGAAAGAATGATAACGACCTGTTGATGTTGATGATAATGAATAGTCGATAATGGCAGGTGATAATGAGCATGTTCGCTAATTGCTTCTTTCTCTCCCTCTTTTTCAGGTGAGTGTTGTGACTGATGGCAGCGTCAGGGAGGGTGCCAGTAGTGCCACGGTAAGTAGTGCCACGCCTGGATACTAACACTCGATCATACATAACCTTTAGTGAGATCGTCTTTGTTTTTGTTTTCTCTTTGTGGTTGAGTCACTGCCCAGCTTAGACGCCATCTTGTCCAAATCCAATTGTAGTGCAAAATTAACTTACGAGCTTGACTTCTCTTACACCTCCTAACCTCGTGAACTTGACCTCTTAACACCTCCTGACCTCGTGAACTTGATCTCTCTCTCTCTCCGGTCTTGGTGATTTACTGGCCTAATTGGGTCAGTTGAGTGTGTCAGATTATTTCAGGTAATTATTAAACAATTTACCTGCTGACAGTACAAATTATCATGGAAAGCGAGAGTCTCTATTGTAGATTATTTTACTCATTAATAATCCTTAGACCAGGTGACAGTATAATTATTATTTTAGAAAGTAAGTCAATGTGTCAGATAATTCTTACCTTTATAAATTATCTCAGTAATTAATAATCATTTGGGGGGATTTACCTGACATACCACTTTCCTCTCCTGGGTCATTAGTCTTGGGTTTAATTTTCACTCGGGTCGTACTAATCGTGGGTCGTGGGTCGTACTAGTCGTGGGTCATATAGATAATGGGTCACACTAGTTGTGGGTCACACAGGTCATGGATCGTACAGGTAATATAGGTAATAGGTCGTACTAGTCGTGGGTCATACTAGTTGTGGGTCATACAGGTTATGGGTCGTACTAGTCGTGGGTCATACAGGTCATGGGTCATACAGGTCATGGGTCGTACTAGTCGTGGGGTCATACAAGTCATGGGTCATACAGGTCATAGGTCGTACTAGTCGTGGGTCATACAGGTCATGGGTCGTACAGGTCATGGGTCATACAGATCATGGGTCATACAGGTAATGGGTCGTACAGGTAATGGGTCGTACAGGTCATGGGTCGTACAGGTCATGGGTCATACAGGTCATGGGTCGTACAGGTTATGGTTCACACAGGACATGCTTCACGCAGGTCATAAAACACACAGGTCATAACACATACAGGTCATAACACGTACTACAGGCTCGTAAACTCGCACAACACGTAACTTTCATATACAGGCCGTGGCTCGTAAAATCGTACAGGCCGTGGCTCGTGCAGGTCAGGGCCACCGAGAGACCACAGTCAGCCTCCTCGCAATCCTTCCCTCCTTGTCATTAAACTCGTCACAGTGTCTCACCCTAATTAGAATTTACGGCGTGTAAAATCTGCATACGTCGATTTGCTATACTGTAGCCCTGTATCTCTTTGTGTGGGATACTGTGGCCCTATTTGTGGGAGACTGTGGCCATATGTGTGATAATGTGGCCCTGTGTGGGATATTGTGGCCATGTGTGTGTGATAATGTGGCCCTGTGTGGGATATTGTGGCCATGTGTGTGTGATAATGTGTCCCTTTGGAGGATATTGTGGCCATGTATGTGTGTGATACTGTGGCCCTTTGGAGGATATTGTGGCCATGTGCGTGTGATAATGTGTCCCTTTGGAGGATATTGTGGCCATGTGTGTATGATACTGTGGCCATGTATCCCTTGTGTGAGATACTGTGGCCATGCAGGACTTAGGAAGTACCACTAGTCCTAAGAACCTTTGACCTGGGAGGACCTGGGAGGACCTGAGGGCGGGAGTCGAGGGGCCTTATAGGGGTCGTTATTCCGGTCTTTACTCCGCTACGACCCCATGAGTGAGGTCGTTAAGGGCGCGTCACGTTATTCAGGTCGTGAGTCTCCTTGTACCTCTCTGTTATCGC
This sequence comes from Homarus americanus, assembly GCF_018991925.1. Lineage (NCBI taxonomy): Eukaryota > Metazoa > Arthropoda > Malacostraca > Decapoda > Nephropidae > Homarus > Homarus americanus. Next base: position 153,783 of record NW_024717541.1, on the reverse strand, counting down.
CCACACACGCCGCCCATACACATAGCTCACACGTCACTCCCAATGCCTGAACACTGAAGATAGAGGTTTAGTTCACCCACACACACGCCCACACCACGCCCCCGATGCTCATTATATGTCTACGTCATACACAGACGCCCACAGTCTAATTCTACTTCTCGGCCAATCAGCACACAGTTTGAATTCACTTCCTCTATTCTCAGCCAATCAGCTCAGTTTGAATTCACCTCCTCCACTCTCAGCCAATCACACACAGCTTGAAGTCACCTCTGGCACTCTTAGCCAATCAGCACACAGCTTGCATTCACCTCTGGCACTCTTAACCAATCACCACACAGCATGAATTCACCTCCGCTGCTCTCAGCCAATCAGCACACAGCATGAATTCACCTCCGCCACTCTCAGCCAATCATCACACAGGACGAATTCACGGCGGCCACCACAGTTGAAGTTTAACCTCAGGGACGCTTCATAGGATCTCGATGGCGGAAAAATCTTGAGGTACCACAAAGGGGCCGAGTCCTATGCTAATGCGGGCGCGGGGGCGTGGGGGAGAGCGGGCGTGGGTGAGGGAGGGAGGGGAGGAAAGGAGATGGTGGTGGGAAGGGAAAAGACTGAGAAGCAGAAGTGTTGGGAAGGAGGACGATGGGAGGAAAGGATTGGAAGAAGAATTGGGAGAAGGAAAGAGGAGTGAGGATGGATGGAGGACAGAGCTAGGATAGGAAAAAAGGTAGAAGGAGAGAGAGAGAGACTACAAGGAGGGGAACAGCACAAGAAGAGAATGATAGTTGTTGATTGTGTAAGAGGGGAGACAAGGGGTAAACTCTTTGGCCTTGGGAGGAAGTTAGAGGCGAGTTCAGAGGGGAAGGAAGTGTAAAAATTAACGGGTTTTTGTTCCGGTTGAAAGTTGATGTTATTTATTCCGTCTGACGGTTCATTTACATTACCCTCTTGTCTTAAGGCTTGTGGGAGTACGGTGATATGTACAGTCGGCTCCACTTTTACCTGGTACAGTAGCTGGCATATTTTTTTTCAGAGATGTGGCAACTCTGTGGAATACCTATCTAGCATCCTTTGCATAGCTACTATTGGGAGGTTCATTTGGGGCCATCCTGGGAGTTTTAATAAGATGTAAATAAACACAGAGTTGCCACATCTCAACGAGCCAGTCACTGTCCACTATTAGTTGTATTGTGTTGGTGTAGAAGAAGGAGTGAGGGGCAGTGTGGATATAGCACACTGCGAGCGCTGTATCTACTCAGCCTCCTCACTCCTTCCTATACGTAATTCAATTCACATTCTCTCTCTCCCACCCTTTCGTCCTTCCATGTAATCGCCTCCTTTTCTGTCTGTGTTTCTCAATCTCTCTCCTTTTCTTTTTACCATCCTTCCTTCCCCTCCTCCTTCCTACCTTTCTTCTTTCTTTCCTTCTTGATGCTCCCCTTCTCTGTCATTTATTCCTTTACCTCATTCTATCCCTTCTTTCCTATCCCATCCTTAATCTATCTCCTCATTCCTTGCATCCTTCTTTCCTTGTAAATTTCTCCTTCCTGCTGTCCCATTCATTTCCTTCCCATCAATTTCCTCTTCCATCTTCTCCATCACTTCCTCTTCGTATCCTTTCCTCTTCTTTCCAATTTCCTCTTTCTTCCCTTCGTCTCCTCTTTCTTTTACCCTCCTTTCCTTCCATCGAAATTCCTCCATCCCCGCTACACCTCTTCCTTCGCATCATTCATTTCCTTCCTTGCAATTTCCCCTCCTCCTCCTCCTCCTCCCCTCCTCCTCCTCTCCCCCCTCCTCCTCCTCCCTGGGTTCACGGCCTAAATTTGCCTGGATTGTAGTTTAGGAAAAGCAGATAGAGTGTACTGAAAACAAACAGGGGTGTGTTGTGGTGCGTGTTTTGTTATGTGTAAGAGAGAGAGAGGGTGAGAGAGAGAGAGAGAGATGCATAAATTTGTGAGAGAAAGAGAGAAAACGAGAAACAAAGAGGTGGAGAAGAGAAAGGGGGAAGAGGAGACAAAGCATTCGAGGGAGAATATAGAGACAAAGGGTAATGCGTGAAGATATGAGAGAGAGAGAGAGAGAGAGAGAGAGAGAGAGCCACAAACCAAAAATGGAATAACACAAAATCCTAGACAAAAATAAAATATGGATAAAAATGGCTGGAAATTATACCTATCATTCACCCACTGGACCAAGAGGATCGTGGAGGCTATAAGAGACACCAGGAGACAAGCCATCACAAATAATAGAATCTCTCACCCCTCCCCAGCCACCCCCTGCCCCCCCCCCACCGCTCCTCCCCCCTCCCCCCCTCCTCCCCTCCCTCACCGTCCCTCCCCTCCCTCTGCTCCCTTTTATCGCTGCGTCCAATAAGCATGAAGTTATTTCACGAGGTAGATGGGAAATGGGTGGCAAGGTGGGGGAGGGGAATTTTGACGGGGGGAAAGAGTAGGAGGGGTTGGGGGGGTGGGGGTGAAGGTTCTCGTGTAGAAGTAAACAAATAAACCACGGACTTTTGATGTGGTTGGTGACAGTAATGGAATTGGAAGTATAAAGTTCCTGGAGCGTAGTTTGGTAGCGCCACCGGCAGCGATAAATATCAAATTCCGGGCGACGTGGTTCCATCTGGACTTAGAGACGTGGTTCTTGTCGTTACAGAGGTGGTGGTTCCTTGTGGGACTAGAGAAGCGTGGTTTCATCAGGACTTAAAGAGACGTGGTTATTCATTATCAACTAAATTGGGGTGTCATGCCAGCAGGTCCTGACGTTGTTGGACTGGCTATAGACGTAGTTACAGACGACACCCTGAGAGAAAAGAGGGCAGAAAAGCGAAGAGAGAGAGAGAGAGAGAGAGAGAGAGAGAGAGGAAGAACAGAAAGGGGAGAGAGTGTGGAATGAGAATGAGACGGAGTTAATCATCGCATCTCATTTCCTCCGCGTTTATCTCGTCTCTCTTTTAAACACCTCTTTCGCTGCTTTACGACGCTATGCACTTCTGCCATCCAGCCATTCCCGTCTGGCGTACACGTCACTAGTTTACATTCACGGTAATTAAAATAGTTTTCCCGTTCGGTAATTCCCCTTTGGCCTTGTTTCCCCTCTTCGTGTGTTCCGAGGGCGGTGTTCGTCTCTATCATTTCCCCTTGGAATGGCCTAAATGTTCCTCGGTACATGGCAGATGCTCGGGTAATTCATTCTGACGGTCTTCCCCCTTGTGTTATTTTGGCGGCCAACCCTTCCTCCGAGGGTTAATGAACGAGGGGACCTGGGATGCCCCCGAGATTATCTGGCCGTAGATGTACCATAGTTTCCCCTCCTCCTCTCTTGGTTTTCTTTATATACTACTGGGGATTCGGGTGTTGGTGCCTTTAGTGTTCTCTCCTGATCTTACACACACACACACACACAGCCTCTCTCTCTCTCTCTCTCTCTCTCTCTCTCTCTCTCTCATCACATCTTTGCCTTTCCTCGCCATTTGTTGTTTTGTGTTCAATCCTTCCTTGTTACCGGCACTGAAACTTCTCATAATCTTGCCAAACTCCGCGATTTTACAGAAGGTTGGACGAGGAATACGAGTGTAACTTGGAGAGCCGTAATGAAGACGGTAAATTCATACCTGGGATATAACTAGCTCGGGTGTGCACGGGGGGGTGAGGGGGGGAGTATAATTTGGCGTGAGTGGTGAGGTTTGGCTACCATTTCCTGGCGTGTGCTGTGGGCAAGTTAAGGGAGCGTTTGTGAGCGTGTGTGTGCCGTCCACTGCTCCTGTGTTGCTTGTTTAATGCTCCTCCTCTTCCTCCTCCTCTTGCCCGTCCTACTCCTGTCTGTCCTCCTCATCTTCTTCCCTCCTCCTACTCCTCCCGTATTCACCTCTCGCCTCTCCTCCACTGTTCCTGCCTCCCACACAATACACCTTCCATCTAGTTTATGTTCAACGATTCACTCCCTCCTCTGTTGCATTGCTAGCCCTCCTCCCTCCTCCTGCTCCCACCCTCCTTATGTTGCAGGGCTCGACTGTTGCATCTGGAGGTCCTCATCTTCCTTCTCTCCTTCCATCCAACGCCGTGTCTTACCGTGTTCTTGTCCCTCTCCTCCCCCCTCTTCCCCCCTCCCCTCCATCCAATGCCGTATTCTGCCGTCTCTACCCCCCCTCAACCCCCCTTCCCACCACCGAGTTGCATCCGTAGCTCTTACCTCTCAACCCTTCCCGTGTCCTGCCGTGTTCTCGCCCCCCTCCTCCCCCTCTTCCTTGTCGTGAGTTGGGGTGAGGGTCGTGTGTATTGTTTACAGAGAAGGAGACACACTGCCCCTCACTGCCACCACTGGGCCACCATCCTGTTTCATTAACTTAAGTAAGAGTCCAGCCTGTGGCCTCCATGTTATTATTATTATTATTATTATTATTATTATTATTTGTTATTATTATTTTTATATTGCCTCTTTTTCTCATATTTTCCTCTCCTCATTCCTCTCCTATCCTTCCTCCCCTCCTTCTTCCCCCTCCTTCTCCCTGTTACTCTCCTTCTTCCTTTCTCCCTCCCTCTAGTTGGCACAGTGCCTATCACAGGTTATGAATAATGAAGCCTGATGACCATCACGGGGACCTGGGGGAGCAGACATAGATAATAGCAGCATCTCCTGTATTCAAGTTGGAGAAGAGGAAGGAGGGTCTCCTCTTCCTCCTCCACCTTCCTCCTCCTCCTTTTCTCCCTTTTTCCTCATCATCTCCGTCACCATCTCTCCCCCACACCATCTCCCCCCCACACCATCTCTCTCCCCCACCATCTCCCCCCACCTCTCTCCCCCCCCACACCATCTCTCCCCACACCCACACCATCTCTCCCTTCCTCTATACCTATGTTCCTCCCCGGTTCCCCATTTCCTCACGCAACCTTCGTCTTCTCTCCTCCCCTTCCCTCCCCTGGCCTGGGAGTGATGGTGTGTACGTGGGGGTGATGGTGTGGGCGTTGGGTGATGGTGTGGGCGTGGGAGTGATGGTGTGGGTGTGGTGATGGTGTGTGGGCTTCAGGTGATGGTGTGGGCAGGCACATGATGTAGTGTAGACGCTCCCTGAGTGATGGTGTGGGAGGAGGAGAGTGTGGGCGAGATGGGCTGTAGGACGTGGATATGATGGACAGGCACCCGCGTGGATAGGATGGAGGATGAGGGACGTTAATCCTTCACGTCTCCAAAAGATTACTGTGACTGAATCAGGTTTGGTGGGATTCCTCGCCTTTATCCTGTCATGGTAACCTGATTTTGTGTGTGTGTGTGTGTGTGTGTGTGTGTGTGTGTGTGTGTGTGTGTGTGTGATGGCCAACAAAGGTGCCACCTCCTCGACACGGGATATTAGGAGTGGCACTGAGTACTTGTATGAAAGGTGTTTGGTTTAAAGCAGAAAGTATTTGTTCTAAAAAAGATTGGGAGCTAAGTGCTGGTGTGTGAACTCTGGGCTTTTGCAGATGTTGTGTTTTTGTTTGAAGGTGGTGTGTGTGTGTGTGTGTGTGTGTGTGTGTGTGTGTGTGTGTGTGTGTGTGTGTGTGTGTGTGTGTGTGTGTGTGTGTGTGTGTGTGTGTGTGTGTGTGTGGTAGGTAAAGTATATTTGTTTATGTTTGGTGTGGGATGGACTTGTGTGTTTGGTGGTGTATGTGTAATACAGTAGAGATGTGTGTGTCAGTGTGGTAGAGATGTGTGTGTGTCAGTGTGGTAGAGATGTGTGTGTGTGTGTGTGTGTGTGTGTGTGTGTGTGTGTGTGTGTGGTAGTGTCACCTTGGTGGCGGCGGCACTGCTGGTGGTGGTCGCTGGACGGTGGATCAATAGCAAAGGGTGAAGGGGGGGAGGGTAGTGCCACCCACCACCCCCTGCCGCCCTCTTGGCCCACCACCTCCCATGCATAATGAACAGGGCACCACCTGACATGACCTCGCTGGGCACTGGGGGTAGGGGCTTTGCCGAAAGGAGGGGTAGGAGTGCCAAGAGGGCCAGATGGCGATAGTAGTCCGACTAAGACCATTTCGGACCATTAGTGGCACCTGTGCTGACGAGGGTGCCACTGTACTGACGAGGGTGCCACTGTACTGACGAGGGTGCCACTACTGACGAGGGCGCCACTACTGACAGGGGTGCCACTGTGCTGACAGTGCCACTGTACTGACGAGGGTGCCACACTACGACGAGGGTGCCACCTCGAGTGAGGACGTGCCACTGTACTGACGAGGTGCCACTGTACTGACGAGGAGTGCCATTACTGACGAGGGTGCCACTACTGACGAGGGTGCCACTACTGACGGTGCCACTTCTAACGAAGTGCCACTACTAACGAGGGTGCCACTACTAACGAGGGTGCCACTTCTAACGAGGGTGCCACTACTGACGAGGGTGCCACTACTAACGAGGGTGCCACAGGGTTTTATTTGTTACAATAATTAGTTGTATTACAGGAATTAGATAACGTAATAATTTTCCTACATAATTAATTCCTATAATGTTAACTTGTATTACAGTTATTAATTGCCTTACATGGAATTAGTTTAGGCAATAATTAGTTGTAATATAATAATTAACGGTTTTACATGGAATTAGTTATTGCCGTCAGGAGTTAGAGGAACAACTTTTGCCACAATACTTAGTTCAACTACAGTAGTTAGTTGTGCTACGGCAGTTAGTTAAGACGTGTTACAGTAATTAGCAGTGTACGTAAGACAGTGATGATGATGGTGATGATGGTGACTGGAGTATCTATGTATTTGCTCCTTCTCTCGGCGTTTTGACACCCTGGAGGAAGAACTTGAGAGGCTCGAGTAAGAACTTGATGTAATTTGAGTAATAACTTGAGACTGTTTGAGTAACAACTTAAGACAGTTTGAGGAAGATTTTGAGACAGTTTTAGGAAGAACTCAACTCACCTCGAGTAACAACTTGGGAGACAGCTGGAGGTGCGCCGCTGAAGGAGAGGTTGAGGGGAGTAGGTCGACTATTTACCTGTAATTAACTTGTAGTATCCCAGCCAATTACTCTTGTTTACCTGGTGAGTCGGTACAGAAAAATAAATGAATAGATAAATAAGATATTACTCTCTTAGCCCACTTACCCACCCACCCACCCACCCACCCACCCACCCACGGCTAGGTTACGTGTGAGAGTGGGTCAGGAATGTTGGGTTGGGATGGATAGGTGAGTAGTGTGTCTGTGGAATGGGTGTGTCCTTGGGTGGGCTAGAGGCTTTGTGGGGTGGGCTAGAGGCGTCCTGGGATGGGCTAAAGGCGTCTTGGGGTGGACTTGGGTGGGGTTAGAGGCGTCTTGGGGTGGACTTGGGTGGGTTTGGTTGGGGTTTCTGACGCTTTATGAGGAAGGATGAGGAGGTGAACCAGACGCTTCTGTTTGTGAGTGTCTGATTACAGGAGGAAGTGAGGGGGAAGTGAGGGGGAAGAGAGAGGGAAGTGAGGGGAAAGAGGAGGAAGTGAGGGGGAAGAGGAGGGAGGGAGGGTAATGAGGAAGGGGAAGAAGGGTGAGAGATAGATGGAAGGGAACAAGTAGAGGAGGAAGGGAGAGATAATAGTATAAACAACCCTCCCTCCCCACACGACGAGGCACAACAACAACAAACAACAACAAATTAAAAAAAACACAACAACAACAATGACAATAACTAGGCCCACCAACACAATAATCAACACCACCAACAACAACAATAACAACAACATTCAACACCACCACCACAACAACCACCACCACCACCACCACTATAGCAACAACAACCATCACCACCACAACAACAACCATCACCACCACCACAACAACCATCATCACCACCACCACCACAACAACAGCCATCACTACCACCACCACCACAGCAGCAGGGCCATAAAGCACCGGGGTTGGGAGTTAAGTATTGGTGTATGTGTTAAAAATAACGTGAACGCCACCCCGGCCATGAATATTTTACCCTCACGTGAAATACTCCCGGCATTAACACTTATTGTATAGTGATGGTCAATAACAGGGGCGGCTGGCCGATATATGGCTCAGCTCTCTTAATATGGGTGCGGGCGTGGGTGTGGGTTTGGGTGTGGGCATGGGTGGGTGTGGGCGTGGGACTGGATGTGGGCGTGGGACAGGGTGTTTAGGATGGAAGGGTTGGTGGGTGGTAGGTGTGGGTGAACATGGGTGACGACGTGTTCATGGGTGTGGGTGAACAAGAGTGCATTAAGGTGGAGGAAATTCATACGCAACCACAGTGATGAAGTCAATTAAACTGCAATCACTCCAGCATGTTGTACAGTGAGGTGGTCAGTGCCAGGTGGTGTGGTCAGTGCCAGGTGGTGTGGTCAGTGCCAGGTGGTAGTTAGTGTCAGGTGGTGTGGTCAGTGCCAGGTGGTGTGGTCAGTGTCCGGTGGTGTGGTCAGTGTCAGGTGGTGTGGTCAGTGCCAGGTGGTGTGGTCAGTGCCAGGTGGTGTGGTCAGTGTCAGGTGGTGTGGTCAGTGCCAGGTGGTGTGGTCAGTGCCAAGTGTTATGCCTGAGGCGGCGAGGTCCACAACAAGACTATCCACCAACCCTCACCCTTGAAGCAGCACCTCGACGTCGCCTGCCCTCTTATCTCTTTGATTACCACCCGATGATAATTAGGACGGCTCGACCACTCACCACCCTTCTTGACCCTAATCCCTCCCCTCCCACAATCCCTTAGTCGTCCAACCCCTCTGGTGAAGGTCGTCTTACACTCGCGATCGTGGCTCAAGTTACACACACACACATTACGCAGTCAGTTAGCGGTCCTGAGTCTCGAATTCTCCCTAGATTCATACGTTGATTTCCCCTTCTCTTTTCCTCCGTATCGACTTACTGTAGAGTTTGAGGGTTGTGTCGCTGTTATGTAAGCACAGCCATCTTGACGTCGTAGCTTCAGGTGAGTCAGTAAGATGCTGTCTCCTGTATCACCAGTTAAATGGGAGGAATTATCGTGTTGAAACCTTTGAGATTAAGGACAGTGAGGATTAGAAGGTAGGAGGAGGTGAGGTCGGCAGCCCTTTGTCGTATCTGATCGCTTCTACGCCACCACCGTATGTGAGCTCCGTTAGCCCCCCCCTCAAGCCTCCCTCCACAGTTTCTCAACCCCCAACAGACCCCCAACCCCACAGACCCCCAACCCCCACAGACCTCAACCTCCTACAGACCCTCAACCCCTTACAGACCCTCAACTCCGCAGCCCCTCAATCTCCGCAGCCCCTCAGCCCTGCAGGTTGTCGCCGCGTTGTTGCCCTGCTGTAGCACCTCTTGGCCCTCTGTAACTCCAGGTGACACTAGTAACACCCAGAACACTGTTACCAGCCCTGACTGTCGCTTATCGCACCCAGCTACCTTATTGTTTATTTTTCGTTGGTGCCTTTCTCGCTTTTCTTAGTCTCTTGTAGCACCCAGTGGCGTCTTGTAGCACCCAGTGGCGTCTTGTCGCACCCAGTGGCATATAGGCGTTTCTAGTGGGCTCTTGTCGTTCCTGGTAGCTCCCTGTCGCACCCAATGGCCTCTTGTTGCACCCAGTTAGGGCCCTTGTCAACGAATATCTTCCTCAGCGTGAACAGGACCACCGCGTGTTGCCTGTGTCTCACTGTGTTGATGACCTTGTTCTAGCGGTGTCCAGGGTGTGTACAAAGTCCCTTGATATTTGTGTTGACAGATTCCTATTAAGGTGGTACACGTTCTACAGCAGATAGCTATAATAATTTATCATTTTCTGCTGATAAATGACTCGGACAGACGTGAAGACTCGTATGATAATGTATAAAGATCCAAAAATGTTGTTATGTGGAGGGCAATGATGAAGCACTTACTGATGAATCCATTAGACGTTAACTCGCTAAGGGTTTAGGGGGAAGACTATGTAAACATCAAGGGACTTTATAAACGCCCTCTCCATCAAGTGACTTTCTAAACCCCCTCTCCACGTAAACACAAACACCAAGGGACTTTATAAACACCCTCTCCACGTAAACAACACAAGCATCAAGGGACTTTATAAACTCCCTCTCCATGTAAACAACACAAGCATCAAGGGACTTTATAAACACCCTCTCCATGTAAACAACACAAGCATCAAGGGACTTTATAAACACCCTCTCCATGTAAACAACACAAGCATCAAGGGACTTTATAAACACCCTCTCCACAAGAAAGAGACGAAGTTAACGCCGTGAATGGAGACATACAACAGTATTATATAAACTCAGAAACACTTTAACGAAAACTGGTTGAAACTATTTTGCACCAGAACTCGATTAGGAACAAGTTAAGGGAAATCTAACGTAAAAAGAAAAACTTGTACGATATTAGGCAGATCTCGTCTCCTGAGTGTCAAACTGGTTTAAATATTTGGCTTTTAAACTAAGTAAAGGAACTTATGAAACAAGTGTGATTATTTTATCCCTAAACTAAAAATATACATTGAATATTGAAGCAAGTTTTAACAATTTTCATCTTCAGCTAAAATTTATGAAAACGGAAATTGGTTTTAACTATTTGGGGTCTTTAAATAAGTTAAATTAATTGGGTTTATTTAGGTTTGGTGTTTAACTTTTTTTTTCAATTACAGGAAAACTTTTATGAATTATATATATATATATATATATATATATATATATATATATATATATATATATATATATATATATATATATATATATTTACTATTTAAGCAAATAATTTTGGCACCATTAATACAACTTTAGCACCATAAAGACAATTTTGACACCATTAAGACAACTTTAGCACCATTGATAAATCTTTGGCACCACTAATACAATTTTGACACCATTAAGACAACTTAAGCACCATTAAGACAATTTTGGCACCATTAAGACAATTTTGACACCATTAAGACAACTTAAGCACCATTAAGACAATTTTGGCACCACTAATACAACTTTGGTACCGAGACAAATTTATACACCACAACAATGAAAAAAAAATTCAACTTTAGATAAAATAAGTCCTAGAATAAATAAATTACTACAGATACATTTATGGTATAACAGTACGGCAAAAACAGTAATATTTACCCCCATTAACATGATGTAGTGCTGTACAGGATGATGTAGTCACGTCAGCTGTCGGAAAACTACGCCAATTCACATCAATTTTCTGTATAAATCTATTCTTGGTGTAAATAATTTCTAACCACGACTGCGCCAAACTTAGGAATATTAGCGAAATAGAATTGGCGGTAATTTTGGCGAGGTGTAGTTGAAAATTAGATAGATATTATTTAAAAGGAATTATTGTTGTAGATATAAGAATTTACTTAATAAAAATATATAAATTGTGGTAGAGAAAATGGGGTTTAATTCACTTGGTTTAGTTTCGCAGAATAATTGTACGAAATTTAGTTAACGATGATGATGCTTCGCTGAAAGTCGATAAATTACCAACTAATATAAAATTATAGAAAAGAAATATAATAAAATAACGTAATAATGGTATGGAAATTGAGGATAATAGGAAGGGAGATAATATTAACCCGGTTTAGTCTGGCGGAGGTGTGTGACGGAGTGATGGTCTGATTACTGTGGTTAACTGCTTTATTGGCGGCGGAGCGTGACCCTGTGGCGGAGCATGACCCTGTGGCGGCCTGAGTCTTTGGCGGTCTGACCCTGTGGCGGCTTGCCCCTGTGGCGGCCTGACCTTACAGCGTTCTCACCCTGTGGCGGCCTGACCCTGTAGCGGCCTGACCCTGTAGCGGCCTGACCCTGTGGAGGCTTGACCCTGTGGCGGCCTGACCCTGTGGCGGCCTGACCGTGTGGCGGCCTGATCCTGTGGCGGCCTGACCCCGGAGTGCCCACCCTGTGGCGGCCTGACCTACGGCGTTCTCACCCCTGGCGGCCTGACCCCAGCGGCCTGGACCCTGTGGAGGCTTGACCCCTGTGGCGGCTTGATCCTGTGGCGTCCTCACCCCTGTGGCGTCCTCACCCTGTGGCGTCCTCACACCTGTGGCGGCCTAACCCCAGGCGGCCTGACCTTGTGGCGTTCTTACCCTGTGGCGGCCTGACCCTGTAGCGGCCTGACCCTGTGGAGGCTTGACCCTGTAGCGGCCTCACCCTGTGGCGTTCTCACCCTGTGGCGATCTTCACAAGCCAGGTTAAGTGGTAAATGGTGGTGATCCAACTTGGGCCGTAGTGGTGGGAGGTTGTGATCTTAGCGATATGGGAGGGGGTAGTAGTGGTGATAGTGGGATGATGAGTCAGGAGGGGACAATGGCACTGGCACTCAGCTCTCGGGGGTGCCAGTCCTCCTATGTACTCTAAATACACTACTCCACCTCTCCCTCCACCCAGTCCTCCATCCCGACCTCCACCTCACCCTCCACGTACTCCCACCTTACCCTCCTCCCTCCGCAATAGAATTTGTATATACATGTATGTATGTAATATTTATATGTATGTATGCATTTATGTTAGCATGCATCCGTGTGTGTGTGTGTGTGTGTGTAATGTATGCATGAATATATACATACATATATTCATGTATATGTGTAAGCATCAGCCTCTCGTGACGTCATAAAGGTGTTGGGTGAGTTACGATTCCTGAGGGATTAATTATTAACCTCAACTATTAACCTCCCTCAGTCTCCCTCACCTCCCAAATTATTCCCACTTCCCCTTTCCAACTCCTCCTCCTCCTCTACCACCTCTTCCTGCTCCTCCTTCTATCCCCTTATCTCTCCATCACCCTCCCCTTATTGCATTATCTCCCTCTTCATCACCCTCCCCCTATCATCCCTACCTCCCCCTCCCTCCCTTCCATCGCCTCTCCCTCTCCCTCGCGTCTTAGCCACAAATCTTACCACCCACCTCGCTCTCACTTTCCTCTTTGGGATTTTTAATTTCCTTGGTGTTTTCATCTGTTTTGTTTACATTTATTGTTTATCATCTTACACTTGATTGCGATCCAGTGAGCCGGGCCTTCAGTACATTGTAACACATTGTATCACATTGTATCACATAACTCGGGAACGGTAACAGCTACAGAGGTCAAGGTTGGTAAACAGAAGGTCAAAAAAGGTCAAAGGTCAGTGATACAGTTTTGATAGTTTTATGAGATATTTGTATTGTCCGTGGCGTAACTTGACAGTGATAAGAGATATGAGGTTCATACTTTCATTGACGTATTGACCTTAACGACCTACGTGGGTGATTAGGTTTTGAGGGTCAGAGGTGAAGGTTAAGGTCACGACGTTGAGGATGGCGTATATCACCTTCGACGTGCGTGAGATGACACTGCGTTCGAGTGTAGTCTGGTTTATTGTGTGTGTGTGTGTGTGTGTGTGTGTGTGTGTGTGTGTGTGTGTGTGTGTGTGTAAGAGAGAGAGAGAGAGAGAGAGATAGAGAGAGATAATTACTACTCCTTTCTTTCCTCTCTTCTTCTCTCACCCTTTCTTCTTCACTCCACCTCCATCCTCACCTTCTTTCATCTCCCCTCCCTCTCTCCCTCTCCCACAAACTTTGACTTTTTTCCTTCGCCCACCTTTCGCCTGGCGTTAGTTGGCACTCTGGCACCGTCTTACTCAAGTTTTATGTTCCCTCCCTCACTACTGCTCCTTACCTGCACCGTTCATCTTCATCTGTGAGCCTCCACCTGCCTACCTCTAGCACCCCCCTCCCCCTCCTCCCTCTCTCTCTCTCACCCTTATATTCCAATCTCCCCCTTTCTTCTCCCTCCTTCCAACCCTTATCTCCAGACTTTATCTTTCTCTTTTACTTACTTACTCCCCATCCCCTTCCCTGTTCCTCGTTTTCTCCCCAGCTCCCCGCCCTCTCCCCAGCTCCCCGCCCTCTCCCCAGCTCCCCGCCCTCTCCCCAGCTCCCCGCCCTCTCCCCAGCTCCCCGCCCTCTCCCCAGCTCCCTGCCCTCCCCCAGCTCCGCCCTCCCCAGCTCCCCGCCCTCTCCCCAGCTCCCCGCCCTCTCCCCAGCTCCCCGCCCTCTCCCCAGCTCCCCGCCCTCTCCCCTGCTCCCCGCTGACCGCTGGTACAGTTTGCAGGTGGGTCACGTTCCGGCGTCATTAGGCGCATAGCCCAGCCAGGGAAAAGCACAATTAGGAAATATTGAGCAGTGCGTCTGGGGAGATGGGGAGAGTGGAGGTGGGGGAGATGGGGAGGATAGATAAGTGGTGGTGGGAGAGTGGAAGTTGGGGGAGATATTGGGGAGATGGGGAGCCGGTAGTGGTGGTAGCAGAGTTGGTAATGGTGATAGATGTGACGGAGGAGGTTATAAGGATGGTGGTAGATGTGGAAGTGATGGTGGTAGTGTGTTAGGTAGTAGTGTAAGTGGAGGTGGTCAGTGGGTAAGGATGAGGGGCAGTAAGTGGTGGCGTGTACGTGGGTGGACTTGGGAATGTTGTTCACCCACCTGCGCCACTTGCACAGTACTGCCTTAACCCTGGGCGTGGTGGTGGTGTGGGCGTGAGGATGAAGACGATGTGGGCGTTTGTGTGTTGGCGTCGTAGTAGTGTGGGTGTGCGTGTGGGCGTCGTAGTGGTGTGAGTGTGTGCGTGTGGGCGTCGTAGTAGTGTGGGCGTGACCTTTGTAAGTGTAGGCGGCAGGGGGCAATTGGATTACTCGCCAGGTGTGTGGAAGGGTAGGAGGGGGCCGGGACATAGCGACGCTATCGTGACAGTGCCAGCCACCTTCTAACCCCTCCCCCTCCCCCCTCTAGTGCCATCACAAGTGTCACTCCTTGGAGGGGGTAGGAGGACACTAGTGTACACCAGAAGTGCTACTAGAGGAGGATGGCATCAGGGGAGAGTGAAAGAGTGAAGGTAACACCAATATGCACCCACCTGTACCCGTCATCAGTACCCACCTGTGCCCGTCATCAGTACCCACCTGTGCCGTCATCAGTACCCACCTGTACCCGTCACTTCACACAAATTCACGACCAGAAAGAATCCCCAATCCATGTGGCTCATTTGACAAGACTTTGACTCAGTTTTCCTGGTGGAGAGAGAAGTCACAGCGTCAAAGGTGCCGCCCCTCCTCCCGGGGGTTTTTGTGCCTCTGAAAAATCATATCTTGTGATCTCTTGCCGTCAACCTCGCCCACACGATTGTCACGACGCTTACGTGGGCGTGTGGGGTGGTGGTGGATGGCGTGGCGGTGTGATGATTGTGTCAGGAGTACGGGTGGTGATGGGTTGTGAATGGTGATGGGTTTTACAGGGATGTGGGGACAGATGGTGGTAATTGTGGTAGTAGAGGGCGTGGTGGTGGTAGTAGTAGTTGTAGCCGAGCTGGTACTAGTGGTAGAAGTCTTGGCTCTGTATAAGTAAGTGTGTGTGTGTGTGTGTGTGTGTGTGTGTGGAACAATAATACTTAGCACGAAACAAAAATAAATTCCAATAGTTTTATGTTTCTAGTGTTCGATACATACATATACATACATACATACATACATACATACATACATACATACATAACATTTTTCCCGTTGTAGTCTTCATGTAAATGTGTTTTAAGCATGAAAATTGATCACTTCACTCGAGGGAAAAACAACACCAAACATTCCAACGACGCCATGTTGGGTGATTAAGAGCAGCCATTGTCGTAAATCTTGACGGACTTCTACGAAAAACTCAATCGTCATGTGGCACTACGACAGGTGGCACTACGAGAGCTGGCACTATATCAGGTTACACTATATTACGCGACACTATATCAAGTGCCATAGAGAATACGTAAGGCTAGTTGTCTGTTTGTGTGTCTGTATGGGCGAGAAATATTATGATTCCACGTGTGTTGCAGGCATGGTGTGAGGTGATTGGTGGATTTGTTTGTTTACTATGACGTCTGGCCAATAGTGTGCCTCCTTCAATTATGCATAGTAGTGGGGTTTAATTTTCGTTTTTGTTGATTCTCTCTCCCATCCCTATCACCCCTTCCTCCACCCCTCCGCCACCCCCATCACCCCCTCCTCCACCCCCATCACCCCCCCTCTTCACCCCCATCTCTTTCCTTCACCCCCCTCAGTGTCAGGTGTTCCTAGTAATGTTTTTCTTACGTGTGCTGTACAAAGATAATGAGGATATACTTTGGTGAGGGGGTGGGGGGGGGGTGTGATGTAGGGGCTGGAGAGAGGGGAGATGGGATGTAGGGGATTGGGGAGGATGAAAGGGGGAGTGAAGAAGGGGAGGGGAATAGGGGAGGAAAATTTGGGACCGCCATCTAAAGTCTGGTGGTCATGAGGGAGGGAGGGGAGGGGAGGGAGCCAGGTAGGTCATGCAAAGTCCCTTTCCTGGGTGGTCCTAACGCCACCCTCCTCCACCCACACCCACCCTCCTCCACCCACACCTACCACCTCTCCGCCCACACCTACCACCCCCTTGTTAGCTTTCGTAGTTATGAACTTGGTTACCGCCTAGAGTCGAATCTAAGGGCATGTAACTGCTGTAGAAGGCGTGGTGGTGGCGTATAGCTGCTGTAGAGGGCGGTGGTGGTGTGTAGCTGCTGTAGAGGGCGGTGGTGGCGTATAGCTGCTGTGGAGGGCGTTGTGGTGGCGTGTAGCTGCTGTAGATGGCATGGTGGTGGCGTGAAGGCTGTAGAGGGCGTGGTGGTGGCGTAGTCATGTAGAGGGCGTGGTAGGCCCATGTCTTGATCGATCACTTGGGTGGGCTGCTGCATAAACTGTTGTATTTCTTCTTCCACCCACCCTCATCCACCCACTCTCACCCACCCACCCACCCACCCACTCACCCACCCACCCACTCACCCACCCACCCTCATCCACCCACCTCATCCACCCACCCACCCATGCTGCACTCTCACCCACCCACCCACTCTCACCCACCCACCTCATCCACTCCACCCTCATCCACCCATCCACCCATGCACTCACCTCACCCACCCATTCTCACCCACCCACCCTCATCCACCCACCTCACCCACCCACCCTCATCCACCCACCCACCCACCCACTCACCCATCCACCCAGCACCTCACCCACCCACTCACCCACCCACCTCACCCACCCACTCTCACCACCCACCCACCTACCCACCTCATCCACCCACCCACCCATGCACCCACTTCTCACCTCTATTCAAATTTTATTGTATCAACTTTCAACCTATCCACACACTTCTAACCCTATCCACTCTACACTATACCTATCCACTCTGAACTAATACTATCCACTCTCCCTCTCTACATAATCATAAACCTATCCAGTCCCCTCCTTAAAAAAAACCTATCCACACACATCCACTCCCCTGTATCCACATATCATCCCTCCTATCCTCACAACCTACCTGTAATTTTTACCTGCATATATTTCTACCTTCTTTTTTTTTAACAACATTCTGTGACAGGGGGAAGAATGTTGTTGTTGTTGTTGTTGTTGTTGTTGTTGTTGTTTTTGTTTTTGTTGTTGTTTTTACTTTGTGTTGAGTAGAGCATTTGTATAATTACCAGAAACCTTCACAACACACGAATATACACTAATTACAAATGGATAGTACCTGATGAGTCCTGGCGTGTTGTGAGACGGTCTAGGTATTATTGTTCTTGTGAGGTCGTGGGATAGAGGCTAGTTTAGTGTGCTGGTGAGGGAGGGGGGGGAGGAGGTATTACTCTCTTGTGGTTTCTCTCGTGTGTGTGTGTGTGTGTGTGTGTGTGTGTGTGTGTGTGTGTGTGTTATGATCGTTTAAGGGTAATGATTTTTGTTGTGTGTATGGAGTCTTGTGTGCGTATTGTGGTTATTGTGTACGTTTTGATAATTCTGTGTACTGTTATCTCTGTGTACGTATCATGGTTACCTGTACGTATCTTCTCCCTTCGTGTACGCATCGTGTTCTCTCGTGTACGGATCGTCTCGCGTGTACGTATTTTGACTCATTATGTAAAGTAATAGTGTATATACCCAGAATATCGACGGTACTGTACGTTCACCCCGTCAACACCACCCCGTCAACACCACCCCGTCAACACCACCCCGTCAACACCACCCCGTCAGTATCACCCCCGTCAATATCACCCGTCATAACCAATTTCGTCATAACAACCCGGTCAACACCACCCCGTCAACAATACCACCCCGTCAATACTCCACCCTTAAGTCAACACTCACCCCGTCAACACACCACCCCGTCAATATCACCCCGTCAATATCAATTTCTGCCAACACCACCCCGTCAATATCACCTCGTCAATACCACCCCGTCAATATCACCCCGTCAACATCACCCCCGTCAATACCACCCCGTCAATATTTCCACCCTGGGTCAACACTCACCCCGTCAATACTAATTCTGTCAATACCACTCCCCGTCAATAATTCCCATCAACACCACCCCATCAACACCACCCCTTCAACATCACCCCTTCAATATGGCGATCGTTCAATTACACTTACCTGAGGAGCAAATTTCTCGACCCTACACGACTTGTCCACGACCTGTCCTTAGTGGGTTATGATGAATGACCTCTGACCTATCAAATCTTGTGTTAGTGGTGGTGATAGTAGTAGTAGTAGTAGTAGTAGTAGTAGTAGTAGTAGTAGTAGTAGTAGTAGTGGTGGTACCGGGTAGTGCTGGTAGTGGTGGTGATTGTAGTGGTGGGTGTAGGAGTTGTGTTGATAGTGGTAATAGTAGTAGTTGTTGTAGTAGTGGTAGTAGTAGTAGTGGTGGTAGTGGTGATAGTGGTGTTGGTACAGGTACACCCCAGTTAAGGTACAGTTTTAGATCATTGATTTCCTCTGACTGTCACGCGTTCATTTTTCTCTCCCTCGTGTCGGGGTTATTTCAAGGCCAAGTCTGTCCCTGATTCACAAAAGATCGTATGTTAAGTTTTCCTCTTTTAACTGTTGCCCAATGGACGTAGGTGTAATTGTCTCATTTAAGTGTTGCCAAGTGAGTGTAATTCTGTCTCCTAACTGGTGATAGGTACATGGCGGTCGAGTGGACATAGCATTGGCCTCTTGACCCAGCAGGCACCGGATGGAATTGTACTGAATGGGGCGCCTCAAGTCGACCCAGCTGCAGGATGGTACCTAAATTACAAGTTTGGGAAATGAAGGCGGTAGAGTTCAGTGTCGGTTACCCTGTCGCATGTGTACCGGCATGGGTGGGCGGGTGGGTGGGTCAGGGTGGGATGGAACAAGTCGGAAGAGTAAGGGGGCGGGGGGCAGCTGGGGTCTCACTCCCTGTGTATAATTAAACACCTCAGACAATAGACGCATCTGATTAAGAGGTGAACCGCGCCACCGTCGGGGTAAAGACTCCAACACGCGTCGTGCGACGCTGTTCCTCCCCAAAACCGTCCTGACCCTCTCTCATCTTTCCCTTGACCCCTCCTCTTCCGATCCTTCCTCTTCCCATCCCTTCTATTTTTATCTCCCTTCTCTCCTGCCTCCTGCCATCCCTCCTTCTGCATCCTTCCTCCTGATGTCCTCACTCCCCCCTGCACACCCCCCCCCACTCACTCCCCTGCACACCCCCCCACTCCACCCCCTGCACACCCCCACTCACCCCCGCACACCCCCCCACCCCTGCACACCCCACTCACCCCACACTTTCACGCCCATTCCAAAATTTGGGAATTCGAGTCGGAAGTGCGTCATTTGTATGCCAATGTAATTAAAAGTTGAACGATGCTGCTGCGTTGCCCTGCCCACCTCCCTCTCCCCTCCCCCTTCTCTCCTCCCCCCTCCCCTTTCTCTCCTCTCCTTCTCTCCTCTCCCTTCTTCTCTCCTTCCCTACTCCTCCCCCTTCTCCTCCTCCCCCTCCTCCTCCCTCCCCTTTTCTCTCGCCTCTTTTTTCCTCACCCTCACCCCCTCCTCAAGGTTTTTTCTCACCCTACCCCCTCTTCCTCTCTCTCCTCTCCAATATCGTGGTGCGTCAGTGTGGCCAGATCCCCTGGCAGTGGACCTTCTCCCAGGGCCTTAATGACCCCGCTAATCTCTTCCATGGGTCGGAGTTGCCCAGCCTTCTTGTTATTGTGCTTTAGAGATGGCATCACCAGTGGTGTGTGTGGGGGGTCTACACCAGCTGGGCGGGTGGTATTGCTCAAGGGACAGCTGGTATTGGGGTAGGGTCAAGATAATAACAATAATAATAATAATAATAACAACGACAACCACAACGACAACCACTACAACCACAACGACTACAACCACAACAACTATAACATCATCAACAACAACAGGTTAATTAGCCCCCTGGTGAATGACTGTCCTACATTAAACACTTTTGGGAAAGTTTATATAGCGAGGGTAATTATAACAGTGGAAAAAAACGCAGGTGAGATAATGATGGTGGCGCCTCTACCTATATCTGACCTACCTGTACCTGTAACTAATCTATCTACATCTCTCTCTCTCCACCGTCCAGTAGAGACCTTTTTTCCAGTTGTTATTTTTTCCTCTTGTTTTATTTATTATTCCCGAAATGGAACAGAAACCTAGCGATTAGTTTTTGTGTCCACTCTTCTGTTGGTCATGTGAAATGCACAACAAATTGGCTCAGCTCCGAGGATTTAGGCAGAATGCACTTATTACTCTGTGTGTGTGTGTGTGTGTGTGTGTGTGTGTGTGTGTGTGTGGGAGGGGATTAGTTCTGTGTTATTGTGAGTGGTTGTTGTGGTTGGTGTATTGGTCGTGAGAATAGTGGTGGTGATAGTGGTAGAGTTGGTGGTGATAGTGGTAGTGGTGATAGTAGTGGTGTGATAATGGTGAAGATGGTAATGGTGGTAATTATACTAGTGGTGGTGACAGGTTAGGTTAGGTTAGATTAGATTAAATTAGATTAGATTAGATTAGATTAGATTAGGGTGGTTAATCTTCAGGTGCAATAAGCTCTATGGGCTAATCTTCAAATCATCCATTTAAAAAAAAATCCCCCCAAAACCTCCTAATCCACATACATACATACATACATACACACATACATACATACATACATACATACATACAGGAACGGGAAACATCACGAAAGAGAATAAATTAACTGGCATAAAATTAGTTTGTGAAATAATAAATTTAGGTAAATGCCAGACATAAACGACCAGGTGCAATCGTCTCGTTTACCTGAAGGTGCCACATAATCACCAGTGCCACGGGTCACAGTCTCTCAGGGTCGTATATTAGTGCATCTTAACTAGCTAATTGGTGTGTAGTTGGCGGGTTTTATGGTAATAATAATAATAATAATAATTATAATAATAATAATAATAATAATAATAATAATAATAATAATAATAATAAGGAAGAAGTCGATGATGTTGATAATAATGACAACAATAAAAATAAGAAAAAATAACTAATTATCGTGCTAAATTGTACACACACACACACAATAAAACAGTAACAACAACAACAACAGCTGGTCTATTATTCACGGCTGAAGAAGACCAACAAAGGGGCTATATATTTAATGTATAATGAAGAACGCGTCAGTGCATCGAAATAATTGACATAATTATTCCAGTAATTGGATATATTCACAATGTATCAAAGTGTGTTAATTAGGCGCTCATTGTAGGTCCCATTTACCCCTAGTGTATGTATGTGTAGATGTATACATAGTGGTGTGTGTATGTATGTGTGGGTGTATAAATAGTGGTGTGTGTATGTGTGGGTGTATACATAGTGGTGTGTGTATGTATGTGTGGGTGTATACATAGTGGTGTGTGTATGTATGTGTGGGTGTATACATAGTGGTGTGTGTATGTATGTGTGGGTGTATACATAGTGGTGTGTATATGTATGTGTGGGTGTATACATAGTGGTGTGTGTAGATATACGTAAATAACATTGAGGGTGTACATATGAGTGAGTGCAGATATACATACATGTATACCTATATAAGTGTGGGGGTGTATTGTGAATATACATATAGATATAACGTGTGAGGGTATACATATTTAAGTGGGTATTATACATAAATGAGTGGGAATATGTATACTGTAGTGTCTTAGTATGCATGGGAAAGTTAGGTTATTTGAAGGACTAGTCTTAATGGGAGACTGTTTTAGCTATTGCGTACTATAGGGGCTATTTCATACTACTAGTAAAGGCTATTAGGATCTATTACTCATTATAGGGTTTATTTCAGCTATTACATGCTACAGGGACTTAGACCCCCCCCAACCCACCCACCACAAGATTCCATTATAATCTCGTAATGGGTAAATCCTCTCTTAATGGGGCAACTCACCTAACCTAACCTACACCCATTAAAGCCAGAAAGAGGACCTAAGCTTCCCATTATAGTGTAATTAGTGATGAAGCTTCGTGGTCTATGGTTAGGTTAGGTTAGGTTAGGTTAGGTCAAGTTAGGTGAATTTATTTGTGTAATATGTATGTTAATCTGATTATTGAGTATAGTAGTCACACGACATGCATACATACATACATACATACATACATACATACATACATACATACATACATACATACATACATACATACATACATGCATACTTACATACATACATACATGGAATCCATATATGTATGTATGATATGATTGTGAATTAAAATATATCCCCGTTTTAGAGGTTTTGTGTATGTCAATGTATATTCTAAGTATACAACAGGTCATGTATATGTGTGTATATCCACCATCCATCCATGAGTAGTTAAGTTAGGTATATACAGTAATATATGTATGTATGTATGTATGTATGTATGAATGTATGTATGTATGTATGAATGAAGAATATACACCTCCTCCTTCACTCTCCAGTTATATACCCCCATGTATGGATGTATAACTCAAGACCATTATGAATATGTATACCTAAACACGTACAACCTTGAGCCTTATGTCACCCAGACCTGCCACCACAACACGCCTGTAGAGTATAATGATTATACTAACCCCATGGTGAGGAGGGGCAAAACAGTGCTATCCCTCTCCTGTAATCCTCCCTAGTACCTCACCAGTATAACCCTCGTATAAGGTAAGTACTCCCTGCGCGCCCTGCCTGATTATGATCCTTATGGTAGCCTGTTGAGGGTCTCGTAGGGTGGATAGGGAGAGAATAGGGAGGGAGAGGGTGATCCAGGTAATTACGGTGAGTGAGTCTCGTGGGTATTCCGTAAGGGGAGTAGCACATAGGCCTCGATAATGTGGCGGTGGTAGTCTTTCATAAAGTGTTTTTCAAGGATTTTCTTTTCTTTTTTTCTTTCTGTTTTGGAAGCCGTGTGGTGATGGTGGTTGGTGAGGGTGGTGTGGTAGTGGTGGTAGTGGTGGTAGTGGTAGATTGGTGGTGATAATGGATTGAGAGAATGTCAAGACAGAGGGTAGAATTGGTGTAAATGATAGTGTGTGTGTGTGTGTGTGTGTGTGTGTGTGTGTGTGTGTGTGTGTGTGTGTGTGTGTGTGTGTGTGTGTGTGTTTTAAATAGGTGGTAGAGATGAAGTCACATGAAACGACAGAATGAATATAAAAAATAAATAAAATGAAACAGAAGGATTTGGCGTAAGTGGGAGAAAGAAAATGAGTACCTGACATATTAAAGCACAGGTTTTGTGTACGTTCTTCCCTTCTTTCATTCCTTCATTCATTCATTCATTCTCCTTATTGTTTCGTATTGTTCCTCTGTCTCTCTTGTATATTACTGGTTCTTCCTTCATTCTCCTTACGTTTATCTTGTTTATTAGTGATTCTTCCTTCATTCTCCTTATGTTTCTCTTGTATATTAGTGATTCTTCCTTCATTCCTCATGTTCCTTCGTATTGTTCCTCTGTTTCTCTTGTTTATTAATGATTCATCTTTCATTCTTCCTTCATTCTTCATGTTTTGTTCCCGTTCCCTCCTCCCCAGTCATGCTCCACACTGCACCTGGTACTTCCTCTCATTATTCTTATAAATATAACTTTATTAGCATTGAGGCACGTTCAGCGTCTCCACCTTCACTCATGGCGAGTTTAGATGCTGCCGACGCGTTTTCTTTGCAGTCAGTCAGTCAGTCAGTCAGTTCACTTGTAATTAAAACTGGTAACTCCAACCTCGAGTCCTCATCACTTATTGCCGCCATTATGATTTTGTAGTATGTGTGTGTGTGTTCTGATACCAGCTGAAGTGGACGAGACATGGGTGGCGTGGGCGTGCGAACGTGGGCGGGGGGTGGCGTGGGAGGGACAGTTTGAGTGTGTAGTTGTGTTAGATGGGTGGCGTGTATATACTGAGGGCTAGAAGGGAGTGTTAGCGGCATGGCGTGGGCGTGGGAAGGGTGGGTGGCGTGTGGTAGGGGGTAATGACATCGTGTGGGCGTGGGAGGGTGGGTGGCGTGTCGTGTGGGCGTGGGAAGGTGGGTGGCGTGTGCTGGATAATGACATCGTGTGGGCGTGGGGAAGGGTGGTGGCGTGTGCTGGAGTAATGACATCGTGTGGGCGTGGGGGTGGTGGCGTGCTAGGGAGTAATGACATCGTGTGGGCGGGAAGGGTGGGTGGCGGTGAGTAATGACATCGTGTGGGCGTGGGAAGGGTGGGTGGCGTGCTGGAGATGACATCGTGGCCGTGTGGGGCTGGAAGATCGTGGGGAAGCATCGTGGGCGGGAAGGTGGGTGTGGGAATGACATCGTGTGGGCGTGGGAAGGGTGGCGCGAGGGTGGTGGGTGGCTGGGGAGTAATGACATCGTGGGCGGAAGGGTGGTGTGGGGCGTGGGAAGGGTGGGTGTGTGCTGGGGAGTATGACACAGGGTGGCTAGGAGTAATGACATCGTGGGCGTGGGAAGGGTGGGTGGCGTGTGCTAGGGGTAATGACATCGTGTGGGCAGGAAGGGTGGGTGGCGTGTGCTGTGACATCGTATGGAAGGTATGTGTGCTGGGGTAATGACATCGTGTGGGCGTGGGAAGGTGGGTGGCGGTCTGGGGGTTGGGTGTGTGGGAAAGGTGGGTGGCGTGTGCTGGGGGTTAGTGGTGTGGGCGTGGGAAGGGTGGATGGCGTGTGCTGGGGTAGTGGTGTGGGCGTGGGAAGGGTGGATGTGTGCTGGGGTTTCGTGAGTTAGCTGCATGACTGTTACTTATTCACGATCAATGACTAAGTTCTTCTAGAGACCACCTTGACCCACCCACACCCACCCACCCACCCACCCACCCGATACCCACCCGATACACCCCCCACCCACCCACCCCACACAAGCCACCCACGTCACCACCCTTCATCACGCCATCCGTTCACACCCATAACACAATCAGTCACACCCATCCACCACCCGTCACACATCACCCGTCACATGGAACAGCCAAGACATAACGAAGACTCATATGTGTTACGGTCAATTGTGTAGGTAACCGCTGTGTGATGCGGGTGTGCGGTTATCTGTGTGTCGCTCTGGATGACTGACAGACGAGCGGTTGTGCTGTTAAACGTGTTGGGGGGTGTTGGCTGCTGTGTTGCTGTTGGCTGCTGTCAATGATCTCGGCTGTAGGTGTAGTAGTGTAGTGAATGACTCGGGTGTAGTAGTGTAGTAAATGACTCGGGTGTGTGGTATTTTAATGATCCGCATTTACGCCTTTCTTGCACCGTGTTAGAAATCCCAGGAATTGGATAATGACTTTTATTATACAAGTGTGTGTGTGTGTGTGTGTGTGTGTGTGTGTGTGCCGAAATTCTTATTAACTTAAATACATTTTTATTAATAGTTCACATCGTTAAAATATTTGTTTTATTATTATTATTATTATTATTATTATTATTATTATTATTATTATTATTATTATTATTATTATTATTATTATTATTATTTAGCTTTAATTTATTTTCCTTTTTTTTTTCGTTTATCAAAATCGTTCGTTAAAATGGAGCCTCGATGTGGTTGTTCGTTTAAGCTGCCACTGATTATTTATTTAATCAAGATAATAACGTAACTATGCGTTTAACGAGCAATTATGACCCAGACGGACAGAGCTAAGAGGATGAAAAGGAGATGGTTATGATGAAAGGAGGTTTAATTATATGAGTGAGGGGGGCAGGGCTGACTGGGTGACATGGGGGGGTGATGGGAGGTGGAGAGAGGAGAAAGGAGATGGGGGAGGAAGGAAATAGGAGAGGGCCCAGCTAATAGGAAAAGGGTTGATAAAGAAGAAACGTTTAGAGGAAGAAGAGTTGAGAGAGGAAGTGTTAGAAGAGGAGGGAGGGGAAGGGGTGGGGGGGAAGAGGAAGGGGGAGGGGGGGTGATGTAGCGCGGGTTCTGCAGTAGCACCACACATGCAACCTCTACTAATTACGCATTACACACGGTCGATAACACAGGTGACCGCAGATGTGAGGCGCAGTATTACCACTACGATCATCACTACTACCACTACCACCACTACTACCACTACTACCACTACCACCACTACTACCACTACTACCACCACCACCACTACCACCACCACCACTACTACCAACACCACTACCACCCCTATTACCATCATTACTACCACCACTACCACCACTACCACCACCACTCTCGCACTCAGACACCTACACTGTGGCACCGTCCGTGGTCAGGTGTGTTGAGCATTACTGTTAATTGCAGGTAAACAAGTAGGTGGCTCAAGAATGGGGAAATGTTGGGAAATTTAACTGTAAGAGTGTGTGTGTGTGTGGGGAAGTTCTTACCAGCAGGGGAGGGTAGAGGTGGCGTCCGTGTGTAGGTGAGGAGTGTGCCACGAGGCTGCTGGCACTATGGACAGGTAATTTCGTCTCGTAGTCATAAACGTGAAGGGTGACCAGGTGAGAGTGAAGGAATAATGACCTGAATTTGAAAGGTGGTGTGTGTCTGTGTGTGTGTGTGTGTGTCTGTGTGTGTCTGTGTGTGTGTGTGTGTGTGTGTGTTGTGGTGGTGGTGGTGCAGTGTAGGGGAGAAGAAGGTCAAGTCAGTCAGGCACCGCTGTCTCTCAGTGACGGGTGAGAGGTGACAGGTCACGTTACGCCCCCTCCACCCCTTCCTCCCTCTCTCCCTTCCCAAGTCGCCCCCTTTCCCCACGTCAGAGTTATCTACACGTCACGACCCACGTCAAGTCCGTCCCCACGTCACCCCACACTTGTCGCAGCCACAGAGAGCCAAAATCAGCTGTCACTGACCCACCTGTGTGTGTTTTTTGTTGACACCTGTAATCATCTGGTTACTATAGGCCTGCCTCTCCTCCCTCCCTCCCTCCTCCCTCTCCCTTCCCCTCCCTCCTCCTCCCTCCTCCTCCCTCCCTCCCTCCTCCCTCCTCCCTCCCTCCCTCCCTCACGCCCTCCCTCCTTCTCCCCTCCCTACCTTGTGTCCTCCTCCATGGCCCTCACCTCCCCTCATTACCTGGGTATTTACCTGTACATTTTATCAAGGATGGGGTCATTACCTGGCCATTTAGCGATATTAAAGGCCCAGCTGGCAGCCTTTGAGGTCCGCCGCCCACAGCAGATAGCCCGTGTTTTTAACCTTGTGTTTTGTTAGTGTTTTGTAGTGGTAAACCGCGAGGCTTCTGATGTTAAGATGGAGAGGGATAAGAGGGGAAATGAGAGGGATAAGAGGGAGCGAGAAAAAGAGAGTGAGAAGAAGAGCCAGTTGGGTGAAAAGGAGGTGTGTGGGTGAGAGGGGTAATGGGGGAAATGAGAGGGGTTAATGGGTGAGTGAGAGGGAAAGTGTTTTGGTGTGTGAGAGAAAGAGGTATTGGGTGAGAGAAAGTGGGTGGGAGTGGAGTGTGAGGTGCGAGAGAGTGGGGTGTGTGAGAGGGAAATGTTGTTGTGAGAGAGTGTATGGTGAAAGAGGGTAGAGTGGGGTGAGGGGGTATGAGTAGAGTGGGAATAAGTGGAATATGATGTGTAGGGACGAGAGGGAAATGTAGAAATGAGAGGGGAATGTCCTTAGATAATTTGAGTCGTTTAAAATACAACAGAAACACTTAATTAGGAAATGTTAAATGAGAGTATTACCTTCATTACCATCATTACCTTCATCATCATCATCATCATCACCATCATCGCCATCACCATCATCACCACCTCACCACCACCACCACCACCACCACCACCACCACCACCACCACCACCACCACCACCACCACAACCATCACGTCGAAACTTGAAAATTGGGAGGAAAATATAAAAAGGGGAGAAACTAATCCCTAATTACTTGACTGACTGGGTGAGGTATTTATGGTGTTGTGAGGAGCTGTAGGAGGGCCAAGTATCCTCAACAGGGAGACAAGAGTTCCCCTCAGAGGGCTAGTTGCAAAGGTTTTCCCCTCCCTCCCTCCTTCCCTCCTTCCCTCTCTTCGTCTCCCTCTCTCCCCGCGTCTGTCTCTCCCTCCTCCAAGTACATTTCAATACCCTCTGAACATTCCATCTTGCACATTAATGCCTAATTGAGTAGCTTGTTGGGGAGAGATAGTGGGGGTAGGGAGGGGAGGGGAGGGGAGGGTTATCAAAGTAATCCTTCCCAAGTCACTAAAGGGTTTTGATAAGTGCCACAACGAATGGAACCCAAGTGGTCTTGTTTACCCTCCCTCCCTCCCTCCCTCCCTCCCTCCCTCCCTCCTACCCTCCAACATACGTATCTTTGCCTCGACGCCTCCTTTCGAAGACATGTTTTGCCCTAACGCCTTTGATTCGTAGTGAGTGTCAGCACGAAAGTGAGTGAGAGAGTGAAAGAGAGAGAGAGAGAGAGAGTGTGTGAAAGAGAGGGCCATGGTTGGGTGGTTGTGCTGGAGCTGTTAATTAAGTATTTCCCCCCATACACACACAATGAGGGTGGGGCGGTCAGAACACGCGTTGGTCTGTATAATCAGTCGTTGAAATGTGTTTGGTGTGTGTGTGTGTGTGTGTGTGTGTGTGTGTGTGTGTGTGTGTGTGTGTGTGTGTGTGTGTGTGTGTGTGTGTGTGTGGTGTGTGTGTGTGTGTGTGTGGCTGTGCTGAGGGGGGACAGGGGGCCGACCATGTGGGGAGGACAGGGCTGGCCATGTGGGGAGGGACAGGGCTGGCCATGTGGGGAGGACAGGGCTGGCCATGTGAGGGAGGGACGGGGGGGCCTGGCTGGCATGAGGAGGGACGGGCTGGCCGGGTGAAGTGGAGGGGGTGTGGGATTCGTTGGTGACGTCTTAATTACAAGGTTTGGTAATGTGCTTATGGAGTTGACCTGGAAGTCATTTGGAGATGGGGAGAGGGATCTTGGAGGTAGTGAGGGGGCTCTTGGGTGGTGGGGAGGGATCTTGGAGGAGAGGGGAGGAGATTTAGGAATTGGGAGGAGAGTGAAATTTGGAGGTAGAAGAAAGGGAGAATGGAGAAGAATGAAAGAGAAGGAAGGAGGAGGAAGGGTCAAAAGAATGGCCACTAAATAAGGTAAAATAATGACACATATGCACTTGTGTGTGTGTGTGTGTGTGTGTGTGTGTGTGTGTGTGTGATCGAGATGATTGACCGTATCTTCACGTGTGCGGGACAATGTTTATGTAGTCTTGAGCCGACCTATTGGGAATTACGTCTGGCCGAAAGTAACACGGACCAATTACACTCAGGTATGCCGTTACGTAATTAAAGGTGCGTTAGTATGTCATTAGAGACGAAGGAGGAAATTAACCGAGTGTTTGGTGGACTTTGTGTTGTGACGTGGGGGTGTAGAGGGTGTAGATGATGGAGGGTAGAGGGTGTATGTTAGTGAGGAGGGTGTGGGTGGTGTAGGGTGTGTTAGAGAGGGTGGGGGACTTCGGTAATCACACGACTGAGCGGACTAGATGTACACGCCTGCCTGCCCATCCGCACACACACACACACGTACGCCTCTGTGGCACCCCTCACTAAGTGCCACAGTGCCTTACCTTGGACTCCTACAGCGTTAATCACCGACTTTGGTAGATTGTTTGATGTGAGGGAATTTGTATCTGGGGAAAGACTTCACATAGATTGAGACCAGTGTGTTTATAGAGAGACGACTCACCTGGAATGATTATGGGAGGGGCCACCGTGGGAGAGACATCATCGGTTGTGTAGGACAGGGGCCACCGTGGAAGGAAGAGGAGGAAGAGGTAGGAGGAAGAGGAGGAAGGAGGAGGAGGAAGAAGGAAGAGGAGGAGGAAGAAGGAAGAGGAGGAGGGAGGAACTGTCTTCACCAGGCCAGTGTTTACTTTAGCTTAATTGTTTATCACGAGGATGGATGAGAGAGGTAGCCAGGTGGTGAGGGTAGAGTGCGTTCACCTGGTCTCTACTTGATGTCATCTCCAGCTGGTGAGGGTGAGTCTAGTACCATCTGGCAAAAGGCTATGAGTAAGAACTCCCCCCAGCTGGTATAAAGAGTTTGGCCAGCTGGTTAGACAGAGTAAGAGTCGCTCCAGCTGTCAAGTTTGGCTCCCAGATGGTGTAAATGTGTTCCCAGGTGGTGAGAGATCCACCTGAGCACCCACCGATAGAGTTATCATCGCCACCACAACTAGCTTAACCACCAATACCACCACCACCACTACCACCACTACTGTCTCAATCACCACCATCACACTCTCAACTACCACCCCCACCACCACCGCCACCACCACCGCCACCACACTCTCAGCCACCCCCACCACCACGCTCTCAACCACCCCCACTACCACAACCACCACACCACTAGCACTTTACGACACCAGTAACACGGTTGGAGCATCAGAGGCGTTCTTGTCTGAGACTGTAAGGAAGGCGTTTTATATCACAAACCCGGGCGTTCATAACCTCACTCCTGGGTGCATATGGCGTTCTCATGCTGACTTTATGTCCACGCTTATTATGTCATTAACGCGCGCGCGCGCGTGTGTGTGTGTGTGTGTGTGTGTGTGTGTGTGTGTGTGTGTGTGTGTGTTCTAGGAAAAAACACTGATCTACTTCAACGTGGGTGATGGGCGTGGGCGTGTATTTATGGTCTCAGGTGGTGGGGTAAAGGTGTGTGGGAGGGGTGCGCGCCCATTCCTCAGCTGAGTTAGTGGTGATGGGACGCCTCCTGCCCCTATGGTTGACTCTCACCTGATGCCTCGTCTTTATGGTCTAGTTAACACGGTAGCAAAGATCAGACACACCCTTAACCTATCCCGTACTAGCGCCACTACGGACGAGAACGCCAGGCATTGTTAATTGCCTGTTCTGACGTTGCTGTTCTTGGCTCGTCCGTAGTTCCTTGTTCGTAAGTGGAAGGATGCGATACAGAACTCACATGAAAGATCTTCCCAGTCACACTCACCAGTCAGACGTGACGTCGGCTTTGGGGGTCGACTTGTTGCTGTTGGTGTGTGAAGTTTAGTGGCGTGGGTAGGTGTCAGGGGCGGGGTTGGAAGCGTTGGGCGTGTCATTTCAGAGCCAGAGAACACGGGGCGTGGAGAGATGTCACCCAACTTGGTCATAACAGCGCGGGAGGGAAGGAGGGGGGACATCAAGATCGGGGTCAAGTCGACGTGTACAATCCTCCCGTGTTTACTAGCACTTAAACACCCGTTTGGAGCCTCCCGGAGCCTTGTAAATGTGTTTACGGTCCTTTATGGCCATTTACAGCTATTCAAAGCCATTCATAGCCGTTTACATCATTTACTCAGTCATGAGAGGGGACGACCTCACCCAGTGGCCAGTTTCTGAAAGTTTCGTTATTTTTTGTCCTGATCTATACAACACATGGAGGTGCGGTATAGTCTCGGTGCATCACAGACGCCTTTGTGGCCTGATAGATATATGAGGGTGGGGGGGCACTTTATGTGAGGGATGGTGGGGAGTGTCGCTTATATGGGACACTTTGGTGATTGATTGTGAGAGGATGGAGAGACAGTCTCTATCTATCTATGTAAGTGACGTCGATATGGAACCAGGGCAGGACAGGGACACACCCCAGAAGAGAGGAGACGGGACTGGAGAAGTCGAGGCAGAAGGAGGCGGCGATGGAGGAGGAGGAGGCAGAGAAGGAGAAGGTACTCTTCCCCCATCTCGTGTTGTGACGCCTCGCTGCACAGGCAAACACTAGAAGGACCGGCTCTTGCGTGACTGACAAATACGTGTGATGGTGGTGGGGGTAGTGGTAGTGTGTGGTAGTGTGGTGCGGGGTAGTGGTGGTGTAGTGGTGGTGGGGGTAGTGGTGGTGTGTGGGGTAGTGGTGGTGTGGAGTAGTGGTGGTGTGGAGTACTGGTGGTGTGGGGTAGTGGCGGTGTGGATCACTGGTGGTGTGTAGTGGTGGTGTGGGGTAGTGGTAGTGTGGGCTAGTGGTGGTGTGGGGTAGTGGTTGTGTGGAATACTGGTGGTGTGGGGTAGTGGTGGTGTGGAGTACTGGTGGTGTGGCGTAGTGGTGGCGGAGGGTAGTGGTGGTGTGTGTGGGTAGTTGGACTGTGTGGTGGCGGTGGTGTGGGGTAGTAATGTGGATTGGTAGAGATGTGGGGATAGTGTTGTAGGTTAGGTTAGGTTAGGTTACAGGTTAGGTTAGGTTAGGTTAGGTTACGTTAGGTTAATGTTAATGTTAACAATCAGAGGAATTGTTGAATTGAATTGTGATATTTTATAATGTAGGAAGGAAAGAATTTAACTATCAAACAACCAGGTCGATGATTGATGGATTGATAGCCAGTAGATCAGACAATTGAATGGACGGAAGGGTAGAGAACAAGACCCCAGGAGAGAGTTTAACACCGACAGTGAGAAAGCAATTGAAAGCTACTCAAGAAAGTTCGAAAGCAGTTGAAAGTTAAGAAGAATGGAGGGGTTCGGGGGGTGAAGGGTGAGAAGTGGGGATGAAGGGGTATAGGGCGAGGGGAAACTAAAGGGGTTGAGAAGGAAAGGAGAAGCACCAGTAGAGGGGAAACTGAGAGATGGAGTGAGGAAGAGGAGGAGGACGTATTGGGGAAAAGAGAAGGAAGATGATGGATTGAGGTAGAAGGATTGGGAAGAGGAGGAGAGGGCAAATTGAAGGGCTTAGAGACAGACAGACAGACAGGCAAACAGACAGACAGACAGACAGACAGACAGACAGACAGACAGACAGATAGACAGACAGACAGCACCACCACCACCGTCATATTTTCCGGGATTGGGTTAAGAGGGAGGGAAGGTGGGACGCATCGAAAGGACAGATCCAATTTCCGTGTCAGATAAAGAACATGTAAGCCACTCCGTTGATTGTTCTAACTTATATTAAACCGGCTATATTGACTCATATATTTATATATTGTAACCTGGATATATCTCATCTTACTCTGTAGCCTCACCTGGATTTAGTTATCTAGTCTCGGCTGCTGTTAATGTAATATGGAAATAACGCGTGTGGATATAAAGTATTCATCCATCGCTGTGGGAGTCGTGTTTAATATACCATTCTTCTCGATATTGTAACCTGTTGTTAATGGCTCTTCTCTGTGACATACTATAACCCTGATGGTGTACTTGAATCTGTGCCTTCAGTTTACTTTCTGTAATTGTGTCTCTCATTTATTGGTGATTGTTGTACTCTCTGTCGTTTTCCGGAACCAGGGAGATGAGATGAGACGATAAAATATACTTATGTAAATCGTCCTGGGCGCAGTCTTAGCAGGGCGTTTCTCCCTTCCTCCCTTCCTCCCTGCCTCGCCCTCCTTGTGCCTCGTAATTGTGTTGATTTGGACCCAAGAACTAGGTGGTTTAGTTCCCTGCTTGTTGGAAAAAATTAGAAAAAAAAGAACTATTAGCTCTCTCGGTTGATGTAATTCTTTCATTTTTCTATCTCTTTCCTTATTTGTACCTGTATCTCTCTTAAACCCTCAAGAATTAAACCGGATGTGTTAGCTCTCAAGATTTTAAATTGTTATATTTTTTTCGGGTTAATCTTTCTTCATTTCTTTGTTCAGAAGGTACATTTGCCCTCCTCCTTCCCTCCTCCTCCCCCTCCTCCTCCTTCTTCCCGTCCTTCCGTTCCACTTCCTCCTCCTCCTTCCCATCACCACCAGCATCACCACTACCACCACTCATCTCCCCATCCACCATTACATTCTCCTCCCATCACCACATCCACCCCCATCACCCCATCACCCCCCCCCCATCACCACCATTCACGGATCATCACCCACAACTCATTATTTAAAACTCGTGAAACCTACTTCGATTCCTTCAGTAGAGAGAGGGAGGGGGGAGGGGTAGGTGGGAGGGGGGGGGCGGAACCTGATGGCCCGATTGTCTTTTGTTTTCACGAAGTTTATTTTTGTTACGGATCTTTAACATGTAAACACAGACGCCCGGGATAATTTATTAAGCTTATTTTTTTCTAGTTCCCTCTTTTATTCTTTATTCTCTCTTTCTCTCTCTCTCTTTTTTTTTCATACCT
Organism: Homarus americanus; assembly: GCF_018991925.1. NCBI lineage: Eukaryota > Metazoa > Arthropoda > Malacostraca > Decapoda > Nephropidae > Homarus > Homarus americanus. The sequence goes on along the minus strand of NW_024717541.1, from coordinate 119,538 downwards.
TCTTTCGTTGCTTTATTTATCTCCCCATCGGGTTGGCGTCTTTGTTGAGGCGTGACCTTATGGCGTGACCTTATGGCGTGACCTTTTGGACGGGCCATTCAGTGGTGCCCGTGAGGCTTTAATGGTATTTTAAGGTGGGTGCCCCGTTGTGGCCTCTGGCGGTCACTCGGGAATCAGTTAGTCGGTCCAGTTAGTGAGTCAGTTAGTTAGTCTCTCAGTCTCTCAGCCAGCCAGTCAGATCTCTCAGCCAACCAGATCTCTCAGCCAACCAGATCTCTCAGCCAACCAGCTCTCGCCCAGCCAGTCAGATCTCTCAGCCAGCCAATCAGAACTCTCAGCCAGCCAGTCAGTCAGATCTCTCAGCCAACCAGGTCTCTCAGCCAACCATGCCTGTCTGCCTTCTGCTTACCTTATAACATTTTTCCGGCGGGGTCTGGGTTTTTCCTGGTGAGTGAAGTGTTTCTGGTGTTTCTTGACGGAGGAGGGAGTTTGCCCACGCCCGCCAGTGAACCCATGCCAGGCCCCCCTGTTGACTCGGGTATATTATAGTCGAGATATAAATATTTGGCCGTCTTATTTGACTCTCTTATTCCGCCATGGGTCAACAAGGCGATGGTGGTAGTGGTGGTGGTGGTGGTGGTGGATCTCTAGGATTTTACTTGGGTCAGTAGGAGGGAAGGCTGACGGTTGGAAAGATGTGTGGGCGGGTGGACGGGTGGGTGTGTGGGCGGGTGGACGAGTGGGTGGGCGGACGAACCAAGGAAACAAGGAACTTAAAGGCGGAGGCGGGCGTGAGGTGGCATCGTCATCCTCAAGGTCTCTTACGGTATAAGTCTCTTCCTTAACTCGAGTCGTCGTCCTCAGAAGTCATCTAACTAACCCACTTTACCCACTGGACGAAGATGGCGACCAATATGGCGTCGAAGTTATCTTTAGACTCTCAGATGTGTTCTTTTAACCTTAGTGGGGGAGGAAATTCTTGGGGTTTTTTTCACGTAGGATTCTTTGGGGGAATTGTTTCTGGGGTGTGTTAGGATCCCAGATATAAGGTGTGGTTCTTCTCCCGTCAGGACCCCAGAATTCCCCCATCAGGACCCAAGAATTTCCCCATCAGGACCCCAGAATTCCCCCATCAGGATCCCAAGTTTGATAATCGGTGACCTGGCCGGGAAATCAGGAAGGTTTTTATCAGAGTCTTCAGATAAAAACAAGTGATGCATATTTGATGATGTGGCGACTCTCTCTCTCTCTCTCTCTCTCTCTCTCTCTCTCTCTCTCTCTCTCTCTCTCTCTCGCTGCAGATAGGGTGATGGTGCCACTGCTGGTAGTTACTGTTGCTGTTATTGCTGCAGGTGGGATATTGGCAACGATGCTGATGGTGGTAGTGATGCTGATGGTGATAGTGGTAGTGATGATGGTGTTAGTGGTGGTACTGGTGGTGGTGGTGGTGGTAGTGGTGATGGTAGTGGTGTTGGTGGTAGTGATGGTGCTAGTGATGGTGGTAGTGATGGTGGTAGTGATGCTGATGGTGATAGTGGTAGTGATGATGGTGTTAGTGGTGGTACTGGTGGTGGTGATAGTGGTGGTGATAGTGATGGTGCTAGGGATGGTGGTAGTGATGGTGCTAATGGTGGTGATAGTGGTGGTGATAGTGGTGGTGATAGGGATGGTGGTAGTGATGGTGCTAGTGGTGGTGATAGGGATGGTGGTAGTGATGGTGCTAATGGTGGTGATAGTGGTGGTGATAGTGGTGGTGATAGTGATGGTGGTAGTGATGGTGCTAGTGGTGGTGCTAGTGGTGGTGATGTTAATTTTACTGCTGCTGCTCTTCCTCTTACAAAACCAAGTTGAATAATAATAACAATACTAATAAAAAGTATTGGAGGCGCGTAAGAATTTGTTGGAAGTTTAGAAGAAGGCATCGTGTTTTTTATATTACTTGTGTAGTGGAGGAAGGAAGGAAGGAAGGAGAGGCATAGAGGGAGAGAAGGAAAGAAGGAAGGAAGAAGGGAGCAAGATGTTGTGTGCAAGGTAGCGGGTTACTGAACGCTGGGCACGTCTGTCTCCGGATTAAAGAAGGATTTGCGGATTTACCCGAACACAGCGTTCTTGCAGCGTTTGTCAGCTGAAGGCTAATGGCGCGCGTTATTTGTGTTGGCCCGTCAGGCTCTCGAAGAACGGCGCTAGTCCCTCCGTATGCAGATATTCACGTGTTAACTAAGCTCCGTGTTCAACGCCTTCCGCTAGTGTTTAAGGCCTGTATTATAAAACACACACACACACACACACACATTCTCTCTCTCTCTCTCTCTCTCTCTCTCTCTCTCTCTCTCTCTCTCTCTGCCAGCGCGAGCAATCAACACCCGCCTGCCTTTCTTCTCCATCCTGTAGTAATCCATATGTGTGTGTGTGGACATTGTTTTGTACGCCAGACGAATGTTCTCTCGCCTCTTTTCTGGTGTTGTTGGAGAGTACAAGGCTTTAGTGTTTACCTGTTACCTGTGTTTTGTTTACCTGTAATGATAGATTGTGAACTGACCAAGGTGGAAGCCAATTAGGGTGGAATAGGATACTGTAATTGATGTTTATATTAGCTTAATATTTATTGATTTTGGTTAAGTTAGGATTAGATTAGGTTAGGTTATGATTAGGTTAGCTTAGGGTTAGGTTAGGTTAGGTTTGGTTTGGATTACCTGCCGTAGATTCTGGGTGGCTCCTCCTTGCTCCTGTCTGCCGGAACTGAAACACGTTTTTTCCATCCTTCCGTCTCCTCCTCCGTCTCCTCCTCCTGTTCTTCTTACTCCTCCTCCTCATCTTTTTTCTTTTCTTCTTTCCTTCTTTGTAGTGTGTGTGTGTGTGTGTGTGTGTACGTTAACAATTAATAATTAACTTAATCTAATGGTTTTTTTTATCTGTTTCAGGTGAGTGTTGATGCATTATATAACCAGGAGGTGAAGCAGACAGGTGAAGTACAGGTGTTAATTATACTCGTGTCTCAACAACATATATTCACACAAACACAAAAAAAAAGCAAAGACAATATTTTATTACTACTACTTCTACTACTGTCATTGTCTTAGTGTTCATAGTGATTAGTCTTGTATTAGTTTAACCCACGTCAAGATGTCTTCAACCTAACCTAACTGCACCATTCAGCCTCACCAGTTATGTGCCGTGTAGTGTGTTGAAAGCTCACAGCACCATTTATCATCATTGGTCTTGTTTTATGTTTTGAGGTTGGTGGTGGGGGGGGGGGGAGGCACAGTCAATAACCGGGGATGAGCTCCTCCAACTCAGTGTTTCCTCCCCGCCGAGTCTTGGAAGATGGTAGGCAAAGATACGCATCTTGTGTGTTTTTATTCTGCTCCGTCCATTCATTATCTCGCTCTCACGAAGACTCTCACAGAGTCTTCAGAACCTTCTTGGATGTTTCGAGACTTGAGAGAGACGGTGGCGGGGACCCTTCACTCTCTGGATGTTTGGAGACTAAGGCAGACACACTCTTTTGGATCCCCGCCTGAGAGGGACTCTTAAAGGCAGAGTCTGAGGCAGGTGGCAAGGCAGACGGAAGGTAATGCAGTGCAGAGTGTAGATGACAGAGTAGATGACACACTAGAGGGCACGGAGCAGGTGGCTCTCGGTATGTAAGCCAGGGTAGGTGGTTGTGGCACTCGGCAGGTGGTCAGTACTGGTGTGGGCAGGTGGTAACTAACAGTAGTTCTGGTGTTTGGTCAAACAGCACATTGATAGCTTGTTATCGAGCGGGTGAGGGTGGTGTAGGGTCGCTCCCCTGAGATACCAACCTCATTACCCCGCCTCACGCTACACCCGCCCCACGCACGCTGACTCACACTAACTCGTGGTGACTCAATGACGTTGACTCACACTGACGCATGGTGACTCTATAATCCTGACGCACGCTCGGGTACGACACTAAACAAATTAGATATTTGGGACTTGTTGTGTGACTCGGTGCACCCGTCTGTGGTGTGGCCCTGCTTGTCATGTGTGGCCTTGGTACTCCTGTATGGCACTTACGGCCCTGTCTTGTGTGACCCTGGAGACGTACGCCCTGCCTTTCCCTCCGGCCCCTCTCAATCTGCCTCGGGGCTTGGACCCTCACGACTCCCTCAATGGACTATACTTGTACGAATGTTTCTCTCCACAAATGGACTTTGTTAAAACCCTACCACCCACGGCGACGCCCTCTACAGCGCCCCCCACAGGACTGTTTGTTCTGGACGCCCACCCATACATACATGAGGGGTGGAGGTAGGGTCGGAGGTAGGGGTGGAGGTAGTTCTCTCTGCCCACATTTCCACACTTTTATTTTATTTTGGGATTTGTATCATAGTGAGTGCCAGGTAGTCATAGTGAGTGCCAGGTAGATGCTTGGCACTATTACCAAGGCGTCAAAACACCCATTTAGTGCTGATATCCTTATCACAATGGCACAGAATACTCACTGACGTCATTGCTAAGATGGCACTGTGGAGTTGTCACTTATAGTAGGTTGACATTTGAGGTGACACAGACCTAATGCCAGGGTGACACTGAGATGACACAAACGTCACCACCAACAAGAGTGCAAGTCATGTGACACTGAAGCATTGGTGTAGTGAGGTGTCAATGACCACCATCACAAGTCATCTCTATTTACCTCCCTCTCTCTCCCTCACTCTCTCTCTCCCCCTCTCCCTTTCTCTCCCTCTCCCTCTCCCTTTCTCTCCCTCTCCCTAATCTCTTTCCCACCCTCCCTTCCCGTCCCTCTCTCCTCTGTCCCCTGCTCCCTCTTCCTTCCTTTCTATCCCTTCCTCTATCTTTTCCCTCTCCATTCCTTTCCTCCCCCTCTTCCTCCCTCTCTCCATAAAGGAATGTAGTCCTTGTAGCCCTGGGATAATAGGTTATGAATAGCCAATAGCGTCACGTGTAGTCCCTGGGGGGTGGCCACGTGTGTTAGGTTTGTAGGCGTGGGTGGGCGTGTTGGCATCCGGAGGAGGAGACGTGTGGGAGGGTGGGCGTGTAAAAGAGAGGGTGAGGGCGTGTGGAGGAGGAGAGAGAGAGATAAACGTGAGAAGAAGAAAGCGCTCACAGAGGAGGGAGAACTGGTTGGGCGTGTAGGGGAACCCACGTACACGCCACCTTCCCTAACTTTTGGGCGTGTAGGGGCACCCACATACACGCCACCCTCCCTTGTCAACATCATTATGCAAAGTGAACAATTAGAGTGAAGAGAAGAATATTATTTACCTTGTGTGTAACGTGAACCTCCCCTAGTGCCCCTCACCCCTCTCCCCTCTCCCCTGGTCACGAGGGGAGAATGGGGAGGAGGGGAAAGACAACGAGGGGAGAATGGGGAGGAGTGGATAACCAAGGATCGGAATGTAGGGAAGGGGTGGGGAGAGGAGAGGAGGAGAAGACTAGGGGGGAGGGGGAGAATGGGAGGTCCAGAATGAGAATGAGGGGATAAATTGGGGAGGAGGGATGGTACTTGTGAGGGGAGATGGGGAGGTTAGGCAAGGGAGATGGGGTCGGGGTGATGATGCCAGGAAGAAGATGGGGGTACTGCAGAGGATGGGAAAGAGGGAAGGAGGGAGGGAGGGGGGTGGAGTATACTGTAGACAAGGGGGAAGGTGGAGAGGGAAGATGAAATGGGAGGAAGAGAGGCTGAAAGATAGGGGAGATTGGCGTGGGAGAGGAAGGAGAGGATGATGGAGGAAGGGGAGAGGGGAGGGTGATGGAAAGGGGGGGACGGTGGAGAGAAGGAGAAGGGGAGGGGATGAAGGAGGGGAAGAGATGAGGGAGGGTAGAGGGACGGTGGAAGGAGAGATGAAGGAAGGGAGATGATGATGGAATGGGATGGGAGGGGAGGAGGTCCGTCACACATCCTCCCTGATCTTATCTATTCATTCAGAGATCTTGGCAATTGGTATGAAAATTTAATGAAGGGTCGCCCACTGTGTCCCCTCCCCTCCCCTCCTCTCCCCTCCCTCCCCTCCCTCCCGTCCCTCCCTCCCGTTCCTCCCTCCCGTCCCCGGCCACACGATTTCTTCTTCTTCCTCCTCCTTCTCTTCCTCCTCTTTTATTTCCTTTTCAACCTCCTCTTTTAATCGTGTGGTTCTTCCTCTTCCTCAGATTATCTCCGCCTCCTCTCTTACCCCTTGTTCTAGCTTTCATAACTCGAGGGCTACTTGTGGTGTGGATGTGGACTTATGGTGTGGATGTGGACTTATGGTGTGGATGTGGACTTATGGTGTGGATGGGGACTTATGGTGTGGATGTCGGTGGATACTTAAGGCCATAACTCGACGTCTTGTGCCGCCAAACATCACCCGAATCACTGTCAGCAGCAGGCGGAGGTGAAACGTTGGTCTAACTTAACCTAACCTAACCATCTCCAGAACTCGTGAATAAACTCCTATCTCATTATACTGTTGGTGACTGGGGAATGACCCGCCCCGTATATTACTCTTGGCGTCCTAAGTTAATTACTCTCATACTGCTAAAGTGACTTATTATGACGTAGTAACCTTGGAGAGTGTGTGTGTGTGTGTGTGTGTGTGTGTGTGTGTGTGTGTGTGTACAGTTCATGTGTTACTCTGGTGTGTAATTATTGTGTTATGTTTGTTAATCAGTGAGCGACTGAAAATTAAAATACGTTAATGGTATTTGGGATTTTGTCGCGCCGTAATTGTAGTGACTCCTGGCATGTGGGCGGTATTGGGCGGACATCTGGGTGTGGATATGGGCTGGCTGGCTTGGGTGCTAGTGCGGGCGTAGTGTACAGGGCGTGTGAATACGGGATGGGTGTAGTTGGAAGGCGTGCGGGCGTGGTGGTGGGTGGCAGTATAACAGGAGGCAGGCGTGGCAGCAGCGGGGAAAGAGGCACCGTAGCAGGCGCCCCGGCGGGAGGCTGGTTTATTGGCCCAGGCTAATCACTCCTGGCGATTGGATTACTGACATTCATCAATTCGCGCCAGTCGGTACTGACGAGGGTGTAGCAGGACGCCCCTACAGCCGTCACTACTGTGGGTACACCCCGGAACTCTCGACCATACAGGCGCGCGGGATCAATGCGATATCGCAGTCATATCTGCTATATATATCTAGCGCGTCACCCGCCCACCCCTTGGGCCGCCCAGCGGGTGGCGGGGCGACTGACACCCTGGGGATAGAGCGATGAATGGTGGGACAGATGGAGACAAGCAGATAATGACAATAACTTTAATGAGAAATAATGCAGCTGGAGGGGCGGCGACGACCTCTTTGTCAACACCTCCTTGTAGACGGTCTTGGGTGGAGGTCCAGCTGGTGGTGGAGGTCCAGCTGGTGGTGGAGGTCCAGCTGGTGGTGGAGGTCCAGCTGGTGGTGGTGGTGGCTCTGAAGATGGGTGTGTAAATCCAGCTGCTGGTGGATGTGGAGGACGTGTGCGTGTGAGGCAGGAGAGTGATGATGGTGGAGGTGGACAGGTGTGGTCATCAGCGACATCACCTGCTGCGACTCCTCCGTGTTACCTGGCGTGTGTTGGTCTGTGTTGGGTTAGTTAAATACACGCCTTGTCTGACCTAACTGCTGTTTGTTTTTCGCGCGTGAGGGATGTAGTTTATTTTAGCCGTACGATTTGATACAACCAGTGACCAGTTCTTGGCTCCCCTTTTAATAATATAACCTTGTAGATAATTTTGTAATACAGTAAAAAAAAAAAGCTCGATTTTTCACATATTTCCGGATGAGGTAAGAAGGGTAAGCGAATGTGTACGTCAACATTCTATTGTGTACGTGCGTCGGATATTGTGTGCACGTGACTTAATGTATGTCTGTCTGTGTGGATGTATACATTATGGTGATGGTGTGTGTAGATGAAACGTGTTGATGAGTGTATGAGAGATTGTATCAGGGGGTCGGTGTCGGGTGGTTGGAGGATGGTTGACTGGACGGTGTAAAGTGGTGTTGGTGGTGCGTGTGTGTTAGTGGAGTCAGGGGGATTGACAGGGATTTGGTGAGCCAGGTGATCCAGAGGCTGTGGTTAACGGGATACCTAAGCCAGGTGGTGGGGGGAGGTGATGGTGGTGATATGGTGGGAGTGGTGGGGTGTTAGTTGTGGTAGGTGGGGGGTGTTAGTGGTGGTAGGAGGCTGATGGCGGCTCCACCCAGGCCGTCGACGTATGACCAGGACCACCTAACTTGCCTCACCACGCCCTTCCCTCCCTCTCACTTCCTCTACATAAACATAATCACAATTCACGCCACTAAACAAAACAAACCTGAACATAGCAGACATTTAGTTGGTCTCTAGCGCACCTTTAAACCCGTAATACTATAAGATATGGAAACATGGTGTACGATATGGAATGAAATATGGACGGCCGCTTGTTTTGTCGAGCACTGTTTGCCATACCCAGACCTCGGCTCTTATTTTATTAATATTTTTCCCTTCGGTTTTCTTTTTCTTCCGGTTTGGTTTGGTTTCAACTGCAGGAGAGACCTAGGCTAGGGCACCGGACCTCTCCTGCTGGGGGCGGTCGTGGCCGGGAGTGCAAACAAGGCCCACATTAGATCAACAGTGGCCGCATCCTGGGCACCCTCAGGGACCTGGTGCTCTCCCGGCCCACATGACGGATGGACCTCTCGAGTCATCAGCCATTCATGGAGGGGGTCATGGTTAGTCAACACTGGTGGGTGGGTGGGTGGGATGGGCGGGCGGGAGTGAGGAGCGGGCAGGTTAGGGGCCGCCGAGCCGTGAGGGGACTGTGAAACCCGCCCTCAAGCTGCTCTGGTGAAGGAGATGGTCCGTCAGAGTGTTCTTGGTGGCGAAGGAAGAAGCTGACATGTCCTCCTTCACCCTAGTCGTGAGGCGCCGCCCCCGGGCTCCTGTGGTGAAGGATCCGATTATTTTGATGTTGGATGTTGGTGCTTGGCTGACTGGGTGGGATGCCTAGCTGGATGAACTGACGGATGATCGATTTTGGGTGATGGTGTGTGTGTGTGATTGAATGGTAGATGAAAGACCATTAGTTGATAGTGGATGGTCGAGGAGATGGTGGTTTATGCTGGTGCGTTTATGGTGGTGGTTGATTGATTGGAAGATGGGTTAGTTGGTGAGTTGTTGGTTAGTTAAGTGGGAGGCGTTGGTTGGTTAAGTGGCAGGTTTTGATTGGTTGTTTGGGTGGTTGAGTGTCAGATGGAGTATAGTTGATGGGTAGTTAGATACACTACACTTGGTGGGTTGACTGTAGGACACGACATCATTCCCGGTGATGATTTAGGGTCCCTGGGGAGGTAGGTGAGGGGGGCGGACTGACTAACTCGGCTGGTTATTGGTCCCTAGTGGCTGCGTCCTCCCTGACCCTCCCCAACTTCATTCAATCCCCATGTGGCCCTCCCCTCCCATCTCTTCCTCCCCTCACAAGAGTACCGACACTGGCGCTGGTTCATATTCCACTCGTCCGTGCCACAATTACGCACTGTGGTGTTGGCACGTGCGTCATCCCCACTTCTGCGTTATTCACTCATACGCCTTGTTCCCGGTTGAGTTACGCACCCTCACTCTTTACCGTCGTGTTCTCTCTCTCTCTCTCTCTCTCTCTCTCTCTCTCTCTCTCTCTCTCTCTCTCTCTCAGATGTATCTTAAACTGGTTCCTGTGGCCCGCCAGCCAACAGGTATGTTTTCAAAAGCTCCGACGTTAATTTAATCCTTTAACTATAGATACCTGAAATCACCTCACGACGTATGCATACAGAGGGAGGAAATAGGAGGGAATTAACGTACGAGGCGCTAACAATCCATGTTTATGTCGTAACTTAAGAGAAACAGCTTAAGATACCTTCTCCCTTCTGCTGTTGGGGGTACAAATTCAACATAAGAATACGGGCGGAGATATTTTTAATAATGCTGACAGTGTAAATTCTTGTTTATTGGCCTTAATAACATTGCGTGCTACTGTGGCGTCCGCTGCTGTTGACTTAACGATGGTGTATTTGTCCAGGGATGAATATACAAGTAATTGGTTTTATTATTTATTTGCCTTTAATTTTGGTTCCTCGTGAAAGTCAGTAACAAGTAAGGCGTGTTGGCTGGAGTTTACCCAGAGCGTGTTTTAGGCTTGGGCAGGAGGGCGAAGGAAAAGGGAGGGTGGACAGAAGGAGGAGGAAAATATGGGGGGTGTCGGTGGAAAGGTGAGGAGCAGGATGGGAAATTAGGGGAGGGTGAATGGGCAGAGCGAAGGTCAGGGGAAGGTGAAGGAGCAGGTGAAGGGGCAGGGTGAAGGTGAGGGGGATGGTGAGGGGGATGATCACCTAGTCATCTATGCAGGTCACGGGTCGACACAAACCTCCTGGCACTTGTTACATTAAGTCCCCTCCCCTCCCTCACCCCACTCACCTTGGCTCTCCTCCCTCACCCCACTCACCCTGGCACTCCTCCCTCACCCCACTCACCCTGGCACTCCTCCCTCACCCTCTTCCCACATCACGCCCACTCCTGCCCACTCCCCCTCTCACCACTCCCCCCTCTGGCTCACCACGCCCACTCCTGACTTACTTAGTCCACCCACGCCCACCAGCTGAAATAGGCTGAAGCAACTACGGGGCAAAATGACATAATGACGGTATATTTACGTGTGGGCGGGAGGGACAGAGAGGCTCGTGGGTGATAGTGAGGATAGAGGGCGTGAGGTGGATGATGATGATGATGATGATGATGATGATGATGATGGTGTGTGTGTGTGTGTGTGTGTGTGTGTGTGTGTGTGTGTGTGTGTGTGTGTGTGTGTGTGTGTGTGTGTGTGTGTGACCAGACAACAAGGGAGAGAACAATATTTTCATCTCCTGCAAGGAATATATTACTGTGTGTGCGCCCCTTCCCGCTCTCCCCACACCCCACCCTCCTCCCACACCCCCCTCCCCTCTTGTCTCATGTTAATGGTAAGTTACGCTGCACCATTAACATTATACTCCTGGCTGTTAATTTCCTGCACCGCGTTGTTGCTGTTACTCTGCAAGCCTCTCCCCCGCACCCCCTCCGCCCCGGCCCATGCCCATCCCATGGCCCCCTCCCCACCCACGCTCCCCTTTTCACGTTCTGGGTGATGCAGCGGCTTGCAGGAGTGGGGATATGGCGGACCCGGTCGTCTTATACAGCCGTTGAAACACCAGCTGCAGTTCACTTGTCACAGCAACACAACACGATCCCTTTCATCACAGCCAGCAATTATAACACCATTAACAGCACCTCACAGCACCAATAACACACCACGCCACAACAACACCACCTCAAACAACAATAACAACAACAACAACAAACGCCACCACTACCACCACCAACAACAGCAAACACCACCACCACCACAATTACCACCACCACCACCACCACCAACAACAACAACAACAACAACAACAACAACACTAGGCCAAATATACACACCTCAATTAACGAGACAGATTTAAAACTCATAATTACACACTTGTTGGGGACAGTTTCCGCTCTTGAGTGCTCGTTTTGAGTGAGTGTTTCAGTGGGCACTTGAGTGGGAGGAGAGGGACAGTGTAAGTTCTTGGGTGGGAGGAGGGAGATGGGTTAAATGCTTGAGTGGGAGGAACGAGTAAGCGCTTGAGAGTAGGGGTGAGTGAGCGCTTGAGTGATAGGTGAGTAAGCGCTTGAGTGAGGGTGAATAAGCGTGGGAGCCTAGTGAGGTGAATAGCAGGAGGGTGAGGGCTTGGGGAGTGAGGTGGTGCGCTGGTGAGGGTGAATAAGCGCTTGAGTGAGGGTGAGTAAGCGCTTGGTGAGGTGAGTAAGCGCTTGAGTGAGGGGTGAATAAGCAGTGAGGGTGAGTGCGGTGAGGGTGAATAAGCGCTTGAGTGAGGGTGAGTAAGCGCTTGAGTGAGGGGTGAGTAAGCGCTGAGTGGGGGTGAGAGCGCTTGAGTGAGGTGGGGGGTGAGGGTGAATAAGCGCTTGAGTGAGGGGTGAGTAAGCGCGAGGTAGAGCCACACCTGTCATCACGTGTCATGTATTTACTTCAAATGACAAGAGTTTCAGACACTGGGTAGCTCACTCAACAGCTCGATCCCTGCCACATCCCTCTCCCCTCCCTCTCTTTCCTCCCCCACATCCTCTCCCTCCCTCTCTATCCTCCCCCACATCCTTCTCTCTCTCCCCTCCCCACTTCCCCTCTTCTCCTCCCTCCTATCCCATTTCCTCACTTCCCTTCCTTTCCTCCCTCCCTTCCCACCTCCCCCATTTCACTTCCCTCCTTCTTCCTCTCCTCTGTCTCTTTCTCTATCCTCTCCCTATTTCCCCATCATCCTTCTCTCCCACCCCTTCCTTCTCTATCACCCCCTCCCCCCCCAACACCCCATCCCCACACACACTTGCGTGACCTGATGTTTTTAATTAGTTATTTGTGAAACACGAATACGTAAAAAATAAATAGGATTTGTTGTTAGTTAATGTTTTGTTTATAAGAGTACATTGTTGTGGGGCTGAGGGTCGAGACTGGGTACTTTGGTCTCCTACACCTTGTTGATGAAACGCCTGCATGGTTAAGCCTCACCTGTGTGTGTGTGTGTGTGTGTGTTTGTGTGTGTGTGTGTGTGTGTGTGTGTGTGTGTGTGTGTGTGTGTGTGTGTGTGTGTGTGTGTGTGTGTGTGTGTGTGTGTGTGTGTGTGTGTGTGTGTGTGTGTGTGTGTGTGTGTGTGTGTGTGTGTGTGTGTGTGTGTGTGTGTGTGTGTGTGTGTGTGTGTGTGTGTGTGTGTTTATCTATCTCTGCATTCTCTCTCTCTCTCTTTACCTAGATTTTACTTTCCTCATCTTCATTCCTAATCCGGTGTTCTTAATCTCTTTCTTCTTCCTCCTCCTTCCTCCTCCTTCCTCCTAGTCAATTATGCAGTTTTAATTTCTCTTGCGCTTCTGGATTCTGGCGGTGTTGACGTGGGTGGCTGATGGAAGTATTCTTGCTGTGGCTATTTCCTGCCTTGCCCTGCCCGCCTCGCCCACCCGCCACTACTGACCCGCCCACCCGACCTGCCCCACCCCGACCCGCTGCAACATCCAATCTAAGGCGGAGTTGAGAAGAACGCCGCCCCTTGCCCCCGCCACCACCTGCCCCACCACCCCGCCCCACCACCCCTGCCCGCCACCACCCTGCCCCGCCTCCTTCATCACCACCAACTGAAGGACGTCTGGAGAAATATTATCATTATTATATTTTTCTCGAGATATCTGTGCCGTCTTATATATAGGAGATAGATAGATAGATAGATAGATAGATAGATAGATAGATAGATAGATAGACTTTACCCATCCCCCCAAGGTAATGTCTCGTCATCATGTCTTCCAGGAAGAGAAAAAGTTAAACTTAGGCATCTTCAAGTTGAGGGACACTCTCACCAGTCCTTTTAGTTCCTCCTTTGATTCCTCTTCTTCCTTAACTGTTCAAAAGATCTTCCTCCTCCTCCTGCTTCTTTTTCTTATTCTCCTCCTCCTATTCATCTCTATATCTCTCCTCCCAATACTCCTCTTTCTCCTCCTCTCTCTCTCTCTCTCTCGACAATATATGCTGCTTAGGTTATCTCTCTCTCTCTCTCTCTCTCTCTCTCTCTCTCTCTCTCTCTCTCTCTCTCTCTCTCATCTTTATGCCGCAGCGGTACAGAGGCGGTGGGCGTCTTGTGGAGGCGAGCAACAGCCACCATCACTACTGCGTGACTGTTTGGTCTTTAGGTCTCGGTCGGGGTTCCTCGTTGGTCGGGTTTACTTAACGACTACATGTTGGTCGGGTTTTCTCTCCTGGGCGTCTGTGGGAAAGAGTGTAGGATACTTTAGAGATCCTTAGGGGCGTGTGTAGGAGGATAGAGTGTAGGATACTTATGGAGATCCTTAGGGGCGTGTGTAGGAGGATAGAGTGTAGGATACTTTGGAGATCCTTAGGGGCGTGTGTAGGAGGATAGAGTGTAGGATACTTATGGAGATCCCTAGGGGCGTGTGTGGGAGGATAGAGTGTAGGATACTTTTGGAAATCCTTAGGGGCATGTGTAGGAGGATAGAGTGTAGGAACTTATGGAGATCCCTAGGGGCATGTGTAGGAGGATAGAGTGTAGGACTCTTTGGAGATCCTTAGGGGCGTGTGTAGGAGGATAGAGCAGGATACTTATGGAGATCCTTAGGGGCGTGTGTAGGAGGATAGAGTGTAGGATACTTTGGAGATCCTTAGGGGCGTGTGTGGGAGGATAGAGTGTAGGATACTTTGGAGATCCTTAGGGGCGTGTGTGGGAGGATAGAGTGTAGGATACTTTGGAGATCCTTAGGGGCGTGTGTAGGAGGATAGAGTGTAGGATACTTATGGAGATCCTTAGGGGCGTGTGTAGGAGGATAGAGTGTAGGATACTTATGGAGATCCTTAGGGGCGTGTGTTGCTCAGGGAAGGAGACCATCCAATCTAGGTAAAGCCCATGTGGCGGGGTTCCCTGATCTACTATAAGCCACTGCTGCCATTCACAGGCGGATCATCCCAGGTCTTGCTGAGATCTACCCGTGTACTGCCTCCCTAGACGTGCAGGAGCCCCTTATCCCGCCGTCCACTATCACGCCCGCTCGCCCGCCCGTCCGCCCACCCATATCACCCCCAGACACGCCCACCCTCATGTTCACTCTATTTTAGTTCCACCCACCCTTAGATCCTGGCCGCCAATTCTCAGTTCCACCCACTCTCAGATCCACCCACTCTCAGATCCACCCACTCTCAGATCCACCCACTCTCAGATCCACCCACTCTCAGATCCACCCACACTCGTACCCTTTCCGTTCACCCACGTGTAGACAGGAAGAGGAGGAGGAGGAGGAGGCGCGTGGTGTTGATGCCTCCCGACAGAGATGCATCTCACCTCATCATAAATATGCAGGTTGGCGCATCTCACCTGCAGTAGTGTTGGTGCCCTGGGGTGCCGTGTCTCACAGGTAAACTGGTGCCTCCGTCCTGGTCCTCATGTTTACCAAGTGTCAATTTATGGAGTGAGGGGAGACATCTTACCCTTGCATAGTCTTACCTCTTACCTCCTTGTCTTTACAGGAGGTCGATTTAAAGGGTGGGGGGAGACCTTGTACCCCCGGAACGCTTAACCTCCCTCATGTTAACTGGAATCGATTTAAGGGGGTGAGGGATACTTTTTACCCTTACAAGCCTTACCTCTTACCTCCTAGTCTTTACCTGGCGTCGATTTAAGGGGGTGAGAGGGTGGGGTGAGACCTCTTCCTCTTGCTAGTCTCCCTCCCCCCCCTCCACCAATCTCCCCGGGTCAAGGCTGGCTGTCACTGCTTGTGCACCCAGCCGCCAGATCAACCTAACCACTAAAGCCAAGTATTTGGTCGGAAACCTTCTGAAGAAATTTGTTGAGTTTTTCCCTTGAGGACCCGCCTTGGCTCTCCCCCGACGACGTGTGTTGTGTGTTTGTCGGTAACAAGTTGAGGCCTTGGATGTCAACACCGTAATATTGGTGTTTAGTTAAGAGTTTTTTTCTTTTTAGCTACTTATCCTCTTCGCCTCCCCCCTGCCTCCTCCCCTCCCTCCCTTCCCTACCCCCCACCTGCCACACCTGTACCAACCCTGGCATCGGATCTGATCCTTACCTCCTCCTCCTCCCCTCCTCCGTCGCTCCCACCCCTCCAAGGCACAAACGCTGTGATATAATTCCCCCGGGAGTGAGGCGCGTTGCCTGTAATACCTGCCCACCCACATGTAATAACAGCGTCGGTCCAGGGTATGTGGGGAGGTGGATGGAGTGTGTGCAGGGGAGGTGAATAAGTGTGTGGAAGGAGAGAGAAGGGAGGAAGGAATCACTATCAGGTGTATCAGTGTCTTGGCCTGAGTCCTCCCTCACTCTCCCTCACCTGTGTTGACCTGGACAGAGTTGGTTCAAGGGGAGCATTTCCTCCTCATCATCCTTTACCACCTCTTCTTATTTCTCCTCTTCACAGCTATCCACCTCCCCTCCTATCACCTCCTCCTACCCACCTCCCTCCTACCACCTTCCTCCTACCCACCTCCCCACCTTCACTCCCTGCCCACCTCCCCATCCCTAGCTAACCTCCCCCCTCCCTACCCACCTCCCCTCCACCCCACCTTCCCCTCCACCCCGCCCCCCCCCATAGCCCGCCGACAACATCCCTCTCAACCTAAACACAGTATAAATATCAACTAAAAGTTTGATAGTAAGATAAGTAGACGCTGAGTAAATATTCCGGGGAAGGAACTTGGCATGCAAAGAGCGACCCCTTCACCCCTTCCTCCCTCCCCCTTCACCCCCTCCTCTTCCCCCCTTCCTCCCTCCCCCTCTCTCCTCCCCCTCCTCCCAATAATCTGGAATTACCATATTTGGCAACTTTTGTGGACCGCCTGTCGTAGGAGTGAGGGGGCTAGGGGGCTGGGGAGAAGGGGAGCTTGTTCAATAGGGCTGTGTTCTTGAGAGTGGCTGTCTTATGTTAAGGGCTAAGCTACTTACGGCTGTCTTAAAAGGGGGGCTGTTTATAAAAGTTGTTAGGGTGTCTGGTGTAGGGCTATGGTTCAGGGTTGTCTAGGGCTGTCTATAGGGTTTTTATGTCATATTGGGGGTAGACTGAACCCTTGAACCCTTAGCCAACTGAATCTACCAGAGCCCTGAACCCTTGAACCCTTAGTTACCTGAACCAACCAGAGCCATGAACCCTTGAAACCCTAAGCGACCTGAATCTCCCACAGCCCTAGACCCTGAGAGCCCTAGACCCTGGTTTAAGGCTGCAAGTGGCGTAACAGACGAATTAACTAAGTTTAAACCCAGACCGTAATTGGTTCCTCTCTGCCAGGGTTCATACAGATTGCTTCGCCTGCCTCTCTGGTGTATGTGTGTATGTTTGTTTGTGTGTGTATGTGTGTATGATTTTGTGTGTGTGTTTGCGTGCATGATTGTGTGTATTTGTGTATGATTTTTGTGCGTTTGTGTGTATGATTCTTTGGTGGTTAGGTGAGGTAGAGAGAGAGAGAAGGGGGGAGGGGAAGAAAGGTAGATGAGGAAGGAAGGGAGAGAAGGAGGAAAGTACGGGAAGATATATGGGAGAGAGGGAGGGAAGGAGGGAGGTAGAGGGAGAGGAGGAGGGAAGTGAGGGAGGGTAGAGGGAGGAAGGGAAAGTGGGGTTTATATCCTGGACTTGTCACTCACCAGGGGGGAAGGAGGGGAGGGGTGAGAGGGGAAGGGGAGGGAAGGTGAGAGGTGAGGGAAGGTGAGATGGTAGTCAGGATCCGTTGTCCAGGTTACACCTTTTAAGTCACTGCCACTACCGTCTCTCTCTCTCTCTCCCATCCCTCTCCCTTCCCTCTCCCTTCACTAAACTCCCTCCATTCCCCTCTCCTCCCCTCTCTGGTACACCCGAGGGGAAATATTTCTGGATTTACTGATTATTAATTTTTGCTTTTAGGCCTATTGTTAACCCCGTAAGAAGGAGGAGGAGGAGGAGGAGGAGGGGAAGAAGAAGAGGTTATTATGGATAAACGGGAGAAGAAAAGAGTAGAGGGAGGGAGTGAGAGAGTTGGTGAATGGAGGGAGAGAAGGTGATAATGACAGGAGAGGGAGAGAAGACGATGGTGAGGAGGGGGGGGAGAAATGATGATAGGAGGAGGGAGAGATGATAATGATGGAGGATGATAGCGAAGGGAGAAGTAGAAGTAATGGTGAAGGAAGGAAGGAAGGAAGGAAGGAAGGAAGGAAAGATTGAGGATAGAAGGAAGAATCGGAGTAAAGATGATGACGAAGACAGTAAAAGTAATAATACGTGAATAGAAGAGGAAGGAAGGAAAGAGGGAGGAAAAAGAATAGATAATGATGGTAGATTTAGCAGAAAGAGAGGGAGAGGAAGAGGGAATGAGACAGAAAGAATTAATAATGATAATGACCGATTAATAGGTACAAAGGGAGACAAATAAGGAGTAATTAAGGTGATGATAAGAGAAAATGAAAGAGAAGTGACAACAGATGAAGATAAAGATAGAAAGACAAGGGGAAGAGGAGGAGGAAGGGAAGTAATGAAGAAGGTGATTATGGTAACAGGTGGAATATTAGAGATAGAACGACAGGGAAGGAAGAAAGGAAGAGGAGGTAGGGATGGTAAAGGAGGAGGAGGAGGAGAAGAAGAAGAAGCAACAGTGTCGGCAGGATAGAGACGTGTGTGTGTGTGTGTGTGTGTGTTGACGTGATCATTAATATCGACAAAGGCACAAAAGACACTTCGCCGACTCCCGTGTTTTAGCTGTCCACTCCATCACCAGGAATTAGATGTCTGGCAGTAATTAAAAGATAAGACGTTATCCTTCAATGGCTCAGGTAACTCGCTCTAATTACTTTAATTGTGGGGGTAATTGTTAGGTAGTCAGCTGGGTGAGCGGTAACGTGGTATACTGAGCTTCTGGCGGGCTTAATGCTCGCTTTTATGGCCCCTGTGAGTCGTGTGCCCTGCATCAAGCATGGTAAACCAGGGGGCCACGCACTGAGCATATTATTTTCCAAGATGTTGGACGTAAAACGACCCTGCAACGAGCATAGTAATCATGGTAAGAGTAAAAGGAACCCCCCCCCCCCACCTACTCCATCCGGGCATAATTTATTGAAGGTAGGAGTGTGACCCCCGAAACGAGTGTATTTCATCATATTAGGAACCCTGCACCAAGCATATTTCATCTCTTCAGGGTAGAAGAGTGACCCGTCGCCAAGCATACTTAGTTCAGTATGAAAAGAAAAGCAGCCCTGTACTGTGCATAATTCGTCACTTGAGTATAGGATAGAGGCCCTGCACTGAACATATTTCATCGCTTGAGATTAGGAAGGAGGCCCTATACTAAGCATATTTCATCTATTGAGCTTAGGATATTGGCCCTGTATTGAGCATAGTGAAGCAGTAAAGGCAAGAAAGTGCTGTACACAACGCTCATTAAGCGTGATGATACTGGTGAGAACAGCCTGACTCAACACCTGATGTGGTAGGGTAAGGGCTGTAGGGCCCTGCAACTAAGCATACGAGCATTATTTACCTCATGGAGCATAATTGTTTTAACTACAGCATTTTGGCCCTGCGTGAAGCATAATAAACAGGGTACTGATGGAATGGGACCACACTGAACATAGTAACCAAGGTGACGGCAGAAGAGGGGCCCGGCAGTGAGTATTGTAACTGGAGGTGATATATACAGTACAGGGGTGCTAGTCTGGTCGAACACAATATCCATTATGAAAACTAGAGCCGCTTGCCGTACGCTGTGGTGGGGAAAAACTTAGGGCGGGAAGATTTCCTTACAAGGGGACTTTTATGAGTCATTCCTGAGGCCGGATTGGCGGGGAAATAAGATTACCCGCCACCCCGCACCAGCCCGGAATCCCATTTCCTTTCATAATAAACCACAACATAGAAAATGGAGAACACGTACACGCCCCCTAACTTATTTGCATCTCTGATTTTTCATTGAGTTTCTTTATGGTTGAGTGTTGACTGATAAAATTGAGAGTGAGTGTCGGCGGCGGGGAGGGGAGGCCTGGGAGGGATTGATTTAATAATAGTTTGATTAAGAGATTGCTATATGTGGCACGTTTGTAATGTCGTCCTGGGTGCGTTTATTATTATTTTTTTTATTATTTTACCCCCCCCCCTCCCCCGCCGCTGCTACACTCTCACATATTTTTGACGACGCGGGCACCAGTTTTATTAGGAATTAGTTGGGGTGTAATGGACACTTAGCGTGGTCGGTGGTCGCCCTTACTTGAGCTTACGAGATGCGAATAAAATTTATCCGTCGAGCGTCGTCACTCCCGCTTTATGTACCCGTCAAGCAAGTTCCTTCAGTGATACAGTAGTGAATCTTGTTGAAACTTAGCATATTGCGTCTTGTGTTTACCCACCAGAGGGCCCAGAATCCCCCGGCAGGAGAGTTGTTGTCCTGTGTATGGTTGGTGGTGATGGTGTTTGGGTACGTGTGTTCTGGAAGGTTGTGGATGGTTTGTTTACATTGTGAGGGGGCTACAACAGGCCTTCCTCTACATGCCTTCACCTCCTCCCAGTCAATACCTCCTTCCCTTACGTGTACTCCAACCCCTTTTCCCGTCACTTACACCTCTCTTCCACCTCCTCCTCCTCCCCTCCCACTCACCTACACCTCTCTTCCATCACCTCTCTTCCCCCACTCACCCTCACGTCACCCCACCTTCCAGTCACCCCCAACTATCGTTTTTTTACTACTCAATATTCCTCACTTCTTAACCTTCAAAAACACCCCTGTCTCTTTCTCTCCCTCTCGTCAATCTTTCTTCCTACCATCTTCCCAGATCCTCTCCCCTCTCCTTCTCCCCTTCCTCTTATTCCTACACACACAACAGTGCTCTTAACGCCCCCTCGTCTCCCTCTTCCTTCTACAAAAAAACTCAGAACGAAACATGGAATCTCGTTTGATTCGGCTAAAGAAAAAAGGAAAGTACAAGGGGGAGGAAGTGATGGTAAACCTCACCAAATGATCGGGAATCTGTGTCTCCTTAATACATACGTCGACCATATCGCTAAGACTCGGCCCCCCCTTCCCCCCTCCCCAACCCAATCCCATTTCTCCTCTCCCCTCCCCCCCACAGTCAAGGAGCAGACATCATCCAGCTCCACCTGAGTCTCATTCCTGGAGAAAAAAAAAATCTTACGTTTATTTTTTTTCTCTCACGTAAATGGAAATGAGAACGAATCTTAAATATCTCACTTCAGCTGCATCAACAGATATGAATACTCAAAGGTTCTTACATTAATTTTTTCCTCTTAGCTGGAGGTTTAAGAACACATTTGAACCCTCACACTTAGTCCACTTGACAAATCTGACTAATCAAAGGTTCATATGTTCATTTTTTCCTCGAATTGGTGTTGTAAGAATGTCGCGAAACTGGCTCTCTCAGGCGACGTAAATAGCGGGCAAAATGGCGTGTGGGGGAGGACCTGTACCC
Source organism: Homarus americanus (assembly GCF_018991925.1). Classification (NCBI taxonomy): domain Eukaryota; kingdom Metazoa; phylum Arthropoda; class Malacostraca; order Decapoda; family Nephropidae; genus Homarus; species Homarus americanus. The sequence continues at coordinate 98,556 of NW_024717541.1, read as the reverse complement.
CAGAGAGTGAGGGTGGGGAGGTGGGACCTGTACCAGGAGAGGAGGGGTGGGGAGGTGGACCTGTACCCCAGGAGGAGTGGAGGGTGGGGAGACCTGTACCCCAGAAAGTGAGGGGGGGGAGGACTCAAATTTCAGGAGAGTGAGGGGTGAGGACTCACCTCAGGAGAGATAGTGAGGGGAGGAGGACCTGTACCCCAGAGAGTGAGGGTGGGGAGGTGGGACCTGGGGCCTCAGAGAGAGTGAGGTGGGGGGGAGTGACCCACCCCAGAGAGGAAGGCGGGGAGGACCTGTACCCAGAGTGAGGGTGTGTGGAGGACCTGTACCCTAGAGAGGAAGGTGGGGGGAGGACCTGTACCCCCTGTGAGAGTGGAGGGTGCGGGAGGACCTGTACCCCCAGAGAGTGAGGGTGGGGGAGGACCTGTACCCCAGGAGTGAGGGAGGGGAGGAGGACCTGTACTAGACACCACCTCGGTATCTTGTCTTTGTGACTTCATGATGAGTGGAGAGGGGTGGAGATGGTGATGACAGGAGTAGGGCCTAGTGTCGGGAGTGTGCTGAGAGAGATAGGAGAGAGAGAGAGAGAGAGATATAGAGAGAGAGATTTTGTAAGTATAAGAGTAGTAGCACAGAGAAAACACACACACACACACACACACACACACACACACACACATGATGTAGGCCTATACCGTAGAGTTGGCGCTGATGGATCACTTAGGCCTAATATCAAGATACTCGTCAGAGCTTTTCATAAGGGGTGACCGAGGCAGGAATGAGGTCAACTACACAGTATACTAAGAAGGCTTTTGTTTCGGGTTCTGGGGCTTTTGTCTCTTTTATTTCTGTATTTTTCTTTTTCTTTTTTATTTATATTTGGTCTGTTTTTATTGTTTAGTTTATAAGGAAATGTTGTCTGGTTTTTTTTCCTCGATGTTTTGTTCTGGTTTCCGATTTTTTTTCTTGAATTGTGTTTAGTTTTATTAAATTTTCTCTTTTATTTGATTTTTTTTTCGAAAATTTATGTACGTTTTCCTTTTTTTCCCGATTAATTTTTAAAAGGCAATACGGCTTTTTGTTGTCAGGTGTGTGATTGGTCGACAGGTGAGTGTTAGGTATGGTATTTAGAACTATGATTGGACTTCAAGGGACTAGAGTTGAGTGTGAAGGCCTGTGATTGGTCGTTTGACTTTAAGAACCAAGTGTTGAAGCCTGTGATTGGCCGTCTGGATTTAAGAACCCTTTTTTTTAAGCCTGTGATTGGTCGTTTGACTTCAGAAACCAAGTGATGAAGCCTGTGATTTGTCGTCATGTTACAAGAGATAAGTATTGAGGCCTGTGATTGGTCGTCAGGATACAAGAGCTGAGTGTTGAGGCCTGCGATTGGTCGTCAGGCTTTAAGAAGAGAGTGATGAGGGCGGTGATTGGTCGTCTCACGGTATAAGAGGGCGGCGCGGGTGTCGGGGTCGTTAGTATACAGCGGGAGAAGGCCAGAGTGACATTATCTGACCATTACCTTACGACTTTTGCGGTAATTACCTCCTTAATTAAGAGGTAATTGAGGGCCAGAGACTCCAGGAGGGAATTACGGATTTAACGCCCCAAAATTCGCGAAAAGTTGACGCCATTTCGCTGAGTCAGTCGTAAAGATTCCTCTCTCTCTCTCTCTCTCTCTCTCTCTCTCTCGACAACGCCTCCTCCTCTGACAGTATAGTCTCAGTTTAATTAAGACGCCATTTTTATTTAGAAACCTTCAATAGCCTTAAGATAAATGATATGAACTTTAGTGAATAAGAAATTAACTTAAGACACTTTAGGACTCTGGACCCCGTAGCCATTAGAGTCTTTTACGAGGCTAATAAGACACATTGACAAAAGTCCACCTGACGAGTTCCCATTGGTCGTAACCCTTCCGGACAATACCCCACTGGACAAAATTCCACTGGACAAAACCTCACAATTCCCTACTGGATAATCACCCCACTGGACATGTGTGTGTGTGTGTGTGTGTGTGTGTGTGTGTGTGTGTGTGTACTGTATAAGACAGGTAAGCGGGGATATCCAAGGTATAAAAGGTGAATGGGAATGGGAATTAGGGGTGAGGGGAGGAGAACGAGGGGAGAAAAAATAGGGGTGAGGGGAGGAGAACGAAGGGAGAGAAAATAGGGGTAAGGGGAGGAGAAAATAGCAGCGAGGGGAAGGAAGGGGAGGAGGGAGGGGTGTACACATAACCCCAAAATATGCTAAGTAGAATTGACAGGTATCATAGGAAGCACCAAGCGAACGATAATCTGGGATGGGAGAAACCTCCTCCTCCTCCTCCTCCTCCTCCTCCTCCTCCTCCTGTTATTAGTTGGAGAGGGAAGGGGGTGCTGATACTAGGGGAGGGGGAGACTGCTACTCTGGGGAGGGGGGTGCTATTAGGGGGAAAAGGAGACTGTTACTTAAGGAAGGGGGAAGGGGGAGTAATTAAGGAAGGAAGGGGGAGAAGGGGGTGGGGGGTTAGTAGTAAAGGAGATGTTATTGACTTATTGGACTGAATAGAAAAGAAAAACACGAAAGTTGTAACAGAAAAAACTCTTCACATAGATGGAGAGAGAGAGAGAGAGAGAGAGAGAGCATGACACGACTGGAGGGTACAAACACACAGACAGACTAACGGATGACTGGACAGACGGACGAATGAAGAGGGAACAAGAAAGGGGAAACAAGTGAGGGGTCGCACAAATCCTGCAGGCCGGGGGCGGTGTGTGAGGGGAAGAGAGAGAGACTCCATGCAGAAAGGACCTTCAAGAGGGGAAACGGATATATTTTTTTTCCTCTTTTCCTCTTTGGTATTTTACGGTGTGTCTCAATGAGGCTTCCGGTGACACTGGATGGATGAGGAGGGGGCGGAGGGGGAGAATGGGGGAAGGAGGTTGGAGGGGGGGAATGAGGGAAGGGAGGTGTTGGAGGGGAGAATAAGGGAAGGAGTAAAGGAGGGGAGAATATGGGGTGGAATGGGCTGAGGAGAATGAGGGAAGAGGGTAAGTTAGAGGGCTGCACCAATGAGCAAATAAGAAGTGGATTGGGGCCGGTTGGGATGGAGCAAGGGACAAGAAGTTTAGGGGGGTTGGGGTAGGGGGATAGAGAGGAGAAAGGAGGTAAAGGAGGCAAGGGAGAGAGAGAGAGAGGAGAGAGAGAGAGAGAGAGAGAGAGAGAGAGAGAGAGAGAGAGCTTAGGTCAACATCAACAACACAAGACTTACCTCCTACCCAACAGTAAACAAACAAACAAACAAATGAACATCAGACGAACACATTTTACATAACTTATTTACACTCTTAATACTCTTGTAAATTTATATAACTCCAGTAGTAAAATATAAGAAAAATCTGGTGAAAATGACTTGTGTTTTTTTTTTTTGGTCTTGAATTGTTATAACCAGATGAAAAAAAGGTGTTTATGTTTGCACCCAGGGAACGTAGTTGATATAATGACGTCATCATAATTTTCACCGATGACGTAATTACACTGATGACGTAATTGAACTGGTGACGTAGTTGAACTGGTGACTCACTGGGTGGGTGTGTTGATGACTCACTGGTCTTGTATCTTCCTTAACCTGGGTAGGAGGGCCAGGTGTGAGGGAGAGGTGAGCCAGGTGTGAGGGGAAGGAGGGCCAGGTGTGAGGGGGAGGAGGGCCAGGTGTGAGGGGTAGAGGAAGGGGGAAGATGTTGTAGTTGGGGATAGGTGTGGGAGGAAAGATGGGTGTGGCAGGTGGGGAGGAGGAGCGGAATTGTAGCAGTGGGAAGAAGTGGAGGAGGAGAAGGAGGTAGTCTGGGAAAGGGAAGGGAGAGAAAGGGGCAATGGCTGGGGGAGGGGAAGGGGAAGGAAAATAATGGGAAAGTGGGCAATGGTGACTAATGGTGACTGATCAAGGGGAAGGGAAAGGGAAAGAGGAGCCACCTGCAGGAGCCAGATCCGGGGGCAATTTACCTGGGCGAGCCGTCATTTAGGGGCGGCTGGGCTGGAGGGAAGTCAATATTGACAGTGATTAAGTCAGCCCACATGTTATTTCCCAATTCTCCCCTGGCAGTTCTTCTGAGGCTGCTGCTGCAAGGTGAGGGGTGAGGGGAAGAGAGGTGAGGTGGGGAGGGAGGTGAGGTAAGGTAAGGTGAGGTGGGAGGTAGGATGAGGGGAAGAGAGGTGGAGGCTGGAAGGGTGGTGAGGGGGAAAGGGGTAAAGGGAAAGAAAGGTGAGGGGAGGGAGGAAGAAGTGAGGGGAGGTGATGTAGTGGGGTGGTAACTTTGATTTTAAGGTGCCAACTGATATTTTACTGCCCATATAAAACAAAGCTTCGACATTCCCGAGGTTTAAAATTCGCGGGAAAACATTATTGCCTCTCTCTCTCTCTCTCTCTCTCTCTCTCTCTCTCTCTCTCTCTCCTCTCTCTCTCTCTCTCTCTCTCTCTCTCTCTCTCTCTCTCTCTCTCTCTCTCTCTCTCTCTCTCTCTGATTCACCCAACAACACCCACCGCTCCCACTGACTCACTCACCTTTTCCCTCTCACTTCTATCTGAGTCATCCAACACCCCTCTCACCCCCCTCTCCCTGACTCACCCAATACCCACTTCTCCCCTTACGCCCTCTCATCACCTTCTCCTCCCTCTGACCCACGCCCTAATCTTAACTCAACACTCCCCACGCCCTCTCCTCACCTCTCAATCCCCACGCCCTCTCCCTCTCACTCCCTCTCTCCCCGGTGGTTTTGGTGTGGCCACGTGCCTCTCGCCCTCTCCCCCGTGTGCCGACTCAGCTCTCGTCCTGTGAATAAAGATGAGACAGCGAATGAGACGAGTGACTTGAGAAACACATGAGGGAGTAGGCGAGGCGGGGGAGGGCGAGGCGGGGGAGGGCGAGGCGAGGCGGGGAGGGTGAGGTGAGGGGAGGGCGAGAGGCGGCGGGAGGGCGAGGTGAGCAGGCGGGGAGGCGAGGCGGGGAGGGCGAGGTGAGGGAGGGCGAGGCGGCGGAGGGCGAGGCGGGGAGGGCGAGGCGGGGGAGGGCGAGGCGGGGGAGGGCGAGGCGAGGAGGGCGAGGCGGCGGAGGGCGAGGCGGCGGAGGGCGAGGCGGTGGAGGGCGAGGTGGGGAGGGTTTTTGGGGCAGGTGGGGGTGTATAAGGGGGAGTTGGGAAACGTGGAAGAGGAAGGAAGGCTGGAGTAAGGGGGAGGAGAGAGGGCCAAAGAGGATTAGAGGGAGTGGGTGAGAGGGGAGGGATAGGGGAGGACACACACACACACACACACACACACACACACACACACACACACACACACACACACACACACACACACACACACACACCACACACACACACACACACACACACACACACACACACACACACACACACACACACACACACACACACACACACCTCCATGCCTGTATACAAACAATAATAGATATATGAATCACCTTATTACTCTCTTGTGTATAAAACTAACAGCAGATCGGTGAATGTATTGCCGCAGTCACTCATAATAGAAAGAACATACTATTGTGGTATGAATGGACGAGTGTATGTCTTGAGTATACTGGACCACCTATGCACTATAGTATGTCGGGTTATACTAGGTGAGGTATACTAATTCACCTGCCTCACAGACCTCACATCGTGGTAGTGAAATCCGCAGTTATTTTCCCCTAGAGTTTAGACGACGGAAGCCATGCTGGTCACGTCTTCCGCCTTCCTCCTCTTCCTGCCGCGCCGCCTCCTGCCTCCTCCTTCCTCCTCTTCTTACAGCCCTCCTGAATCCTTGACCACAACCACCATCTCCTGAATTCTGCTCCTCCTCCTCCTTATTCTACCGACTACCTCCTCCTCTGGAATCCTTGACCTCCTCCTCCCCCTCTTCCTCCCTCCTTATCCTCGTCCTGAAATTGATCTCCTCCTCCTCCCAAATCTTTGACCTCCTCCTCTTTCCTCCTGTTTTGTCCTCCTGACTCACTAAGCACCTCTTCCTCTTTCCTCTCCTCCCTCCCCATCCCCTTACCCTTCCCCTTCCCCATCTCCATCCCCTTCCTTCAACATGACACTGTCGCTGAAGTAGGGGATACCACGAAGAAGTCCCTGGAATCCTGTTGGGCGCTCTTCTGTAGGAGTGGAGGGAGGTGCAGCTTAGGATGTCGGTGGGTGAGGTTGTGGGTGAGTGACGGCCAGACAGCTACGTGTTCTAGAGGACGTCTTTAGCTCTCGTCGTGTGTGGGTGGAGGGGGGTGAGGAGGAAGAAGAGGTACCAATGAGGGTAATTCACGATAGGTGTCTACTGCTGGTGGTGTTGACGGAGGGTATTGACACACACACACACACACACACACACACACACACACACTACTGGCATCTCATCATATATATTTTTTTTTTTACTTGACCTCATAAATGGTTCTTTTCCCTCTTTAAGGTTGTGTTTTATACCTGTTTCTGACGTATAGTTATGTATTTCTCTCTAAGTTTCTGTACCAACCTCACCTCTCTCTCGTATTTCGTATTCAGGATCTTTTCTCCTTTGGATTTTCTGTGGACTGAATAATCCTTCCAGTTCCCTCCACTTCGGTCTCTGGGGCTGCCCTTGGCCCATCTTCCTGCCAAGGATCCCAGGTGGCACTGAGGGAGTCATCAGAGAATGTGTGTGTGTGTGTGTGTGTGTGTGTGTGTGTGCCGCAGGTGGCTTTACAGACCGACGGAGGAAGTCAGTCAATGGTCTAAAGGCCTCGCTCGTTGTGTTCCCTCAGTAGTTCCCCCCCCCCTCCGTGTGTGTCCCAGCTGCCCATCGCTACTTCTCGCCACTAACACGGCACCATACCACCCTTTATACAGTGCCACCACCTTATATCAGTGCCACTCCCATTTTATCACTCACAGTGCCTCCCCATCTCTATTAATGCCACGTCCCATAGTGAGACTTACTTAGTAATGATTTATCTCACAGGGCCTCCCAGTGAGTGCCACCTCACCCGCCTCCCTCAGATGTGACGGAGCAGGTGACCTCCCAGTGTTGACCCACGGTACACCTGGTCTACCTGTCTTACCTGGCCCTCTCTCGCCTCACTAATTAATCCAGTCTAGTCCAGGCAAACCCAAGCTAGTCCAGATCGATATAGTCTAGTCCTCAGTCCAGTGTATTTGAGTCCATTTCACATAAGTCCAATACAGTTTATTTTACCTCACTCTCAGTCTACTCTACGTCCCTCCCTCACAAAACCCACGTCTCTCTCTCACAGCAACCCCTACCTCACCCCCCCACCCCCGCCCCGTCCTGTAGCTGCCTGACGAAGGGATGCACTCGTTCTGTCGCCAATTTAGTTATCAGGTCGTTGCTGCAATTTTCGCCAATTTTCTCAACAATTTGGCGGGGGGTCGCAATCAGTCAAACTTGCCGCCAATCGTAGACGAGGAACATCAAAGATTCAACCGCGTGGGGGAATTACTAGTGTGTGTGTGTGTGTGTGTGTGTGTGTGTGTGTGTGTGTGTGTGTGTGTGTGTGTGTGTTTAGGGAAGGACATATAGGCATGATTGTAATAACGATTGAAAGAATAATAAATATAAAGAAGAAAAACAATTACGAATAATAATATGAAAATAGAAAAAAGAGAATAAAAAACGAACAGAAGAAATAGAAATAAATGAATAAAGGAAGAGGATTAATTGAGAAAAAGAAAGAAATTGAAAAAAAGAGAAGAAACAGAAAATGAAGATAAAAAGAAAAGGAAGAAAATAACATCCGAGGAAACAAAATTAGAAGGAAAAAATCACAAGAAAACAAGAAAATAAGTCGATAAGGAGATTAGTCAACTGTGGAAATAAAAGGAAGGGAATTTGTCAGGGAAAATTACTGATTGGTAGGGAAGAAAGGGGAGGAGGGTGGTTCAGGGAATGGGGGAGGGGAGGAGGTAAAAGGCAAGTTTCTGGGGAGGAGAGGGAAACGGGGAGGGCGGGAAGGGGAAATGTGAAGGAGGGGAAGGCTTGGTCGGTGGGAGGGATGGGGAAGGAGACTAACAGAAATCCTTCTTTTCCTCACTGTCCCTCCTGCCTCTGAGAGAGAGAGAGAGAGAGAGAGAGAGAGAGAGAGAGAGAGAGTGTGTGTGTGTGTTAAGGGGAAATAATGAAGAAAAAAAAGAAATCGACATTTTTTCCGATGGTTGGGAAACTTTTTTTTTCCAGCTAAGAACGGGATTAAGCCAAGTGGGCCACACCAGACCTGTTGAGATTATTTTACCGGGGAAAAAGGAAGAGGGGAGTGGAGGATGGGGTGGAGAGAAAGAGGGAGGGAGGGAGAGAGAGAAAGAGACAAGCAGTAAATTGGTAGGAAAGGGAGAGGGAAGGTATCTTAAAGGGAGGAGGAGGAAGGGAGAAGAGAAGTAGCCTGAAGGGAGGAGGCGTAAGGAGGGATTATGGAAAACGAAATTGGAAGTTGATGATAAATATTGAGGCTGGTGGTCGCCAGGCGCTGGTGGTGTAGTATAGTGTAGTGAAGTGTTGTATAGTGTACCGTAACAAAGTGTAATGAAGTGTAGTGTCATGAATGTATCGTAGGGTGTAACAGAGTGCAGCATCATGTAGTGTAGTGTAGTGTAGTGTAGCAGGGAGGGGTGAAGCAGCAGGGAGGGAAGGAAGGAGAGAGATGAGACGTAAGTGAGGAAAGGGGGGTGGGGGGCCCAGGCAGGGAGTGAGTAGGGAGGGCTGGCCACCACGCACCCAGCTCCCAGACACTGAAACAAGCAACTTCCATTCTGATCTGTGAAGATTATCCCACGAGCGGTAAGAAACCACACTGGGGGGAGGACGAGGGAGGTAGAGCTGGAGGGAAGAGTCGGGAGACTGAAGGAAGGAGGGAGGAGTCGGGAGGGGGAGGGGAGGAGGGAGGGAGGAGTCGGGAAGGGAAGGAAGGAAGGAGTGGGAGGGAAGAGTCGGGAAGGAAGGAAGGAAGGAGGAGGGAGGAGTCGGGAAAGGAAGGAGGAGTCGGGAAAGGAAAGGAAGGAAGGAGGAATCGGGAAAATGAAAGGAAGGAAGGAAGGGAGGGAGGGAGGAGTCGGGAAAGGAAGGAAGGAAGGAAGGAGGAGTCGGGAAAGGAAAGGAAGGAAGGAGGAATCGGGAAAGTAGAGTCTCAGTGTAATTGTGATGTCATTTCGCCAGCGTTTGTTTTGCTTTAGCTTCGGTCAGCCAGGTAGGTGTGTTGGGGTACCACTGACACGCCTTTGTGCAGGAGCCGAAAGGTTAAGGAATGGAGGAAGGTGTTAGGGGGCGTCCTTGTGCGTCCTGAAGGTGGAAGAAGGTGTTAGAGGGCGTCCCGGAGGTGGATGGTGGTGTTAGAAGGCGTTCTGGAGGTGGAGGATGGTGTTAGAAGGCGTCCTGGAGGTGGAGGATGGTGTTAGAAGGCGTCCTGAAGGTGGTGGATGGTGTTAGAGGGCGTCCTTATGCGTCCTGAAGGTGGAAGAAGGTGTTAGAGGGCGTCCCAGGGGTGGATGGTGGTGTTAGAAGGCGTCCTGGAAGTGGAGGATGGTGTTAGAGGGCGTCCTGAAGGTGGAGGATGGTATTAGAGGGCGTTCTTATGCGTCCTGAAGGTGGAAGAAGGTGTTAGAGGGCGTCCTGATGGTGGGGGAAGATGTTAGAGGACGTCGTGATGCGTCTCTGATAGGTCGGCCGAGACAATGGACGCCGGACCTCCCCAATACAACGTCCACAAACCTCTTTATTAATTGTGTTCTTTTGTCGGGTGGAGGCGAGCGTGTGGCAGACCCGGCCGGCGGGATTGTGTCTGCCTCGCCTGCCGTCCACCGGCTATTGGCACGACAGATCAGTGTTACTAGCTGCCTATTTTTACGTTAGTTCAGTATTACTCGTTGGCTATTTTTACGGTAGATCGTTGTTACTAGTTGCTATTTTTACGGTAGATTCGTTGTTACTCGTTAGCCATTTTTACGGTAGATCAGTGTTATTAGTTAGCTATTTATACGGCTGGTGAATTTTGGAAAGAGGGACGTTTCAGGTGGTGGGTGGTACTGGTTGGGTAGTGGGTGGCAGTGTCCGGGTGGTGGGCGGCAGTGGACGGATGGTGTGTTGCACTGGGCGGAGGGTGGGTGGTAGTTGTCAGACGGCAATAGGCGGGTGTTGGGTGGCAGTGGGCGGCCAGGGGGTGGGTGGCTGGTGTGCTGACGCTGCACTGCTACTCTTATTAACACCCCGAGGATCAATGCTGCCACCCGCCTGCTGCTACACCGCTACACCCTGGCCGCTACACCCTGTCACCCTTCACCCAGCCACCCTCCACCCTGCCACCCCCCACCCTGCCACCCTCCACCCTGCCACCCTGCCACCCTCCACCCTGCCACCCTCCACCCTGCCACCCTGAACCCTGCCTCCCTTCAGCCTGTCACCCTTCACCCTCCCATTCTTCACCCTGCTACACTTTACTTTGCCACCCTCACCCTGCAACTTCTTCGCTATACTTCCTCACCCAATCTCCCTCACCCTGCAGCTCCCTCACTTTGCAATTCCTTCACAATACTCCTTCACCCTGCATCTCCATGACCCTCCCTCTCACTACTTCTCCCTGACCCTCCCTCACCCTACTTCTCCCTCACCCTCCCTCACCCTGCTTGCCTACTCGTGGTAAAACTCTGATAATTATTGTCGCGTCTTTTTCCTCCGCGTTATTGCAGTGTCATTCGTTCTCGTTTCATTTTCCTTTCCCCCTCGTTCCTTCCTCTGTCCTCCCCGTCTCCCCTCTCTGTTCCTTCCTCTCCCCTCTCTTATTTCCCCTTAACACACCTCTCCACCTCATTCCTCCCCTCTCTGCTCCTCACGCCTCCCCAACTAACTCCTCTCATCCACACGGCTCTCCATTTCCCCTCTACTCTACACGCCTTTTCCCCTCCCTTCCCCTTTTTCGAAACCCTTCCCCACCATATCACTTCTCAATGTCCCCTTCCTTTTTCACTCCTCCCCACCTCACTAACTCCTCCCCACCCTCACCAACCCTCCCTACCCCCTCACACCAACCCTCTTCACCCCTCACCAACCCTCCTCACCCCTCACCAACCCTCCTCCCCACCCTCACCAACCCTTCCCACCCCTCACCAACCCTCCCTATCCTTTTCTCCTTTCCGCCCTCTTTCCATTTCCCTCCCTATACCTCCCTCCCTGCTCGGCGGCAGGGCTGCAGCAGGGTCAGGGGCCACAGATGTAGCCTCCCCTCACCCCTGGCGACCTGGATGAACTGGGCAACAGATTTCCCTCGTACATTATTACGACCCAGGCTAAAATCGGGAACACCCCCTTCCTTCCCATGTACTGTACTGCTAGGGGAAGTACTGTACTGGTTAGGGAAGTACTGTACTGCTAGGGAAGTACTGTACTGCTAGGAGCATCCCACACACTGTGCTCAACTGCCTCTGGATCATGCAGCAGGAGGACAACTACCCTGGACATTATCCCAACCCCCTACTTCCCCAGTTTTGGGACACTTGACCCCCTCTTTCCCCTGGGTCCTCCTCACCTCTCCTCCTCACCCTCCCCCTCCTCCCACCGCCGTACGCCGCACCGCGGGCCGACGCTCGTAAAACCGCGGTTAGTGGTCCGTACAGTTTGCCAATCTGCAAGATGGATACCCACCGTATTTTGTCGATTACATGGCTGTTTTTAGCGGGCGGTTATCCTGAGGCGACGTGGCTGTGCATACTGAGTGATGGAGGAGAGAGAGAGAGAGAGAGAGAGAGAGAGAGAGAGAGAGAGAGAAAATTACGGAAACTAGAACCAAGTTGATCTGTGCTTATTATCCCCGGTAGTAGAAGCACCTAAAACAACAACAACAACAAAATCATCACTAACAACAACAACACCACCAACAACAACAAAGACAATAAATAACCTGTCTTGTTTTTTTGTAATAGTTCACCAGGACAGATGGTGACTCGGTGTGGTCATATACCTTAAAACTGTGTGAGTAAAACATTGGAGGAGGGAGAGGGGGAGGAGGAGTGTGTAAATGGGTATAATGTTGGAGAGGGGATGGTGGTGGTGTTGGGGATGATGGTGTTGGAGGGAGAGGGAGAGAGGGAGAGGGAGGGGGTGAAGGTATAGTGTTAGTGCGTGTTGGTTATGAGGGGTGGGGGAGGAAGGGATGGGATGGGGGGGTTAGAAACGAATAGTGTTGGAGGAAGGGGAGAGTGGATAGGGTCAGGCAGGCAGGCGAGGATAGAGGGAGGGAGGGAGGTAGGCAGTGGTCGGGGTTCACCAATAAAATCAGCAAATTACGGTTGGCAGCTGGGGACGGTGGTGGTATTTTTCACAACACTTCATAACGTGGTTCATAACAGCGCCTCGACCCAACCAGTCACACCAGAATGAAAATTTTGTGGGCGTGTTGTGGTGTCCTGATTGGTGGGCTATGGGGTGTTGTGGTGTCCTGATTGGTGGGTTATGGGGGTGTTGTGGTGTCCTGATTGGTGGGCTATGGGGGTGTTGTGGTGTCCTGATTGGTGGGCTATGGGGGTGTTGTGGTGTCCTGATTGGTGGGGTGTCCAGCGTTGCCAACCATCACCCCGTTACCCCACTGGGAACACTGCTTCAGATAACAACCAGGGTGGACATTTCTTATGATATTAATGGCTGCTGCTGTTGTTGTTGCTGCTGCTGTTGATGTTGTTATGAGGATGATGTGTGATATTGCCTGGGTGTTATAGCATGGTTATAAACTTCTGGCCCCTACCATCACCACCAGGGGGAGATGGTGAGGGGGGTAGGAGGTGATGGTGGTACAGGATGTGTATTGGTGGGTAATGAGGGTGGGAGTGGTGAAAGGCAAGTAAAATATTACACTAACGTTGACAAGTGAGGTGTCCTTCTATCCTCCCCTCCTCCTCCTCCTGCCTGTGCAAATACCACACATTTCCCACACTCTTTCTGTCAGCCAACACCTCTCACACCAGCCCTCACTCCCACACCAGTCCTCACTCCTACACCAGCCCTCACCCCCACACCAGCCCTTACCTTCAGACCTGCCCTTACAAAAGCCTTAGTATCAAGCTGTCAACACAAGCTTTATATACTGTAGTCCCTCCCTCCCTCCCTCGCCTCCCTCGCCTCCCTCTCGTCTCCCTCCCTCCCTCGCCTCCCTCCCTCGTCTCCCTCCCTCCCTCTCGTCTCCGACCCGACAATATTACTGTGAGGTATTTTCTCAAGAGATGAATTCACCCCAAGGAGAGAAACGCTGAAAATATTGTTCTTGGCTGTTTAATTCTTCTCGGGGAACGTAGGTACTGGTGTGGTGGAGGTAGTGGTGGTGGGTGGTGTAGGTAGTGGTGGAGGGTAGTGGTGGTGGTGCAGGGAGGGTAGTGGTGGTGGTGGTGGTGGGTACGGTGGTGGTGGTAGTGGGAGTGGTGGGGTGTGGTGGCAGCGGTGGTAGTATTAGTGGTGGATGGTGGAGGGTGGTAGTGGTGGTGGTGGTGGAGGGCAGGGAGGGTAGTGGTGGCAGTAGTAGTGGTGTGGTGGTGGTGGTAGTAGTAGTGGTGATGGTGGAGGGTGGTAGTGGTGGTAGTGGTAGTGGTGGTGATGGTTGTTGCTGGTGATAGTAGTGGTGATGATGGTTGTTGCTGGTGGTGGCAGTGGTGATGATGGTTGTTGCACGTAGTGGTGATGGTGGTTGTTGCTGGTAGTGGTGGTTGTTGCTAGTAGTGGTGGTAGCAGCGTCAGCACTTCTTCCACCCCCTCTTCTTGTCCCTCAGTTAGTGATCTTCTGGGAGTAATATCGTCAAGATGGCGGCTACCCAGGCCCACCATCTATAATTCAACAGCTGTCAGACCGGCCTGGATCAAGCGACCTAACCTAACCACACCACCCTTATCCTACACCACCCTTATCCTACACCACCCTTATCCTACACCACCCTTATCCTACACCACCCTTATCCTACACCACCCTTATCCTACACCACCCTTATCCTACACCAGTCCACCCACGTCATCAGTCACCTACCCTCTTATAGCCTTTCCCACGTTCTCTTCTGTTTATCAGGCTCTGTTTTCTTTTCTCTCTTCTATTTCTTTATCTTATCACCCATTTTTATTTCCCCTTTCCAATGACCTTTTTATTCGTTGGTTGTATCTGAGGATGATCTGAGAATTGCTTTTCGTCGATGACCCGTTTTTTTTTTAGTCTGTCTTCATGTTCCTTATCAACCATCCTTGCTCTGTCCTTGGCCTCCTTCACCCCTTTATGGTCGAGAACATGTTAGGAGAAGGAGGAGGAAGAAGGAAGATAGGGGAAACAGAGGGAGGAGGGAGTGGAAGACAGGGAGGGGAAACGGAGGAGGAGGGGTGGGAAGACAGAAGGGGGAGAAGGGGAAGGGACAAGACAACAAGGGGGAAATAAACGTAAGAGACACCGATGCAACAGTAAATAATGGAAGAGAAACAGAATGAAACAGACACGTGATGGCAGGTTGTTAACGGGAGGAGACGCAAGGCACATGGAGATGGACTTTCTACCTTGTGTTGTGTTGGGGTTGTGTTGTGTTTATGTTGTGTTGGAGTTGTGTTGTGTTGGTGTTGAGTTATGCTGTGTAGTGTTGCGTTGTGTTGTGTTGTGTTTTTTCCCTTCCTAAGTTGTCCTTGTTTTTGTGACTTAGTGTTTTACTCTTTCTTTCTCCCTTAACTGATAACATTTTCCTAATACTTATCTTAACAAACAAACAAACAAACAATAAGTTTCCCTTGCTTGTAACATGGAAAGAATAAAGACATGTAACTCAGTGAAATGATCGTGCAAACACACACACACACACACGATTGGTTGTGGTGGGAGTTAGTTAATGGCAGACGGGCACGCCACCCTCCTCCTCCTCCTCCTCCTCCTCCTCCTCCTCCTCCTCCTTCGTTTCTCCTTCTCCTCTTCCCTCCCAACTGACGATATAACAGGAAGGGGGGAAGTAGACGGGAAGGGGAGGAGGAGTAGGACGAAGAGGAATATAAGGGAAAGAAATGGAAGGAAGCGGAAGAGAATAGCCGAAGAAGTAGGAGGAGGGGATGGGGGGGGGAGTAGGACGAAGAGGAGAAGAGAAGAAGGAGTAAGGAAAAGAAGAGGAGGAGGAGTAGAAGAAGAAGGAGAGGAGGAGTAGGAGGGAGGAAGGTCATTTGGCCCTCAACCTACTGCGTGTAACTCGTGAACTCAGCCCTCAGGTGTGGCCAGGGTAGGTCAGAGGTCACACCAGTCTCCTGCTAATATATGGGTGGTTGGGATGTGGTTGTGAAGGGATGTGGTTGTCATGGTTGTGTTTTTTCAAGGGGGCTTATGTTGTGGTGGTGGTGGTGGTAGTGGTGGTTGTAATGATGGTAGTGTTAGTTGTGATGGTATTTGTGGTTGGTGTGATATTGGTTGTGGTGGTTGTTGTGGTTGTAGGAATGGTGGTATTAGTTGTTGTGGTGATGGATATTGGTCTAAGGATTGTGATTGTAGTTGTGGTGGTTGTGGTTGTAGTTGTGGTGGTTGTGGTTGTAGTTGTGGTGGTTATTGTTGTGGTGTGGTCGATAAGCCTATTACAAAATGGTCGTATTCAATATTAATAATAATATTTTCATCGCGTGTATAGAAAAAAAATAAACAGATTCAACTCATTCTGTAATTCACTTTTATATAACAAAATCCTACAGAAAAACAATAAAATAACATCGTCATTATTTAACCTCATATAATACAATTTTCTTTTATGCTTATCTAAATATTTTATGTATTATTAATTAGTACAGGATTATATAAGAGTCATAGTGTGTGTGTGTGTGTGTGTGTGTGTGTGTGTGTGTGTGTGTGTGTGTGTGTGTGTGTGTGTGTGTGTGTGTGTGCGAGCGCGCTAGGTGTATGTCTTCATATAGCACTAACCTTTGTCAGGTGTGGAGGAGCCGGGGCAGGTAATACGGCTTTCTCCACCTCTCAGTTCATCACCACCTAGGGCAGCTAATCAACCCTCAGTTGCTTTAGTAATACATTGAACACCTGTCTTTCCTGTGAACACCTGTGCGTGAGAGAGAGAGAGAGAGAGAGAGAGAGCCTACAAGGTGAACCACCACTACCACCACCAACCTATGCCACTACAACCACCAACCACTACCAACCACCAACCACTACCAACCACTACCACCATCAACCACTATCACCATCAACCACTACCAACCACTACTACCATTAACCACTATCACCATCAACCACTACCAACCACTACCACTACCAACCACTACCACTACCTGGCGTTTACCTGAGGTTGGCTTTCGGGGCCTCCTCTAGCCCAGGTCCTCCTCCAGCCTGTCATCTCAGTGTGGTCAGTCAGGAAGTTCGTGTCTGTAGTGTCGAGGCCCACTTCCTCCCCTCAACCTCTCCCCCATTTCCTTCCCCCTCAACCTCTCCCCCTCCCTCCCCTCAACCTGTCCCCCACTGCCTTCCTCAACCTCTCCCCCACCCCCACTCCCCAACCTCTCCCCCCACTCCCCACTCCCTCAACCTCTCCCCCACTCCTCAACCTCTCCCCCCACTCCCTCAACCTCTCCCCACCCCCTGCCCCACAACCTCTCCCCCCCACTGCCTTCCCTCAAACCTCTCCCCATTCCATTCCAATCAACCCTCCCCCAGTACAGGCTAGGTGACTGGGTGCAGGCATACCGAGTAACCCCCAGTACAGGCTAGGTGACTGGGTGCAGGCATACCGGTAACCCCCTCAGTGTACAGGCATACTGTAACCCCCAGTACAGGCTAGGTGACTGGGTGCAGGCATACTGGTAACCCCCAGTGAACTGGTTACACTGACTAAACTACTGAACTTCTACCACACCAAACCGGATTCTGAAAGATGTTTAAGCAATATTAATGTTTGCTCCTAATTGGGGATTAAGAGGTAAAGTCTGAGTGCATGTTAGTCGCCATTTTGTCTAGTGGTAGTTAAAGGTACTCTGTCATATCTTAAGTGAGTCAGATAAAGGTGTTCCCCAGTTAAGTAGGAAATTTAACTTAAGAATCGGTGATGTCTTCTTAAACATGACAGTCTCATTATCTTAAAGCTTACTATCATAACTGCCCCGACTGGTGGTAGTGGTGGTGATGGTAGTGGTGATGGTGGTGGCAGTAGTGGTGATGGTGGTGGTGGTAGTGGTGATGGTGGTGGTGGTAGTGGTGATGGTGGTGGTAGTAGTGGTAGTGGTGATAATGGTTATGGTGGTAGTGGTGGTGGTAGTAGTGGTAGTGGTGATAATGGCTATGGTGGAGTGGTGGTGGTAATGGTGATGGTGGTAGTGGTGGTAGTGGTGGTGGTAGTGGTGATGGTGGTAGTGGTGGTGGTTGTATTATCAGTACTGTGAGAAGTGGGCGGGATTTTGTGGGACTGGTGGTTGGATGAGTGCGTGCGGGCGGGTAGGTGGGTGGGCGAGTGGGCGGGTTATCACAGTGGGTGGCCCTCTTCCTCCACCCAGAGTTGCTAGACCACCCGGGGAGTTGGTCTGTGGTCTAGTTATTGCAGGGCTTACTGAGGCATTTCTCTCTCTCTCTCTCTCTCTCTCTCTCTCTCTTGCTGTTTGTATTTGAGAAAGAGAGAGAATGAGTATTACCGAAAGAGAGAGAGAGAGAGAGAGACTGACTGACAAGGGCGCGGGCCACATCTCTCCATCTGTGGCTGCCACGCCTCCCCCGCCACCTCGGTAATCGGGAGTTAAGTAGCATCCCCCCCACACCCTCCCTCCCCGCGCGCCCTCCCTCCCCACGCGCCCTCCCTCCCCGCCCTCCCCCTTGGCGCGCCCTCCCTCCCGCCCTCCCCACGCCTCCGTACCCCTTCCCCTTCCCCACCCCTTCCCCACCCCTTCCTCACCCCTTCCTCATTTTCCAACTCTACCTATCTTCCTTTCTCCCATCACCTCCTACCCCTCCCTTCCCTCCGCCACCCCCAACACAGGTAGGACCCCCCAGAGTAGGGTAGAGGGCTATCTTTTTATGACCCCAGATCACCTACCCACATTTTTACCTGTAGGGGACCCTCACCTAGACGTTGACCAGGGCTAATGGTGATGGTGGTGGTGATGGTGGTGGTTATGGTGATGGTGTTGGACGACTACTTTGCTTCGATGGGAATGGTAATGGATGGTGATGGTGGTTGTGTTAGTGGGGGTGGATATGGTTTTTAGTTCTGGTGTTGGTGGTGATGGTGAAGGTGGTGGTGGTGGTGACGGTGTATAGCGGATACATAATGTTTTTTTAATGTGTATTACTTTGCACGCGCGTGTGTGTGTGTGTGTGTGCGTTCGTTCGTTTTTTTCATTTTTGTTTTTAAGTGAACACCGCCAAGGACACAGTGTAGAGTGAGGAAGGGTGTAGGGTGAAGAAGGGTGAGGGTGAAGAAAGGTGAGGGTGTAGGGTGAGGGTGTTTATGACTAAGAGTGTCCATTACGGCACTAATGACGAGACACTTGTTGGCACTCCCCGGCATGTGTGTGTGGGGGGGGGGGGCGGCGTCCCTGGAGGAGGAGAAGGAGGCGTGCTAGGGTTGCGTCTGGTCCTGGCATGGCACCGCTTGGATGAAGTAGGTGTAGCTGAGTGCCATTGTATCCTATGTGATGTTACCGTGCTGGGGAGATGGCACTGGCACTATGAAAAAGGTGTAGGGTGTTGTGCTGATCAAATGAGTGCTTCCTCGTTAGTTTCCTTCGTTAAACATAAAGTACCAGCGTTTTTTATTATTATTATTATTATTATTATTATTATTATTATTATTATTATTATTATCCATCCCAACTCGACCTGAACTAATACACAATTTCCTTCTCTGTTTCAGTGGGTAGAGGAAAGCTTCACCCAGTTCGAGAATGGCATCAACTGGCGGTCGTATGTAGTGTGTGACGTGGCCTATAACAACGTCAACAACTGGCTGTGGACCCCCTTCATCGAGCGAGGACCTGCCAACCGCATGTACATAGAGGTCAAGTTCTCCATGAGGGACTGTTCTCTCTTCCCTGGCACTGCCCTGTCATGTAAGTTACTACTGTATAAGGTTGATGTTGGCACTGTCACCCCCCCCCCTCTACTGTGACTGCCATCATTGTTATTCTTACACTGTTATTGGTATTGCTGCCATTGTCATTATTGTCACTGTTATCGTCATCATGCAATAGTTACTGTCGATGAGTAAGTTTGTCCAGAATGAAATCTTGCCTCTCCCTCACTACCACTTCCATTCTCCGTCACCACACCACCATTAACAACACCACTATTTTCTCCCTCACCACCAATACCCTCCCTCACCACTTTCACCACCATTACTCTCCTTCACCACCATTACTTTCCTTCATCATCATCACCTCTCCCCCTCACCACTACCTCCTCCACCACCAGGCAAGGAGACCTTCTCACTCCTGTACTACGAGTTCGACGCCGCCACGAAGGAGCCGCCCTTCTGGGAGCCAGAGAGCTACAAGCTGATAGACCGCATCGCCGCTGACGAAGGCCGCTTCACCAACTCCGCCGACATCATCATCAATGCTGAGATCAGGTCCATCCCTGTGACCAAGAAGGGCGTCTACTTTGCCTTCAGGGACCAGGGCGCCTGCATCTCCCTCTTGGCCATCAAGGTAAGGGCTGTGGGTGACTTCTTCAGGGTGATTAGGGGTTAGGTAGGGTGTTAGGGACTATCTTAGTAAGGGTGATGAAAGGTTCTTTGTTAGGTAAGGTGTCTTGGGGTCTCTATCAGGGTGATTTATGGTTCTAGGTTAGGTTAGGTTAGGTTAGGTTAGGTTAGGTTAGGGGGTCATTCCTCTTCCTCCTTTTCCGTTAGATAGATTTTTTTTTTCAGTAAAATCGTCAAACAGGTTCGCAGTTGGTTCCCTCTCCTCCTTCCCCTCCGTGACCCTCCCCCCCTCCCCTGCTACTGAATGCCTCTTCCCTCCCCTTAAGGAAAAAAAAAATATATAATAATTACCGGGAATATTAAGTAGCCGAAAGCAGCCATTTTAGTTATTGTCGTTGTCTTCTAATTACGTCATTATTACGGGGTTATCCATCATTATCCCATCATTATTACGGGGTTATCCATCATTATCCACCATTATTTTGTATTATGAAAATGTATCCATCATCCATTCATCATCATCACCTCTTCGGATGATTTTTTTTTCTCTGCATCTATTATACGTAGATCTATCATCCTAAAGCATGAATTATATGATAAGTTAATTGTCACTAATTGTGTATAATGTGGATAATTAATTGTGCGAAGAGGATAGTTGTGCCTGGGAATAATAAATGAAGGCGGGCGTTTAGTTGTTATCTGGTAGCCTGTGTTTGAGGTAGACGGGTACAGGTGAGGGTAAATTACAGTCAGTAGTTTGTGTTACAGGTACAGTTTGAGGGTACAGTCAGGTTTCAGGTTACAATCAAGGTAATTTGGTCCATATAATAACTCAGAATTATTGACTCATAACTACGATAAAGTGTTGCTCTGTATTAAGTGTCTCCCCGTTAATTAATTACTTTCTCCTCCCGCAGGTGTACTATATAACATGTCCGGAGATCACCAAGGCCTTCACGCACTTCCCCACCACGCCCACGGGGTCGGAGGTAACGAGTATCGAGCAGGCGACGGGCGTGTGTGTGGCCCACGCCCGCGAGGAGAGCCCCACCTCATTCCTGTGTACGGGAGATGGCCAATGGTCCCTCCTTAGTGGCCGGTGTGACTGTCTCCCAGGGTACCAGGCCAACATCGAGAAACAGAGCTGTGACGGTAAGTTCCCACCACTGTTTTTTGGGGGTTTCTTTTTGATCTGACGTCGTCCTACCGTGGATTCGACGTCTCTTGGTATGGCTTTGACGTTTCCTTGCCTTGCCTTGCCTTGCCTTGTCTTCTTGTCGTGTGTTTGACATCCCTTGACGGGGTTTAACAGCCCCTCCTCTACCCTGTCGTATACATAGGTTTGACATGTCTCAGTATAGTTTGACGTCCACCTCCTCTCTTGGGTTTGACGTCCTTTGGCGTGTTTTGACGTCCTCCTTTGCCGTAAGTTTGACGTCTCTTCTGCACCATCACCACCTTAACCTCCACCACCTTTTCCACCATCTCTTCCTCCTCCGGCTCGGGATCTGTGAAGAATTTTCGCGGCTCATCATTCATCATTTATTTTGTCAGGTGATCATAAATTAAATTTATTCTCCAGTGTGGTAATGACCGCCATGCTAAACGCTCCCCTGACCCGGGTTGTGAGAGGGGGAGGGGAGAGAGGGGAGGGGAGGGGTGAGAGGGGAGCCGAGGTTGCATTTTTCAGGGCGGGGAGATCAGGTCAGGGCAAATTCAGCACAGCACAGGGAGTGGGATGGAGAGCAGAAAAGATCGTGTTGTTTTAAAGCCTAGCACAGGTAGTGGGGTCATGAACACAGAAGGGGTCACTGGTAATGGTGGTAGGGATTGGAATGGTAGTAGGAATGGGGGTTAGTTGTGGTTGTGGAGATAATGGTGAGGAATGGGGTTAGTGGTGATGGGGAAGGTAACGTGTGTGGTTTTGATGGTGGGGATGGTGATAAAAAGGTTGGTGAGAATGATAGTAGTATATATGGTAATGGTAGGAATGGTAATAATGATGGTGGGGTTAGTGGTAATAGTAGGTGTAGTAGCAGTGGTGGTGATAGTGATAGGGGTGATGATTGGGGTAGTAGCAGTGGTGTTGCAGTGATGGGGTAGCAGTGGGAGTGTCTGGGCCCTGGGAGTTACTGATCACCCATCACACATAATGGTCCCAGTTTATACACCTCACCACTCACCCTGTGCTGTGCCTGCTGTTACATCTCCCCTCAGCAGACTCTCTGACCTTTACTCGAGCAGATCTTACCTTTGAGAAAGAGGAGGAGAAAGAGAACTAGGAGGAGAAGGAGAAGAATAAGAGCTCTACCATAACAAGGAGGAGGACCAGGAAGAGGAGGGGGAGGAGGGCTCTACCATGACAAGGAGGAGGGAGGAGGAGTGTGAGTGAGGAATACTACACACTATGAGAGAGGAGGACACGCCCTCATGAATGATGTCTCAGCAGCGTGTTGACAAGCCAGCAGTGGAGTAGTGAGCTGGTTGTTTGTGTGAATTTCATCGGTTCATTGACTACCGAGATACAGGAGGAATAATGTAAGGAGGGGGGAAGGGGAAAGGGGGGGAAGGGAGTCATTGAGGAGGTGAGTGGCTGTCGACTGAATTATGTCAGGGAGGGTCAGAGAGAGAGAGAAAGAGAGATGGTTTTGTGGAAGGAGACGAGTGGTAGTGAAATTCTTTGCGTTTATGTGGTGGTGATGGTGGTAGTAGTAGTGGTGGTGGTGACGGTGGTAGTAGTGGTGGTGGTGGTGGTGGTGATGGTGGTAGTGGTGGGATAATAAGAGAAGACTGGAAGAGATGTGTAGGTGGGTTGACGGTACATGAAGGTGGGTGGTGGGTACAAGGAGGTGGGTAGTGGGTGCAGGAAGGTGGGTTGAGGCGTGATGAGCTGAGATCTACGTGTGTGTTGTGGTGTCGTCTGTGTGTGTTGTGTTTGTACAGCTTCTCGTTATGGACACAAGGTGATTAAGACTCTTAGGGCTTTGGTTTAACACTTATAGCATGATGGTTTCATTATTTAAGGTCGATGGTTTAATTAAGGGTGATGGTTTTTATTTAAGGTCGTGGGTTTAATTATGGGTGATGGTTTTTATTTAAGGTCGTGGGTTTAATTATGGGTGATGGTTTTTATTTAAGGTCGTGGGTTTAGTTAAGGATATTGGTTTAATTAGCATCGGGAATATTAACTCTTGGAGGTTGATAGCTTAAACCATCGCCCTCAAAGGTTTAATAAGCCAAAAGAAAAACCAAATCAAGAGCAGTTAGAGCGCCTCGGTGCTTCATGGCTGATTGTCCGGGTATATATAGTGAATATTAATACTTACTTACATACCCAGGTTGTTGGTTGTGCTTGTGTGCGTGGATGGATGGGCGCAGGTGTATGGGGGGGAGGGTCACCTGTCGGGGGATGAGCGAAGGGGCACACCTGTGATTAAGGAAGGAGGAGGGGGGATTTACCTGTAGTTATGATGGGGAAGACTTTACTTGGGGTAGTGACGGGGAGAGGGGGGTGAGGGCAGGGGGAGAACGGCATGAGGAAGCCAGGGGGAAGGGGTACAGGGTCAAGGGGAGGTGAGACGGGCGGGGAGGAGTCTAATGGGATGGTCTCCTCCCTGGTGCTTGGGGAAACAACCCTCGGCCACATTGCACCTCACTTGACCTCCTCCCTCGGTCTCCATCCTAACTGGGGTGGCACTGGAGACGTAGGAGACCATGGCAGCCGGCGGTGGATACTCTGGGGGAGGGAGGGAGGGAGTGGGAGCGTGTGTTGGGAGCGAGCGTGGCAGTTTGGCCCATTACCATAACAATAGCCACCCTGCCCTCCTGTACCCTCCACCTGGCCATGACTTCGACCCCGCGTCCGTACTCCACCTCACCTGATAAATTAACTCATTGACTCTAATCGATCACCTTAATAAACACCTTCTCTAAAATTATATCGAAATGGACATAGAAATTTGTTATTAATTAGTTAAAGTCATTAGAATAATTTATGTGAATTATCTGGAGTGGATTAGTCATCTTAGGACGTTAATAATGAAGAGATCAGTTAATATTCTCAACCATCTGTCGAGTTAATGTATAATCCTGTTTTTTAGTGTATCGGTGTTGTTTTAGAAGTTTGTTATAAGAGTTAGAATATTGACAAATAGCTTAATTATGTGAAGGGAGCATCTGGTGTAAGATAACGGGTTGGTGGGTGGTGACGGTAGCCCAAGTCGCGGCCATCTGTGGGGTTACGGACGTGTGCTTGTTGCTGGTCCTGCCGGCGGGTCCGCTAGAGGGCCGATGTGCCGGTCATTAATGTCCGGTGTTGCGTTGCTTGCTTGCCACGTACAATGTTGCTCGCATGCCACGTACAGTGTTGCTCTCTTACTTTCCACGTACGGTGTTGTTTATTTTGTTTACTCGCTACGTACAGTGTTGCTTGCGGCCATGTAAGGTGTTTCTTTCTTGCTATGTACAGTGCGTTCTTTCTTGCTTGCCACGTACGGTGTTATTTGCTCGCCACGTACAAGCGTATCACTTATTGTGTCTCAGCACGTACACACCTGTCTGCTACATAACACACATTCACCTGCCCGCCTTTCTGACATGACTTATGGATGTTCTTAACGTGTGAGGGATTTTATTTCCAAGCTCGAGACAATAAACAGAATTTTATCACCCGTGTACTAGTCCTCCACCCCACTCACCCCCTCACACCCCCACCCTCTCACCCCCTCACACCTCACCCCTCACACCCCCCACCCTCACACCCTCACCCTCACACCCCCCACCCCTCACACCCTACCCTCTCACCCCTCACACCCCCACCCACCCTCACACACCTCACCCCCACACCCCTCACCCACACATCCCCACCATACACACCCTCACCACACACACACTCCCTCACCCCCACGTCCCTCACCCCCCCTCACCCTACACACACCACCACACACCCTGCCCCCTCACACCCCACCCCCACACACCCCCCCCCTCACACCCCACCCCCACACACCCTCACCCCCACACACCCTCACCCCACACGTCCTCTACCCCTCATCCTACACACCCCACCCTCCACACCCTCACCCTCACACACCCCTCACTCCACACCCCTCACCTCACACACCCCTCACTCCACCCCCCTCACCCCACACACTTCCCCCTCCACCCTCCACACCACACACCCTCACAAGACACGCTTCAATTAGTTCAGGAGATGCATAGTCAAAAACTCATTCAATTCCAGCCTCAGTGTTACAACCTCTCTGGCTATTTAATTTACTAAGACGTCCTAAAGTATTAAGTAATTTGTAATGTTGATAAGTTATGGTTAAGTAATTTGTGTTATAAGTAAGTCGTATTTTAGTAATTTGTATTGTAAGTCATAATATTTCTTGTTGCTCATTTAAAACAGTAAGATATTGTAAGTATAATGTGAAAGTCGTGTAAGTATCTAAGTATTAAGTAAATCGTATAAGTATCTAAGCATTAAGTAATTTGTAAGTAAGTCATATTTCCTCGTAAGTACTTGGCGCACACAGAGATAAAAGGACCGAGGACTCCGTGGAAGAGTTACGTCTGTACACGGGATAAAAGAACACAGAGGCGCGTTATTGGAACAAATCGGAACGTGGGATCATTGTAATCAACCAGTGGACGTATTTATGAAGCCATGAGAACACCTATCTTACCTCCCGAGTCACACACACACACACACACTCTCTCTCTCTCTGTTCTACTGTTCATTGTTCTCCACATTAAAGCGGTTCTTTCAATGTTATTTTTGAAGAGGAATTCAAGTGTTTCTCAAGTATTAGACTGTGAAATATTTCTCACGTAATGTTGCAGCAGGACTCGAGTTGTTTCTCAGTGATTCAGAGACAGATCTAAGAGTACATGTAATCAAGTTCTCAGAGTACATGTATATTTGGACTCTCTACGCTAGACTGCAAGTAATTTAGACATTGGACTCTCTCATTTACACTCCAAGTAATTTAGACAGGTAGACAGGTGGTCGGTGGAGAGGAAGAGTGGAGTACGGATACCTCCCCCTCTCTTCCTGCCTCCCACTCTGCCACCCTCCCTCTCTTCCTGCCTCCCACTCTGCCACCCTCCCTCTCTGCCTGCCTGCCTCTCTACCTGCCTTCCTGCCTGCCTGCCTCTCTACCTGCCTGCCTGCCTTCTGTCTACCTGCCTCCCCCTCTGCCTCGCTGCCTGCCTCCTTTACCCTCCCCTCTCTGCCTGCCTCCCCCTCTCTGCCTCCGCTCCTCTTCTACCTGCCTTCCTCCTGCCTGCCTGCCTGCCTCTACCTGCCTGCCTGCTCTTCTGTCTACCTGCCTCCCTCCCTCCCTCTCACCTGCCTCCTCCCTCTCTCTGCCTCCCTCCCTCTCTGCCTTCTGCCTGCCTAGTTGGTAGTGATATTATCATGGCTTCAGCTTCACTTTCTTTCATTAAAGGTGTCGGCAGCCAACCTGTTATCAGGGCGGTGGTGGTGGGGAGTCTTGTGTTGTGCTGTGTTGGTGATGGGGAGAGGGGGTGATTAAGAGGAGGGGGGTGGAGATGGTGAGGGGTGAGGATGATGAGGGTGAGGAGGGGTGATGGTGAGGAGGGGGTGATGGTGAGGATGGGGTGATGGAGAGGAGGGGTGATGGTGAGGAGGGGGTGATGGTGGTTGGAGGTGGGGGTTATGTTGTGGAGGGGTGGTGGGGAAGAGGAAGTCGTTGTGTGTTGTGGAGGAGGGGGGAGAGGAGGAGTGTCAATTGTGTTGCGTTATTGTAGTGGAACTCAGCAACATTTTACGTGATAACTCAATACAAGCACCTTTTAATTCCCCCCACCCTTCCTCCTCCTCCTCCCTTCAGTCTCTCCCTTATGTTCCTCCCCCCTTCCTCCCTTCCTCCAATGAATCTGTAGGACATCCACGTAATCCTACAAGCTATTAACTCCTATGACTGCTGTATTGTTTAACGTTGTTCCTGTAATCTAATCCCTTCCTCCTGTAATCCACTGTGTTCCGGACTGTAATCCCGTAAGTTTACCTCTAGTGAATCCATGTCTCCTTGTAATCCTTTATGTACCCTCTGTAATCCGGCGCTATTGTCGTGTGTGTGTGTGTGTGTGTGTGTGTGAGACCCAACCTACTGTACAATACCTGGGGTTAAAAAAAGTCTCTAAAAGGATTAATCTAGCGAGAAAAAAAAACATACATTGAATTATTTTTACGCTCAATGATAGCACTTACCGCTGTACTTGTAATCCTGATGTCAACAAAACGAAATTGATACTCATAAGGTCAAGTGTGTTGTCTATCCTGTACTGTAGTCTTCGTAATGGTCCTAGTGAATTGTTATAGCCAAATTCTCCTACAGTCAACGATACAAAAAAAAAGTGAAGCGTATTGCGTATCTGAGTTCTTGAGCGTTAGTGGCTATTTTTGCTATTTTTTTCCGTGTCATGTTGTTTATATTTTTGACAGGTGGAGTGTTAAGGACTTTCGCTCGTTAACGCGACTCAACACGAGGGAGTGTTTGTTTTGATTCAAGAGGCTGAAGTTGTGTCAGCACTTGCCGTAACATACTCGCTGACTTATATTCGCCGTCACACACACAATCGCCGTCACACACACTCGCTGTCACACTGTATCACACACTCGCTGTCCTCAACGAAAGGTGATTTGTATACAGATAGTTGTGTGTGTGTGTGTGTGTGTGTGTGTGTGTGGTCGTATAAGTGAGTGTAGGGTGAGTGAGTGAGTGTAGGGTGAGTGAGTGGGTGTAGGGTGAGTGAGTGAGTGTAGGGTGAGTGAGTGAGTGTAGGGGTGTAGTAGGGTGTAAGGGTTATGACACGCCTCACTCACACGACACCGTCAAGTACACCATTACACCAGCCTGACTCTGTGAAAATTGTTTCCAATTAATTTCGGCACCAAAAGTGTGAGCTAAGTACACGGGGAGGTGCTCATTGTGGGCGGTTGGGCGTGATGAATGACCTCTTGGCTTTTGTGTTGGGTGGAGTTAAGTGCGGGCGAGGTGTGAAGTGTAGGGCGACGAGTAGAAGGGGCGGGATGGGTGAGGAGAGGGCGTGGGGGGGGGGAGGAAAAGAAGGAGGGAGGCATGGAAGAAAAGGAGGAAGGAAGGAGGACATGGGTAAGGGCGAGTGTGAGGGCGAGGGTAAAGGCGACTCGGACGTGGGTGATGCGAGTTGCAGGCGTGAGAGATGTAAGGCGTGGGCGGTGTGAGGTCGCGGGCGTGGGGACCTGCACGCCACGTGGTCATTTGCATAAAGCGGACGTAAATAATTAAGATGAGCCGGGCGTTAAATCGCACTGAGGAGAAGGTGCGTGCCGCCTGCCCTGCTTACCCCTCCTTCTTGCCCCTTTCTTGTCCACTCTCCCTACCCCTACTCTTCCTCCTTGCCCTGTTCTTCCTCCCTTCCTCATTGCCCCTTCTCCTTGCCCTTCTCTTGTCCACTCTTCTTACCCCTACTCTTCCTCCTTGCCCCGTTCTTGTCTCTCCTTCTTGCCCCCGTTCTTGCCCGCTCCTCACTGCTCTTCCTCCGTATTCCCATTGCTTGCCTTCTCTTCCTTGCCCTTTCATTGTCTCTTCTTTGCTCCTTCTGCTTTTTCTCTCCTCGATGTCTCTCTTCCTTGTTTCTCTTACTATCAACTTCTCCTTTGTTCCTTCTCATTGCCCTTTCCCTGTGTGTTCCCTCTTCTTTACCCCTTTCTTCTTTTACCTCTTCCTTGCCTCTTCTTCCCTCTCCTGTTTGCCTCCTTTCTTGCCTCACCTATATGCTCTTCCTCCTTACCTGCTGCTCTGTGTGTGTGTTGGTGTGTGCGCGCGCGTGCGGCAGTGGATCATATATATATATATATATATATATATATATATATATATATATATATATATATATATATATATATATATATATATATATATATATATATATATATATTGTTAATGAATATGATGTATTTCTTTGTGTATGAACCTCTGTCTTGCGTGGCAGTGAGAAGTGATACCACCCTCAGTGTCAAGACCTGACTGAACTGTGCTCCAAGCTTTGTCAATAAATTTGTTAAACTAAAATATTATGAGCTTGTCTCCTCTCCCTCCCCCGCTATGCTCACCTCTCATATGTCCTCCTCCTAACATCTATTGCCTGGCGTTAAACTATCGCCTGGCCCTAAACTATCGCGTGGCCCTAAACTATCGCCTGGCCCTAAACTACCGTCTGGTCCTAAACTCTTATCTTACCCTGATCTATCGTCTGGTCTAATTTATCGCCCGGGTCTCATCTATCGTCCTGACTTGACCCGTCATTCCATATCCCAAGACGCTTTTTCTCCCAAGAGCTGAGAATGTAGAGGTTGTATCACTGTCTCGTGCAGAGGGGCGTTGAGGGGGAGAGAATGTGTGCACGTCATCTTTGAATGTCTACGTGTGTGTGTGTGTGTGTGTGTGTCCCGTCATTGGGAGGCAGATCAGGACCCCACGGCTGCCCACACTATACATAAATGGTAGGATCTCACGTAGGTCCTTCACCGGGGGGCCAACAGCAGCTTCACAGGACGTGTGTTGGCAGGACCACACAGGGAACACATTCGCCAGTGCCTCCATGACAGTGCCACATTCTCCCCGTGCCACACAGAGATCTTAATAAGGTCCTTCAGAATGCCATAAGATCAGTGCCACAGCTTGAGAATAGATAATACCCAGAGTGCTACACAGGCACCAACAGGGTTCGTCTGAGTGCCTTATAGTCAGAGTGCCACAGTGCCTCATTGTTTAGTGCCACAGGTGATGCCTTTCCCATGTTAATTCGCAGCTTAATGTTTACCGATAAAGCCAGAATGTACTTGTGTTATACTGCGGGGGAGGAGGAGTAGGACATGGATTCAGTGTATTAGAACAGGAAGAAGAACTAGTTGAAGGGAGCGAGACAAAGAGGGGGACCTGGCTGAAGGGTGCTAGACAGGGAGATGATGGACTTAACTATGGGGAGTGAGGGAGTTAAGGACCCGAGGTAGAGGGAGGGAGGAAGGGAGGAAGGGAAGGAAGGGAGGGAGGGAGGGAGGGAGATGGGTGGGTGAGGAACGGGTGGGCAGGTGGAGGAATGCTGAGCGACTGCAATAACGTGGTGTTGTGTCAGAGACAAATGGAGGGAGACCCTAGCGGCAGGTCCCCGGTCCTCTGGTAGCTCGCCCTTGATTTTTATGACACAATATTATGGCGAGGCAAGATGGTATCGGGGGCAGTGACGAACCTCGGCGAATACGGGATGGCTAAGCCTCTCTCTCTCTCTCTCTCTCTCTCTCTCTCCACTGTTGCAGTCACCCACCCACCCGTGTCCCCTCCCCCCCCCCTAAGCCCTATGATGGATTAGGATCGTCTCTCTCCCACCCCTTCCACAAATCCACAGCCGCTCTTAAACCATCCACTTTTGCTCCACAAGTCTCTCCTCCACATACCCACACTCTCCACCACTGCCCCACCACCGTGCCAGTGATTGGGTTGGTGTGCACTGTGAATGCTTCAGCTGACAGATAGATACATATACACATGGTTGTTCCTTCATTCATATGTGCTAACAGGTACAAACACATACACAAGTGCCTTCATATTCATGTACTCATATATGTAGTTATTTCTTTATACAGACACAAGCATCAGGAACATTGTCTAAAAAGAGCATTTTAGTTCTTGTCATGTAGAATATACGACATTATTTAGTGGTAGTAGTAGTAGTTTGTGTAAGTAATGGTCGTATGTGTGTGTGTGTGTGTGTTGGCGCTATGTGTGTCTCTGTGTGTGGTAGTGGTGGTAGAGTTTGGTGATTGTGGCACTGTGTGTGGTGGCAGTGTGTGGCAGTAGCTGGGAAGATGTAGTACGGAGGGTCTTAGTACGGAGGGTGAGGAATGGTGTGTGGCGGTGGGCGGGAGGGGGCACCTGCATACAAACATGATCGGATGGTGGGTGGCGGGACGGGTGTTGGGTGGCTTGGGACGGGTGTTGGGTGGCGGGACGGGTGTTGGGTGGCTTGGGACGGGTGTTGGGTGGCTTGGAATAGGTTTGAGTGGCTTGGGGTGGGTGTTGGGTGGCTGAGAGCAAGGGGAAGAAAGAGGAGGTCTTACCGTACACTCCTCGCCACACCACAGGAATTTAGATGTGGTAGTGAGAGCGGTGGTGGTGGTAGGGATGGTGGTAATGGTGGTAGTAGGAGTGATGGTGGTGGTTCTGGTAGCAGGGGTGTTGCTTCCATTTCTTCTTCTTCGTCTTCTCCCTAAATCGATCATCCATCACTGAATTTAAAACGATACAACGCTTGTTAATAATGACTGCGAGTACTCCCCCCCCCCATTTACCCCTTACCCTTATAATCAGCCCCTCCCCCTCCCTCCCCACTCCCTCCTTCCCCTTTATCTCTTTAATCCTTCCATCTCAGCTTCACTACAGAACCGCTTCCATATCTCACCTTACCCTCCCTCCTCACCCTCCCTCCTCCCCACCCTCCTCCTTCCCCCTCCCTCCTCCCTCACCCCTCCTCCCTCACCTCCCTCCTCCTCCTCCCTCACCCTCCTCCCTCCTCCCTCCCTCCCTCCCTCACTCCTCCTCCTCCTCCTCCTCCTCCTCCTCCCTCCTCCCTCCCTCCTCTCCCTCAATTCTCCCTCCCTCCCTCCCTCCCTCCTCCTTCCCTCCTCCCTCCCTCCCTCCTCCCTCACCCTCCCTCCCTCCTCACCTCCTTCCTCTCGAATTCTCGCCCTTCTCCTTCCTCTTCCTCACCTCCTCTTCCCTCCCTCCTCAATTCTCCTTCCTCCCTCCCTCCCTCCTCTCACTCCCTCCCTCCCTCCTCACCCATATCGTTCCCCGGGATAAGAAAAAGGACGCAGGTGTCAATAAATTAATCAAGCTGCGGTTAATGATGAATGTGGGGCCTGTTTGGTGATAGTCGAGATTACGGGCCATGATAGTGCCATCCCACACCCTTTAGGAGAGGTCGACGAGCCCTCTATCTACCTGGGTGATTATCGCCCCTATCGCCTCAATTGGAGTTAGCGCTCATTTACTCACCCGATGTAACACTACCATTAAAAACTTATCGGGTTTATTTATGGATCTTTTAATGTTTTATTTGGTCCGCTCTCACCTGGTTTATGTTTTGGGTTTTTATGAGTATTTGTATTTTTTTTCTAGTCTGAGGTTGGTTTAAGTTAGGCCCATGGAGGCGACGTCTTGATAATATTAGAGCAGTGATAGGCTGCTTATGACCAGTCTCTCTCTCTCTCTCTCGTATTAGCTAGAATTTTTTAAGCTTAGGAGAGGTGGTTGAGTGGGTTCGTGATTGTTATTTTTTTAAGCTGGAATATTAAGCTTTGAGAAAGTTTAATTCTATGTATTTTATTTGAACTGAGAGAGAGAGAGACTTCAATGCTGAACAGATAGTGAGCTCCTGTTTCCTCTCTTCTCTCCCTCACTACTCCCTCACTACTCCCTCACTACTCCCTCACTGCTCTCCTTACTCTACTCACGCCACTAAAACTAGCGTCATCATCATCATCATCATCATCATCATCATCATCATCATCATCAACAACCACCATTGACTACACCATCGACCATCGTCACCTACCAACCACAATCGACTACCAACAACACCACTCACCATCACCAGCACAACCACTATTAACCAGGAACACCACCAACCACCATCAACCACCATAAACCACCATCAATCACCAACCATCAACCACCAACCACCATCAACCACCATCCAACCACCATCAACCACCAACCACCATCAACCACCATCCAATATTACATTTTGTTTTTGTATTTTGAATTTATTTATTTTATGACGAAACACTATTACCTCACCTCTGACGTCCAGGGTGAGGGGAAGAGTAGAGAGGGGAGGCGGGGAGGAGAGGGGAGAAAGGCGGAGGAGGAGGGAAAGGGGAGCCACCATGAGATTTTAATTTCTTTAGTTACTTTATGTCCTTAACCCGTTCTGTGATATTACCCCAGCCTGGCTTGGTACGGGTGGTGGCTAGGAGGTGGTGGCTAGGAGGGGTGGTGGCTAGGAGGGGTGGTGGCTAGAGAGGTGGTGGCTAGGAGAGGGTGTGCTAGAGAGAGGTGAGAGGGGCTAGGAGAGGAGGGTGGTGGCTAGGAGGGTGGTGGCTTAGAGAGGTGTTAGAGGAGGGGTGATGGCTTGGAGAGGTGGCTAGAGAGGGTGGTGGCTAGGGAGAGGTGGTGGCTAGAGAGGTGGTGGCTAGAGAGGTGGTGGCTAGAGGTGTTGGCTTGGAGAGGTGGCTAGAGAGGGTGGTGCTAGAGAGGTGGTGGCTAGGAGAGGTGGTGGCTAGGAGAGGTGACTAGGAGAGGTGGTGGCTAGGAGAGGCGGTGGCTAGAGAGGTGGTGGCTAGAGAGTGGTGGCTAGAGGGTGTTGGCTTGGAGAGGTGGTGGCTAGGAGAGGTAATGGCTAGGAGGGGTGGTGGCTAGGAGAGGGTAGTGGCTAGGAGAGGGTGGTGGCTAGGAGAGGGTGGTGGCTAGGAGAGGTGGTGGCTAGGAGAGGCGGTGGCTAGGAGGGGTGGTGGCTAGGGAGGGTGGTGGCTAGGAGGGGTGGTGGCTAGAGAAGGTAGTGGCTAGGAGAGGTGGTGGCTAGGAGGATAGTGGCAAAGAGAGGTCGTTGCTATGATGATGATGGCTAGGAGGACACACACACACACACACACACACACACACACACACACGGTATACACGAGTAGGTATACATATGCACACAGTGTCTCCAAAAAGCCGAAGAGATAACAAAGATGTAGACTGAATTATCATCATCATCATCATCATCATCATCATCATCATCATCATATTATTATTATTATTATTATTATTATTATCCTTGTTTTTATTTAAGATAGAACTGGTGTGGGTTTGGCCATGGTTTGGATAGGACCTTGGGCGTGGGTGAAGGCATGGGCTTATTTACAGGTATCAGTATGGATGTAGGCCTATTTATGGGCGTGGTTATGGGCGTAGGCGTATTGTAGGCGTGAATATAGTCATAGGCCTAGTTACGGGCGTGGATGTGGTGATGGAGCTGATCTGGTATTATGATTAGTCTATTAAATTATGGTTCAAAATATGTGGTGACCGGAGAGTGACCGTGTGGTGACCGGAGAGTGACCGTGTGGTGACCGAAGAGTGACCGTGGATGACCGGAGAGTAACCGTGTGGTGACCGAGAGTGACCGTGGTGACCGGAGAGTGACCGTGTGGTGACCGGAGAGTGACCGTGTGGTGACCGGAGAGTGACCGTGTGGTGACCGGAGAGTGACCGTGTGGTGACCGGAGAGTGACCGTGTGGTGACCGTGCTTGGTGGGTGGGTGTCAGCTGTGATCGGATACGTGAGGGTAAGCTGTCTGCCACCCGGAAACATACAGCAGTTGGATGTGTATTAACCTACGACGCCTTCTTCACCACCACCACCCGGATGACACTGGCCGCTCTTCTTCTGTTTTATGACCGCGACAAGAATGCTGTAGTGGACGACCAACCCATCATAGGGCCTCACTGCTCCACCCTCGCCTCCTGCAGCGCCTGACGTCCCAGAGAGGATTAGAAACATCAACAAAAAAAAGGAGAAAAGGGCGATGGGAAAAAGCAGCTACGGCATCAAGTAGTAGCATTCCTGAGGTGTGGAGGCTGAGGTCTTTTGGAGGGAAAGGCTATCTTGAGGCTTCTGGGGGCTGCCCTCAGGTTTCAGGGTGTGAGGTTGAGGTTAATTTTGTGGTGTTGGGGAGAGTGTGAGAGTTGGGTGGATGGGGATGTGAGAGGGGGAGTGTGAGAGGTGGATGGAGGGGGAGTGTGAGAGGTGGGTGTAGGGGAAGTG
The DNA here is from genome assembly GCF_018991925.1 of Homarus americanus. Lineage (NCBI taxonomy): Eukaryota > Metazoa > Arthropoda > Malacostraca > Decapoda > Nephropidae > Homarus > Homarus americanus. Next base: position 64,050 of record NW_024717541.1, on the reverse strand, counting down.
TGAGAGGTGGGTGGAGGGGAAGTGTGAGAGGTGGGTGGAGGGGGAGTGTGAGAGGTGGGTGGAGGGGGAGAGTGAGAGGTGGGTGGAGGGTGTGTGGTCCGTAATGATGATGGATAACATTACACCGTGGATCATAATAACACGGTGGTAGTGTCGCACCTTCTAATAGATGGTGTGTGAGGCGGTGCACCCGGGGTAGTGGTGTGCCTGCCTGTTGCTGCTTGTGTGGGGGAGCTTGACGTTCAGGCTACAAGAGTGCTGATGCTTCTGGTGCTGATGCTTCTGGTGCTGCTGTTGGTACCGTTGCTTCTGTTAACCTCTCTGTTATGTGTGGTGCTGCCTTTGATACTTTTATTTTTGTTACTGTTAGTACGTATTCCGTTGCTGCTAACAGTTAATGGAAGGTGTACTGTACAGCTACCGGTGCCGCCTATGTTGGTGATGTCTGCCTCCTCAGGTAATGATGCCCAGGACACTAATGAAGGTTAATTTAGTGTGTGTAATGAGAGTTAGTTGCCCCCGACACACACCTGAGGCACCTCCCCCACCCCCACCACACACCTCCCCGGCACCTCCCCACCACCACACACCTCCCCGGCACCTCCCCACCACACACCTCCCCGGCACCTCCCCACCACCACACACCTCCCCGGCACCTCCCCACACACCTCGAAATTTTAATGGATGACTTATATTTGTTCATAAGTAAGATGCCAAATACTTACACACTTACAAGATGATGACGAAGAGTTATGACAAGTGATTTAAGTAAGGAATGATCTGGGAACTTACATACTTACATACACACAAGGATTATAAAGACAAGTTTAAAAAGTAATTTAAGTAAGTGATAAACTGAGAAATTGTGTAGGATACTTACTTACTTACTTACTTACGGAGACAAGTGATGGATGAATGAGCGGTGGGCACTTCACACATACCTCGACGCCATTTGTCTTAGTAATCAGTAAAAAAAAATATCAATTTGTCTTGTGAGCTGAAAATGGCGACCCCTAGGCGAGGTGGTGGATGAGACAGGTGTTGGACGGCGAGGGAAACCACACCTCTGTCCCACCTCACCTGTCCTACTTCACCTCTGTCCTACCTGGCTGGCGTGAAGGACAGAACACACTTGTCAGTATCCTCACCTGAGCTACACACTCACCTTCAGTTACACTCCAGATGGCGTGACTGGCTGATAGAAAATAGAATGTTCGACTGGTGTTAAGTTACAGTCATTCTTACGAACCAGTCAGTATATCATCTGACTTATTGTTGGTGTTGTTGTTGTTCTCCAGTCAGCTGGCTTTGCAATAATGTTGATGTTTGTTATCAGTGATTATATCAAGATCGGGATGGATCGGCTCGTGTCGGGTTATCTCGTGTCATGTCGGTGCATCTTGTGTCATGTCGGGTTTTGTCGGTTCGGGTGGTGTCGTAGCATGAATGAGTCGAAGGCGGGCAGTGAGTTGGTAGGTAGAGAGGGGGAGAGTCGGTACACTGATATAGCAATAGTTTTAAGATTTATCGCGACGCTGTGACAGTTTTAGTGTAAATAATGACGCATATTGTGGACTGCCGGTGCCATAAAGCGGTGCCCGCGTCACATTGGAGGGGTGAAGGTGGTGGGGGAGGGAGAAGCAAGCAATGGAGAGGAAATTTGGACTATACAAAGCAACGACCTCCGTGAAATTCGAAAAAATGACATTAAAATAAAAAACACCATTAAAATCAACAAGAACACCATTAAAAATAGCAAAAACACCATTAAAATCAACAAAAACATAATTTAAAACAACAAAACAACATTAAAAACAACAAAACACCATTGAAACAACAAGAACACCATTAAAAACAACTAAACACCTTTAACAACAAAAAATCTTCTCCCAAAATACAAGAAAAATTTACAACAACAGGATCGAACACTACAAGAGAGGATGAGAAGGGGGGGGATGAAGGATGATTAGAAGAACAAGGAAGAAGCGAGAAGGAAGAATGATAGGGAGGAGAGGAAGGGAGAGAAGAGCTGAGGCAGCCTGCTTAGGATGGAGGTGACCCAGGCCATCACTACAGGTTAATGAGACGAATAATGAAGGACAGGCTACTGGAGTCCTACCTGGCCCACCCCTGTATCTGCCGGGAGGAGGTGGAAGAGGAGGACAAGGACGAGGTAGAAGAAGAGGAGGAATAGGTAGAAGAAGAAGAGGAAGAGGTAGAAGAACAGAAGGAATAGGTAAAAGAAGAAGAAAGTGTTGGGGGGGGGGCATCTAAGGAGAGGTGTTAGGGGCATGGGTTGAGGGATGTTAGAGGCGTGGGTAGAGTAGTGAAGGGGCGTGGGTCGAGCGGTGTAAGAACGCCTGTCGAGGAGTGAAGGAGCATGGGCTGAGGGGTGAAGGGGCGTGGGCTGAGGGGTAAAGGGGCGTGGGTCGAAGGGTGTAAGAGCAGTGGTCTTTTAAGGGAGTTAGGATATGGGTAGGGCACCTGTCAGGCGGGCGGGTGGGGTCCGTCGTGAAGTATTAATGAGACAGATAATGAGAGACGAGTCTACTGTGTGAAGGCCTCCTGCCCCTCCAAACCACCATCACCACCTGCCCCTCCTCCCGTCTCCTCTTCCACCTGCCCCTCCTCCCGTCTCCTTTTCCACCTGGCCCTTCTCCCGTCTCCCCTTCCACCGCCAGTACAGTGAGAGTACAGTCAAGGCTACCCGACGTGCTGAAGCTGTCGGAGGAACTGGAAAGTCCCTGATATCTCTCCTCTCATAATTTTGCTTCCCTTTCCTTACTACACATTTGTTTCGTAGGTAAATTTCAGTACATTCGTCGACGTTGCCTGGTTGGAACACACACACACACACACACACACACACACACACACACACACACACACACACAGAGAGAGAGAGAGAGAGAGAGAAGAGAGAGAGAGAGCGTGTGTGTCGTGCTGTTAGTGGGTAACTTCCACTACACCTAAACACACTGCGCCCCGCCTTGTGTTACCGATGTGGCGGGCGATAGTAGTGGAAGCTTCACAAACTTAGTCCGGCAGAGAAACAAAAATTAGACCCGTTTGTGATGTTCGTTGGATAAGGCTAGGGTAGTGGTGGGAGGTGGTGGTAGTAGTTGTAGTGGCGGTGATGGTAGTAGTTGTAGTAGTAGTAGTGGCGTTGGTGGTAGTAGTGGTGGGTTGTGGTTCGTGGGTGGTGATGGTGGTAGTGGTGGGAGGTGATGGTGGTAGGTTTGGGAAGTAGTGGTGGGTGATGGTTCGTGGGAGGTGATGGTAGTGATAATGGTGGACTGGAGGTAATGGTAGTTATGAGTAGTAACTAATGGGCGATGATGGTATTGGTAATGGTGATGAAACATGAAGTAAGAGAAGGAAGGAAGGAAAGAAGGAAGGAAATGAGATGAAGAGAGAAATCATTCCTCTTACTACATCACTATTGACCCTTCTTGTCTCTTCTCCACTGTACCCCGTCCCGTCTCCCGCTCCGTCTCTTACCCCGTCACCCGCCCCGTCTCTTGCCCCATCAAACCAAAGGACCGTCGTGGTGGTGCAGGTCCTGGGCAGGCTTGTGTGTGGTGGGCCGTATCACAGGTCATCATCACTAAGTAACTTGACCTTCCTCGACCTGCCAGTAAGAAAGACCGCCTCCTTCCTATGAGTACCTGCTGCCAACCCTTCAGATCCCTGTGGTGGTGGTGACGTGTACTCTAGTGGTGGTGACCTGTACTCTAGTGGTGGTGACGTGGGCTCTAGTGGTGATGACGTGGGCTCTAGTGGTGATGACGTTGGCTCTAGTGGTGGTGACGTGGGCTCTAGTGGTGGTGACCTGTACTCTAGTGGTGGTGACGTACTCTAGTGGTGGGGACGTGTACTCTGGTGAAAGTCTGCAATGTGGTGTTGTAGAGACATAAGAAGGTTTTAAAAATGAAGAAGATTTGTTCATGAATAAAGTGAAGAAATAGAATATGGCAGTAAAGGGCAGTGTGGGGGTCATCGACGGGGCAGTGTGGGGGTCATCGACGAGGCAGTGTGGGGGTCGTCGACGGGGCAGTGTGGGGGCATATGTGTCTCTGGTCCGGTAGATCCCTCTCGTGATAGGCAAATATGTGGTGAAGGAGGACCTCACACAACGCCACTGTCTGATGGTAGAGGTGATACACTCTCTCTCTCTCTCTCTCTCTCTCTCTCTCTCTCTCTCTCTCTCGTATCTGTGTTGTCCCGTGGCACTTATCGCCATCAACTCCCTGGCACTCTACACCAGATTGCCGGGGGGGATGGGGGGAGACCACGGGGTTCACCGCTCTGGCCGTAATAACGTAGATTAACTGCGTAACTGCATAAATTTGAGCGTATAATTTCAGTGGCGTTGGCGTCTGTATGGCGCTTTAATGGTAATGGATCGGGAGTCATGCCTCTCGCGGGTTATGGCGCATCGTCGTCTGCCTATGTTGTGTCTTTATCTCTTCCACATGACGCCATTAAACTATGTGATGGTGAGGGAGAGTAGGAGACGATGGTGAGAGACAAGGAGGTGATGGTGAGGGAGGGCGAGGAGAGAAGGTGATGATGGTAGGAGAAGGGAGGGGGGGAAGAGGAGATGGTGGTGAGGGAGGGGAAGAGGAGGGGAAAAGGAGGAGATGAGGCGCGAGGGAGGGCTGTGAGAGGAAGAGGAGGAGGTAGTGGCCGGGGACACACACACACACACACACACACACACACACCGTAATTTAACTTTGGGAGTGTAATTGGCACCGTTTGTGTTATCAGCCAGAGACCAAGGCGAGGGAGGGGACACAGGGACGCAAAGGAGACGAATAAAAGGGAGAGAGAGAAAGAGGAAGAATAGGGGGTGTTTACGAAGGGAACGAGGGAAGAAAATGTTCAGGGAGTGAAGCAGGGAGGATAGGGTGTTTGAAGGAAGGGAGACAGAATAGGTAATGTTTACGAAGGGAGATAGTATGTTCAAGATTGATGAATTAGATAAAGAGGGAAGAAAAGAGAAGACGAGAGAGAAAGAGAAGAAGAGAGAGAAAAAGAGAGAGAAAGTCCCTTGTGTGTATTGCGGTGACCCCTAGACACCTTCATCATTACCGCCATTTCTCTATTTGTCAAACGATGGGGGAACTGTGATGGCGAGTGAACGAGGGGGCGAAACGAGAGGGGGTGGAGGGAACGAGGGGAGAGGTAGTTAGAGGGATAACAAGCACAGTAACAAGAAGGGTGATCATTAGGGGGGAGGGAGTCAAGGGCCCGTAGGAGGAGGATAAGGAGAGGGAGGAACGACAAGGAGAATCAGCGGGGGTGAAGGGGGAGGAAGGGAGGGGACAGACACACCAGAGGGAGATTAGTGAGGGGAGAAGGCTGTTACCAGGGGGTACACGCACATGCTTGCACGCACACACACACATACACACACATACACACACACACACACACACACACAACGTAAGAGAAAAGGCTACCTAGACGCTCCGAGAATCCACCTGTACAATGTTCACGTCTTAAAAAAACTCACTTCGGGGAAAAAAAATATAACCTTGGGATCACTGAGAATATCCCAGCCGTGTCATTCACCGTGGCCTGGGTGTCTTGCCACTACCGGACACACACACACACGCACACGCACACACACGCACCTAAACCCGAATATCACCGTGACGTCGGCCGGGAAAAGGACGGGAATGCAATTAGGTTTAGCAGTTCTAAAAGTTTGAGCAATTAGTTAAATGAGTTGCAATGAAGTTAAGAGCGTAATTGTGAGATGACCGAGAGACAGGTTGCCTGACGTGAAGGAACAGCAGGGAGGGAGGGAGGGTATCGGCCGTGCCAACACCACAGTACACCCATGACCACAGTATACCAGTGGCCACAATAAACCCATGGCCACAGTATACCAGTGGCCACAATAAACCCATGGCCACAGCACACTCATACTTCCAGTACTACCGTAGTCCCCCCCCAAGTTCCACCATTCAGTTATTAATAAAAAACCCATGACCCTATGCTTGGATGTGGGTTGGGGGGGGGAGGGGGGTGGAAGAAGCAAGCATGTTGGGAAGAGTGGCAGGTGAGGGGAGAGTGACAGGTGAGGGGAGTGGTAAGGGAGGTTAGGTAAGGGAGAGTGACAGGTGAGGAGAGGTGTGGTGAGGGAGGAGAGAGGAGAGTGGAGGAGGTGAGGGAGAATGACAGGTGAGGGATGGTGAGGGGGAGAATGACAAGGGAGGGCAGGTGAAGGGGGTGGTAAGGTAGGGGAGGGGAGAGTGACAAGGGGGGGAAGGTATGATGAGGTAAGGTCAGGGAGAAGAAGAAGAAGAAAGAGGAGGAGGAGCTAGAAGGAAGGAAGAGAGGGGGAGGAGGAGGAGGAGGCTGTAATACCAAGGAAAATGGGTACCACAAGAAAAAAGGAGGAGGAAGAGAAGAAAGTACCATGAGAGGGAAGAGGAGGAGGCTAAGAAGAAGAAGAAAGAAGAGGAAGGAGGAGAAGAAGGTACCACGAAGAGGGAAGGAGAGAGGGAGAGGGAGAGAGGGAGGGGAGAGGGAGAATCAGCGGAGCGTTGCTAATGACGGCGATCAAGTGTTTAAGTAAAGAAACTCGTGATGGACTTCAGCGGAGCGTTGCTAATGACGGCGATCAAGTGTTTAAGTAAAGAAACTCGTGATGGACTTCAGCAGCCCTCCCTCCCTCCCTCCCTCCCTCCCTCCCTCCTTCTTCCTCGTTTATCTTTATCTTTACTCCCTCTACCACCTCTTTTATCCTCTCTACTCCTACTTCTGTTTTGTTATCTAGGTTCTTAGTTCACTTATTTTTGCGTAATTAAGTGGTGGGAAAGAGGGAGGTGTGTATCTCTCTCTCTCTCTCTCTCTCTCTCTCTCTATATATATATATATATATATATATATATATATATATATATATATATATATATCTCTCTCTCGTTCTTAATTTTTTTCTCCTAACAGGATATAACAAAACCCTTGACCCAAGCCTTGATAAAGTCTCAAGCCACATTGACGGCCATCTTTAAAGCCATACCTCCAAACGAACACCTCAAGAACGTCTCCCTCACCCGGAGTTTACGAGAGAAAAAAATAAATAAATAAAAATAACCTGGTGTTTTGAGACTCTGAATTCATATATAAGAGTCGAGAGTTCCGCCCCATCCATCTTCCTCCCTCCTTCTTCCCTCCTTCTTCCCTCCTTCTTCCCTCCGCCTTCCCTCTGTCTGCCTGTACCTCCTCAATTATTATTACATTTTCCTCTGTTTTATCAAGGGTTTTATTTTCCTTCTTTTCGTACTCCAAGTCTGGGGTTTTCTCCGGTATAATCATGTTTTTTTTTTTTTCCTATCCTCTAGCAGTTCATGTGCTCGGGATTTTTGCTTCTAACGTGATGGGAAAATTCACCGCCTGCTTATTTTGCTCTCACGACTCAGCGAGGAGAAGTTGTCTGTCGTATAGTGAGGATAAGTTGTCGTATAGTGGGGTAAAGTTGTTGTCCGGTGAGGTAAAGTTGTCGTACAGTGGGGTAAAGTTGTTGTCCGGTGAGGTAAAGTTGTCGTACAGTGGGGTAAAGTGAGGTGTTGTCGTACAGTCGTAAAGTGGGGTAAAGTTGTCGTCCGGTGAGGTAAAGTGTCGTACAGTGAGGTAAAGTTGTCGTACAGTGAGGTAAAGTTGTCGTACAGTGGGGTAAAGCTGTGATAAGGAAGGAGGGAAAAGTGAGAGGAAAGGAGGGAGGTAGGAATGATAAGGAAGGGGGAGTGATAGGGAAGAAACGAGGGAGGGGGATAAGGAAGAAAGGAAGGAGGGGTGATAAGGAAAGAGGGAGGAGTGATAGAGAAGGAAGGAGGAGTGATAAGGAAGGAATGAGGAGTGATAAAGGAAGGAGGAGAGTGTGAAATTGGCGGCGGTGTATCACAAAACCTCTAAAATATACTCAGGCTAAGTATTTTCTTCTTCTTCGCCTTCGTCTTTTCCCTCTGGTGTACACGGGTCGGTATCGCTGCAACAAGACCTCCGTTACATATACATAATTGATATGGCCAATAGAACTCTTCCTCATGAGGCGATTCGTTGTTTTGCTTGTCTGAATATTTAATGGTCGTTTGGGCATGACAGCGTATCATAAAGGTGCCATCTTTTTTTTTTTTTACTTTTATTATTACTCGTTTGGTAATATCCGCCGGGGCTTTTGTTTAGAGTCTTGGTTACGAGAAGGAGCAGCAGCAGCAGCCGGGCGTCTTCCTAACAAGAGACTAAGCCTCGGATATACCCGCTTAAAAATCCCTCATATTATTTTATATTTACGTGAGAGGAGATCAAAGGTGAGGCCGAATCTTGGTGCGTCTTGTCAGGGGGTTTGTGGAGCAGCTGGGGGTCCCGACCGTCCACCAGGCCACCGCTCCCTCACCTCACTGACTTCACAACAGCACACACACACACACACACACACACACACACACACACACACACACACACACACACACACACACATAAATTAAAGATATTGGTATTATAAGCATTAGGTGGAGATGTGTAAGTAATGATGTAAGAGAGAGAGAGGAGGGAGGGGGTGTGGTTGTAGAGAGGGGGTTGGGTGGGTGGGTGGAAGAGAGGGAGGATGGAGGGTTGTGGTGGAGGCGGGAAGGAGTAGGGAGGGATCTGGGGGATGGAGGAGTTGTTTTGGTTGGGAATGGGTAAGAGAGGGGAGAAACGGAAGGTTTTTCCATCTTTTGAATTTTCCTTCTCCGTCCTGTGTCTCTAGCTCTTCTCCGTCTCCTCTCCCTACTCTTTTTCTTCTACCTCATCCTCCTCCTCTTCTCCTCACCTCCTCCCCCTCCTCTTCCGCTTTCTTCCTCATCTCCCCACAGTTCCCGCTTTACGACAGTTCCACACTATAATTACAATTTAGTTTGATTCACTAACCTCAATTTGGGGTGAATTAGGTTTTGATTCAACGTGGCTGCTTCCGTGTGTAGAACTGATCAAAGCTGAACCATGCGCCCACAATCCCGAACGTGGCCTGCTAATTTCTGCCTTCCACGATTTGTCAGTGTGGCTGTGTGGGTTTTTTTATCCGATTTTGTCATATTGGCTCTCTCTCTCTCTCTCTCTCTCTCTCTCTCTCTCTCTCTCTCTCTCTCTCTCTCTCTCTCTCTCTCTCTCTCTCTCTCTCTCTCTCTCCAGGTGTGGGGTGAGGTCACTGGCGAGCGAGTCTTCCTTCGTGCGTTGTATTGCCCAATGTTTATATTTATGTGACCTGAGCCCTGTCACGCCACCAGAGAGCTCTGTGTGTGCCCTCCTCCTCCACCTCCTCGTCTTCTCCACAAGATATACTCCATTCACTCCAAGTTACCTACACGATATCTTCTTAGGGACGTGTTTGTCTTCCCCACAACATCCTAAGACTCCTGTTATCTCTCTTATCAGGGGTAATATCCTTGGTTGAAACGATTTACACTTTGTTATTGCCTGTATACCTGTATTGTAATTATGTAGGTGTTGAATTAGTGGAAACTTGCGTGACAATTTTATTGAATAAGTCTCTAGTTTATACACACGTTCAGGAACCTCTTGAATATTTCCCTCTACCCACCACTGCCAGACGTTCCTTCCCCGCCTCCAGACTATGACTCCCCGCATTCTTATCTTATCTCTTAATACTTACCTGTCTGTCTCTTGCTCTGATTAAGTTATATTTATGTTCGCGTAATATTCCCTTAGCAAGTTCAGTGAGAAACTTGTAACTTATTCTTTCTTCAGTATTTTGTAAAGTTGAAGTATCATGTTTGTGTCTGAAGCGGCTAAAGATGGCATCGCTCAGGCTGTGTTATCGTACACATTGTTGGGTGTGATATTCTTGTTCGCTGTGTATTGTTCAGAGGACTGTTGGGTTATAGAATGGTTCATCTTTTTCTTAATAAATCCAAAATGCGTTGATAGTGTAGTTTGGGTCTGACAGTCAGCTGGTCATGTCATCATCGAGGTCACGGCAATTGGTAGAGGGGTCACACCGCCTCGCTGCTTGTGGTCTTGTTGCCAGGTATCACGTTACCAGGAGGAGTCCAAGTGTAGCCTTTTGTTCTCCTCTGCTCCTTCACACGTGGTACTGTCGTCCTTCTGTCAACCTCCTACCTTACCAACCCATCCATATGTATGTTATTAATACGTGGAATGGTATCTGTGTAAACTGTGCTTTCGTCAAATTTGAATTTAAGCTTTTATACACCTATACTTATCTGGCATCATTGGAAGCACTTTAAGGAAGAAGAATTGAATATCTTACCAATTTTATTTTGGACTACACACCCTAATCCGCTGCTGGAGAAATTTTGGATTGAGAGTTACCTTCCTGGATGTTTTCCTTGTGCCTGGTCAGACATTTATTGTATTTTAATTCTTCCATGGACCCATTTAAAAGCCGATGATTCCTTAAAATATCACATCTATAAATTCTTCCACAAATCCGTTTGTACAAAAATTAGCTTTTGCTGACGGGCCCGTGAAGGGTTAAATCCATTAGCATATTAACGACTGAATCACAAATCCTTGCCTGTGAAGGAAGGCTCATCTCTGTACTGATTACCATGCTATATCAATTAAAACTGTCAATTTGAAATTCATGTATATGTGAAGTGATTACTTGCGTGCGTGAACGTGTGTTAAGCATGAAATGTGAGAGTCACGCTGGACAGTGTAATGCACCTCATTTACCGTGTAGTGCCAGCAGCCAGGCGTGAGAAACTATCAATTGTTGTCTCGTTATTGTCGTAATATATACACAGTTCCTTTGTTTCACATTTTCTTGTGTTTCTTTGTCGCAACGTAATATTTGTGTGGTCTGTGGCTCTTTATAACCTTTGGTGACTAAAATAACACGTCGAGAAATGAAGTTTTAATATATCATTGAAATAAGGCATCACTTATGTGGTAGTGTTTGCTATTTTACACCAAACCGTAATAGTATTATATTATTCTTCCTTATGTTACCATCATACACCCAGCATTACTGTATTAGGTGTTGCCGACAGTTATATGTTGTTGACGTCATAATGGTGATGTTTAATACAGCTGTATTTTATACAGAGTTCTATCTCTCATAATTTTTTATCTTTGTTGTACTAGTGTATTACTGACCTTGTTACGTGCTTAAAGACCTTCGTTGTTGAAGCGTAAGTAATGACATTATAACAACTATTTTCCTTGTGATAATATCATACTGGTATTGTTTTCTCCAGTAATTTAATGATGTTTATTTCCGTGTCTGGTATTTTCCTTGTGGTGACATTATTATAATGGTGTTGTGTTTCCTCTGCAGTGTGCCAACCTGGGAAGTTCAAGGACAGTGTGGGGGCGGACAAGTGCCGTGCCTGCCCGGAGCACAGCGCGGCGCCCCATGCTGGAGCCTCTGAGTGTAGATGTGACACTGGGTACTACCGCGCCCCGAAGGACCGTCGCGGCATGCCCTGTACCCGTGAGTGTCTCGTCATGCACTTATCTCTCTTGTGCAGTATATTTTTCCTGTTATATTTGCCTTGTTAAGATACCTAAGGAAATTACCTAGTGATAATAATAGAGAACAGCTATTTGTGCCGGTAGTATTAACAAGGAAGTTTGTTACAGTTAACGAGACCCGTTGAAATTTGGGGTAAAATTGCAGATTAAAGCAATCAAAAAATCTGATAAAAAATTTGTTACCTAACATAACATAATGTAATATAAGAAAATTATCACAAGAAAAATAGTTATATCGATTGAGTGTAGTGAGTTTCCGGAATTCAGTGGTTTCTGTTTAATGCAATATTACAAAATTTGGTTTTGGAAGTTCTGTTTTCAAAGTTTGAAAATTTGCTGGAAGACTAAAATCTGAATTTTAAACTTCACGCCACCAAATTTCAGTATATCTCAGTAAATTACAATTCTCCTCTCAGGGTAAAATATACCTTTTCGATAAAGTAAAGTAATACACTAAAGTAAAATGATTGCTATATCTTACAACCATAATAAAAAACTAAAAACGTCCTCCCATATAAAAGTTCCATTTTCTTTTATCGTGACAGAGAAAACGGACGTAAATAAACAGTTAAATGAATGAGATTAAACACAGGTATTAAATGACATTGAATGAGTTTAAAGGTGTTACTGTAGTATTAAAGAGACCAACCGAGTATCACTTTAATTAAATTGCTGATCATAACAATAATAATAATAATAATATAGGTCATTTGTGAAGGAAACGTCATAGAAGAAGTGTCTTAGAATTGAACTATTGATTGTAAAGATAAAATTCTCGAGATTCGGTTGGTGGCAATAATGATAATAATAGTAATAGTAATAATAATAATGGTAATAGTAATAGTTATTATTATTATTATTATTATTATTATTATTATTATTATTATTTACAGAATAATTATCATGTGAATTCAGAACAGAGTTATATTAAAGAAATTAACCATAGAAATTTTAATAACCAAAAATTGACATAAAGGAGTTTGAGTCAATTTTTACCAAATGAATTTTACGTTATAGATTATTAGTAATTTTTTAAAGAATAAATGGATATTAGGATTATTCTGAACCCTAGCCTAGTTTATTGGTCTGGTTAGGTTAGGATATTTTAGGTAGGTAAGGTTAGGATTGATTACCGGTAGGTTATATTAGATTAGGTTTGGTTCGGTTATGTTAGGTTAGATTAAATTAGGATAAGTTAGGTGTGGTCACAGTAAATTTAGAATTGGTTAAGTTAGGTTAGGTAAGAATATATTTGGATAAGTTAAGATTTGGTTAGGTTGTGTTAGGTTCCACTCCTATTTCACAAGTGATGTGTTTCTAATCCATTATATCCATTTTTAGACAAAGAAAAAACACTGTTGTCTGCACCTGCACATTTATTAACCAGACAACGTACATAATTTATGGATACGCCTTTATTATATTTGTAAACTTTGGTCAATGGTCTTATTATTTCTTGATTTTTTATCAGACCGAAGGAAAGTTGTTACAGTTTATGAGACCCATTGAAATTTGGTTGTGGAAATACTGTACATTTTATTCTTTTTTGGGGGGTTTTCAAAATGTGAAAATTTGCTGGAAAACTAAAATCTCAATTTTGAACTTCAAGCCACCAAATTTCAGTTGATCTCAGTAAATTACAATTCTCCTTCTCAGAGATTTGATGAGCAATAAAGGGATAGAGTCACACAGAGTGGTACATTAAATTTAAACTGTAGTACACTCTGTAATATATATTTATAAGATTAAGTTTGTCGCTGTTGAAGTGAGGTTAACTAATATTATTTCAACAGGTCCTCCAGGCAAGCCTAAGAACATCACAGTGCACTTTTCGGACCAGTCTACTGTGACACTTGTGTGGGAGCCTCCCATACATGATGGGGGCCGCACCGACACCCTCTACCGAGTTATCTGTGATGCCTGTGGTAGTCATGTCTCGTACAACCCCCCACAGGTGGCAGATGTAAGTAAGAGTGTGAATTATTTTAATAAGCTCAAATGATTGTGTCATTCATCACCTTAAAAACAAGAAATTGTTTGAAACTTTGGCTGAAATTGAAGGTCAGTACAGTATACACTACAGAGACATCAGTTAAAGCTCCTTATCCAATGTCATGGAAAAATAAGCTTCTCGGGATAGCAGTGTACCACATACTGTAGACCTAACTGGTTTCTCTTGTAGATACAAATAGCTTGAGTTTTATACCATGGTTTTTGGACACTAGAATTGGATATATGTGACTGGTGTTTCATTTCAGGAGAGCTTCAACGCTACCCAGGTAACGATCAGTGGCCTGAACCCAGTTACAACATACAGGTTTCAGGTGTTTGCTGAGAATGGAGTGTCAGATCAAGCCCGTGATCCTCAATATGTTGATATCACAGTCACTACAGAGGCATCAGGTAAGTTTTAATAAGACAGTATTTATATTACTGAATTTTAGGTGATTATCAAAAGAAACTTAAAGCATAAAATAATAGATTAGTAGTAATTTTAGGGGATTAGGCCTTTGTAATTGTGTTAATCTATATTTTTTACAGTGAAATACATTACAGTAATCAATCAATGTACAGTACAGCACAAGAGAGACCTGTAGGTTGCATGATATAACCTGTAAACAGTAATAGTAAGAGTACCATTGTGGAATAATATGTTATAATCACAGCTTTACTGTGGAACACTCTCCTTGTAAATATTCCTTAGATGGTAGTTGGACAGTTTGTGTTTGTTTATAAGTGTAGTATGTGTGATGTGTATCACCTCTAGTAACACAACCCTCTCCTTCTCCCTTACCAAGGTGGCTTTATGGTGGTTGGCTCCGAACCTGAGGGTGGGTGAACCTTCTTGTAGTTGACTTTTGTCGTCCTTCCACTCCTTCCTCTAGTTACATCTCTTTGGAATATTTTTTACTATACTATTATCTCTCTTTTTCATCTTGAGTCCTAAAAAGTATTTTATCCTGTCTAGAGACTTCATTTATTATCTGTACTGTACTTCTGAATACAGTAGTTAAATTATAATTTGGTACTGTAATCTCCTTTGTAGTTTTATAAAGAGATAAGTAATTATTGGAAGCATCTCACAATAATGTAAAAATTTTATGTTTTATTGAATGAACCTTAGTGTAGTTTTAAAGTTAGTATGTCTGAATCTATGGGTTATCACTTTTATGTTATTATTGTTGTGGTATGTTTGCTTATACATTTCACATTTTTAATAGATTTTGATGAAGGGAACTTAGTTATACCTTTACTAAATTTCAATATATTTTGAATACCTTCATTGTATATAATAAGAAAATGGTTCCTTACTAGATTATCATACAGGGTACTTTAAAGTAAACAGTGTATTGTTTTAGAAACAATTACAGTATAACATAAGGAAGAAATTAATAATTTTCTTGAATTTGCAGTGCCATCCATGGTGAGCAATGTCCATGTTACAAGTGTTAAGAGCACTGAGATCTCCCTGGCATGGGAAGCTCCAAGTGATCCATTCTCAGATATTGAAATGTATGAGGTAAGGAATATAAACAGACTTCCTAGGGTGCTATAAACAAATCAAAATGTAAATGCAAACCAAAATTTAATTAATATTTTGTGTAGTTATGAAAAGTCATATGTAAACCCATATGGTTATGGTGTAGTTCAGCGATTTTCAACCAATGTACCGATGTGCCGCGAAGCATCCGTAGGTGTGCCGCAGGAGTTTAAATAGCATTTGGATAGCATTTAAAAAAAATAGCATTTGGATACATTTTGACATTACTGGTACTTTTATGGAGCGCATTAAACTCCTTTTTTTTCAATGATGCAATAAATAAACAAATGTGTTGTTCATTAAAAGCCCAAATGGCAGTTTTAAATTCTCTCCTTAATTCCGTAGTGTAGATCCGCCGATCAAATCTATCCTTAAATACTGATGGTGTGCCTTGACCATTTTAGTGCCTGGCTCACTGTGCCGTGAGATGAAAAAGGTTGAAAATCACTGGTGTAGTTAGATTTAAAACCCATAAGAGAATCATTGTACACTTTTTTACAAAATTAGTAGAGGAAAATAGCAACCTTTTAAATTCTTTATCTAATATACAGTAGTACAATAGAGTGACCTTAATATACTAGTTTATTATAGGCAATGTACTCTGTGCTGCATAATCTTAAGAGTACATGAAGTGCTGTATCACATTTGGTGTATGCAATAAAAATTTACGTTATTAAACACATGAGTAAAAGTTTGAATGTCGTGAATGTCTTATGTACAGTACTTTGTAAAAGATAGTTTATTTTGTATGTTTATCATCATGACCAAGCTATAACATGTCATTTCTGCAGGTACGCTATTATGTTCGAGGACTGCAGAACAACTCCTCCAGTATCTTAACTAAAAAGGAAGAGTCTTCTCTGGTGGCTCTACGTCAAAGAACAGACTATGGTTTCCAGGTCCGTGCCAAGACTACCCATGGATGGGGAGAATACTCGTCCCCTGTGTATAAGAAGACTGGACAGCTCTTGGGGACTCGTAAGAATTTGTTGTTTTCAGATATTGAAATTATTATTTGTTGGTTTTTAGTTTTATAAAAAATAACTCAACCTGAGTGAAATAATTATCACTTGTTTTCATTCTACCTGTTGATACTTCTGGTATTCAATCTAATGAAGACCATTTTTTAATACAGTAATGTACTAGTGTGTTAAGTGAAGCCGTGATCATGCTGTTTGTTACTTCTGCTTATTAATATTTTTTATGGTAAATTATATAAATATTTGAATATTTTTCAGCTTATGTTGGAGATGAGGACAATACACAAGTTCGCATTATTGTTGGAGCAACAGTGGGAGCGTTTGTAGTGATTGCAGTCATTGTTATTATGACACTGCTCTTCTTGAGAAGGTGGGGACTCTATTAGTGTACAGTAAATTATTAGAAAAAACTATTGATTTTTCTGTCAGTTATGAGAAATGAACTAGCCTACAGCATAATACAGTATATTAAAAATTTCAACCAAACTAAACTTTAAGATTGATAGCCACAGACAAAACATTAAAGACTGGAAACTTCCATTAGAGAAAGATGTGTAAGGAATTAAGATTTATGGATTGTACCCCAGTGGCATATTAGTGCACTTTAAAATACACATATGAAATGTAATGAATATATTAATTTCACTTCAGGGCATGTGGTTAACACTTAATTGGAACCTCTAACTTTCTGCTCATTAGTTTCATTTCAGACAGTTTTTGAACTTGTAATCAAGTTATTTATAGAACAGTACAGTATAATCTTAATCTGTCATTTCTGGTAGTACAGTAGTATACTATTTTGAAACTTGTAACTAATTTATCCTATGCTCTGTCTTTATCATTTACTTTAGTATATTTCAGTATTGTTCTCAGGAACATCTGAGCTAATTAACTTTTCTTGATATTTGTGTTATATCTTGAAGCATGAACATTATTTTCATTATATACTGACTTACAGTGCTACTCACTCCTCATGTCTGTGTTCAAAGGTTAAAAAAGGGTTAATCTTTTTATGTTTTACTGTAGATATTTGTAAGCACTCAACCAATATCTTTTAATTTTATATAGTATATTTGTTTTCCCAAACAAGTTTTTCCGAGTCATCTAATTTGGTTCCCTAGCATGTGACGGTGGTGGGTTAACTTTTTAAACTAAACTTGAAATGTTTCTGTGTTTCAGCAGAGGCACAGATGAATGCAACAAGAAGCAGCCATCAGACTGCGACACATTAGAATATCGCAATGGCGAAGGTAAGGAGATTTTTTTCAGTTGTGAATATTTTTAGGTAATGAGAATGATCTATGATTATTTTCCTTTTTTTTTTCAGTTCGAGCACATTTTTTTTTTTATTCCAATCCGTAGACTATGATAAGGAAAGAAGGTTTAAATATTTATTATTTACTTAGATAAACTCACAACTGCAGGGTTTGATTTTGTTGTACATTCTTATATCAACTTCAGAAAAGTATTTTTTTCTTTTCTTTTCTTTCCAAGTACATCTGTTCTAGAAATCAAAAGTAAACTTACCTAACAGATACCACCAACTTGTGTCATCCTGCGTTACACCCTGCCTGCTTTAGAACTGGGCATCTCACCCCGTGGACCCTAAACACATCTCCTGTGTACAGTACGTGTAGCACCCACCAGGCTCCTGCTCCCCCCTGTGCTGAGCATTCAGACCCATGCGCTTATTCGCATGTCAGAAGCTACACCCTACCATTACTCTTAATTGTACAGTATGATTGGAGGACTTGCCTCGTGTATTGCAGGAGCCCCACATCTTGCCTACACCTCTCCTTGCATCATTATCAAGCTAATACAAATTGCCTGACACTTTCATAGCCTGAATTACAACTCCTGCACACTCATATACCACGACACCCTTTTGTCCCTGCATAAAAAGTTGATGAAAAGCTCAATTTGTAATCCCACTCTTCCTTTGTAGCTGAACAGAGGAACAGTTTATTTTATAACTGTATCCCTGTATTTTGAGTAGACATTGACAGTATGCAATTTTCCCCAGAGTTTGTGCTCTAGATTTGGGTTTTGATGACTCTTTTTGCCTCCCAGTATATGAGGAGAAAGATGTGCTTTGAATGCATTTGAAACCTAATTGTAATTTTAAGAGCAAGATTTTGTTTTCATAACTGAATATTTGAAACAAAATGATAAAAGTCCAAGGTTTCAAAGGCAAAGATCCTATTTGTGAATATCCTTGGCTGTGGAGAATTAAATTCTGACTGCCCCACTTTCCCTCCCTCCTGCAATCACCCTCCCAGGACTGATTGTCACCTTCAGTAAGTGTAAGTCTTATGCCTGGCCCTTCTGTGCATACCAGTAGCCTCCTGCATCATGCCTCCTGTAGGGAGTCCTGCTTTAATTGTCTTCTAGTTCTGGCTGTACTTGAAGCCCATTATTTTATCAACTCCTGGCTGAAAATCTGCTATTTTCATTCTTGGCTTTGTATTAATGAAGCTAAAGCTTTGTGCAAAAAATCCATTTGCATTTGTTATTGTTTTATTTCAATTTTGCATCTCTTTGCAGATTCATTCTGTGCATTATTTTCCTGAACTTACTTCCTTATGCCTTAATGTTGCAGTATGTGCTTAGTGTATGAGTAGCTTTAATGTATATGGTAGGGGATATACTGTATGTAGCGTTTAACATTTGGTTTTAGAAATTTAGTTTGTAAATAACACACAGATTATCTAATGACCTGCACTTGAAAATCAAGTTAGGTGAAATTGTATCATATAACCTAACATTTACTGACAAGCTGCTATAAAAGCAAGTGATACTATGATCATAGTGATCCATAGATGCTTTAGCAAGCAAAATATCTTTCACTTTCTCCTTTCTAATAATTCCTTATAGATACCTCCAAACTGCAATATTAGAATGCAGTCCTTTAAAGTACTTTCATGAAGAGCCAGAACCCCGACCCCATGAGGCATGTGTGTATAGATCACTCAGGCACCCGTTTAGTGTAAGTCCACCCGGTTGTGTGTCGTCGTTGCGGACATGATCCTCCCTAGTTGGTAATTTGTGTTTAACTCCCGTATTTTTACCCATCTATTACAGTGCACGGTGTTTTGGAAAACCCACCTATAGTCCAAACCCACACCACCGGAAGTAGTAAGTATTAGTTCCCTGACGTCCTACTAACCTGTGGCCAAAAGGAGAGATTAATTGAAACAAATATAACTAAATTTTGTAACAACATTGAAAGCATAGAAACTTAGTGTTATTCAGAATTGTCTTTTGTTATTTTTTGAATGCTTACCTTATGATTGGTATTTTATGAAAATTATTTTGCAATATTTTATTTATTTTTTTTACTTCTCTCCCAAAGCCTGTTCCCTGTTATTGAGTATGCCCTGTGTTGCACCTCCCATACCCTACACCCATCACCCTGTACATCCTTACACCTTACTACTAGTAGGAGTAGACCAAGATAACCTCGTATTCACTACAATTTTTGCGCTTTGCTCTACTAATGCCTATTAATAACATTTTTGCTTTCCCTCAAGGGTATTTATAACCCTCTCATTAAGTGCATTCTTAATGCTTTTGAAACTTTCAGCATAAAAGAAAACATAGCCATTATACAATATATATCCCACAATAAGGCTAAGTGCTAACTCATATACATTTAATGTGTATAGTTACTGTGGAACATGGTAAAGGGTGACAGCCTCTTGTTTTAAAGTGGCATGCCCCATGTGTCTCACTGCTCCAGTGACATATGAGACGGGTTGATCGTGTGGTGGCAGTTTACTTCAGTACGATATTTTTGGTTTAAGTCTCTTTCTTAGTTGTATCAATATTTTTGTTGAGATTTTTCATTTTAAGTTTTTATGATTTTATTATTTCATATTTTCTAGAGTATTTAAAAGTATTTGTATAGTAATTTTTATGAGTCAGGACAGACCACTATTATACCATATTTCTGTAACTCATATATTAATAATTCCAGTCAAAGTACTGTACGTACAATATTCTACTGATTTTTATTGTAGTTTGATCATATCACATTTATTGAACACTTCCAAGTCATATAGTGTGGATGTGTGTATTTGACCCTTTGTTATTAATACCCGTCTCTCACTTACAGTGACAACACCTCTCTTTACGCAAGTAGGACACCACCGAACTTATATAGATCCTCACACATATGAAGACCCTAACCAAGCTATCAGGGAATTTGCAAGAGAGATTGATGCCTCATATATAACTATTGAGGCTATTATTGGTGGTGGAGAGTTTGGGGATGTGTGTAAAGGTAAACTTCAACTACCCAGTCGACCAGAAATGACAGTTGCAATCAAGACTCTTAAGGTAAGAAATATTTCAAGCTCAAAAATTAATTTATGATTCGCTTATCCATATAAATCTTTAGTTTCAGCAAAATGGATTGTTGTCATTAATATTGTATGACCGTTAGGGTTTAGTGGTTAAGAAATTAGTCATGGTTTCCAAGATTCTTTGGTTAAAATCCAGTCTACATGTATATCATTTGACTTGGGTGAGATTGGAAGCAAATCTGGATATTATCCAGCAATGGGCTAGAAAGTTAATGAGTAAAAAATCAGGATTGTAGTAACTTGCAAATTCTTGCCACTTTTGTCATATGAAAATTAAGGGAAATTACGGTTTCTCTTGCTCATAGCCTTGTCCATGTTCATTCAGTGTCATCATATTTAACATTAGAAATTTTTTATATTATCTACAGTAGTTTAAGTTTAAAGATATGTAAGCATGAGTAATGTTACACTGATTGGTCAGTGTTTTCATGGATATACCTGTACTGTAGCAGTGAGGGTTGAAAGTAAATGTATTGGAGAAGAAAGTAAATTTGATAAAAAGGTATACAAGCAGACCTAAAGAAACACAGCTTTGTTTATTGCTGCTTTGTAAGAATACTCTCTTCTGTCAGATATATTTTTGCTAACACAGAAAATAAAAATAAATTAATTCATCAAGTGGTTCCAAAGTCCCCTGCGAGAACAGGCAACATGCATCACTCTCTTCTCTTGTCTAAGCTTGATGCTCAGTCACTGAGAACAGCATGTACTAATCAATGCTCACCCAGTTATGTGTCAGCAAATTGAATTGAGTTAAAAAGAATAGCAGATGAAAAGAAAATAATGGATGCACCAAAAACTATACCGAGAATGATCTGTATCAAAGGAAATAAAGGTGGGGCTATGTAATGTATAATGGAATTGTTGGGCTGACATCACTGTATGGCAGTGAATTCTTGATGCAGAGGTTAATTGTAAGAGGAAGAGGGGAAGACCATGAAGAAGATGGAGAGATTGGGTGAAGGAAGTGCTAGAAGTTAGGAGGATGGACATTCAAGAAGTAATAGAGAACTGTATGTCAAAGATAGGAGAGCCTGGTGTCGGGTGGTTTATGGGGATGTCACAGCAGTTAGAATGAATTTATGAAGGTGAGTGAAAGGAAAGTTAGTTTTTGCTCTTGATTCAAGTCATCCTGTACATACCAGGAAAAGATTGTAGGGGTGTAAGAGTTAAAAAAAAAAGTGTTGACAGGAAAGAAACACTCACCCAAAAGAGTTATGTGATCTAATTCGAATTAAAGTATTGTATAGACAAGTGCTACATGAAGTGCTAATTGTCTACAAATGTAGTCAATACTTTAATAGGAATTACAAAGTGAAACCTTTGCTAACAGATGCTTTTGCACTTTGTAGACTGAATAGGCTTACATAATGACTTTTTCATTTGGAAATGACACAAAGCTCTATTACAATATTATATTTGCTGTCTTACCTGCTTACTAAATTGCTGATATATATATATATATATATATATATATATATATATATATATATATATATATATATATATATATATATATATATATATATATATATATATATATATATATATATATTATATTTATTCATAAATTTTCAGCCTGGATCATCAGAGAAGGCCCGTGTGGATTTCCTCACCGAAGCGTCAATTATGGGCCAATTTGAGCATCCCAATGTGATCTTCTTACAAGGAGTCGTAACCAAGAGCAACCCTGTCATGATCATCACTGAGTACATGGAGAATGGCTCACTCGACCACTTCCTCAGGGTTAGTCTTTATGTGTTTATTATTATCCCATTATTTTGACAATGAAGTTAATATCAGTAACACATGATGCAGTGTTTTGTAGACCCTAGGGATCAGTTCATAGTGTCTTGCCAACTACATATGCAGTACCAGCACAATAATCAGGAATGTCCTATTATGGTACTTCTTATGGCTGACAACTTAGAAAATACAAGATTGTAGTTTAATGCAAGTTCTTCTACTCATATACTGTACAGTACATCACCAGTTCCCAGTTGTTTGATTTAAACCTAATGAAAAAATAAACTGTGCCACTAGAAAAAAGATAAAATGCAATTCACTAATAAGAGTCAGTCAGTACAGCCAGCAGTTAAGATATATGGTGTTTACAAATTGGTTATTGAATTATATTGGTTGAAGATGTTATTCCTGTCACTCCTGTTTATTATTTTAAGCATGAATAGATTTTTACCTAATTTGACATGACATTGATTCATCTGTTAACATTTCATATATTTCAGGTGAATGACGGAAAGTTCCAGGTTCTTCAGCTTGTGGGAATGCTACGATGTATTGCTTCAGGAATGCAGTACCTCAGTGAGATGAATTATGTGCACCGGGATCTAGCGGCTCGCAATGTACTCGTAAATGCTCAGCTTATGTGCAAAATTGCGGACTTCGGGTTATCAAGGGAGATTGAGAGTCACACAGAAGGAGCATATACTACAAGGGTGAGCGTCCTTGAACATGGTTGAAAATATATTAACTGTCAACAATGCACTTCCCACATGAAAGCAATTTTATAGAGTTGAAAATTTCTGCCCCTGATTTATGTATCATAAGAAAGTTTTGAACATAATACTGCATATAAAATAGTTCAAAATTACTGGGTATTTATATATGGAGAAATACATGACTTTTACCACTGCTCATATGTCACATAAATTAAACAGTATAAATTTTAATTGCAAATCATTTGGTGATAAAAATGGTGTTTATTTTAGGTATGAATACAAAGTCATCTAACACTACAAAAAACATCTATTTGTACCAAGTAATGTAATCATTCTGCTTCAAAATTATCTCCTGACAGAAACTGAATTTTTTCCAGGGGGGTAAAATCCCAGTAAGGTGGACAGCACCAGAGGCCATAGCATTCCGCAAATTTACAAGTGCATCTGACGTGTGGAGTCTGGGTATCGTAATGTGGGAAGTCATGAGTTATGGAGAGAGGCCATACTGGAACTGGAGCAACCAAGATGTCATTAAGAGTATTGAGAAGGTAATGATCACATTTGCCATATTATAGACAAAAGCTATCTGATTATGAGTTCTTTTATAAAGTAATAGGATGGAATAATTATATCACTTTCTTACAGAGTATATGTCTTCTTAAACTGTATTAAGTGTTCTAGGTGGCCTTATTATGGAATCTGCATTGAAACGACTGTATGTTACTGATGTGTAATGGCCTTTTCAAATTAACCAAACTAATTTTCAGATACTTTTCCAAAGATATAGGAGACATTCATGTTGTGTGTCACCTTACTTGCTGTATCTCAACTCACCTTTAATATGTGATGCCAGGCCCATGTGGCTGATGTCATTGGTTGACTAAAAAATATTCATATTTAGAGACTACGCTGTGGTTATGTGCCAAACTTTCCCAGTCATTCCTCGATAAGGAAGAAATAAGCTATTAAAGCTGTACATAATTGCCGTCTCTGTAGTCTATTATTTCATTCCTTCAGACTTTTTTCTTTGTTACATTCTTAACTGGTATATTGTACATGATTTTATGGGTTGGGTTTATTTCATGCTCACTTCACTCTGCTTATCCCATTCTCTTTTTTTTTCACCAGACAAACTCTTGCATATATTTCCCTCATTATTTGTCTTTCAGCCTGTGTTTATTACAACTGATGTGTGTGTTGCATTTGATGTATGAGTTGATCCTTTCTGATATCCAGGGTCTATTACAGTTAAGTTTGTTCTGTCTGAGTACTTTGTTATAGAACCAGTTAGTGATAAGGACTAAAGTTAGTGTCCTTGTTATAAAGTTGAGTATCCAGTGTAGGATGTTAATTATATCTGTTTGTCTTTCTTCGATTTACTTTTTAGAATTGATTGAGAGAGAATTAATACATAATATGTATAATACAGTATTGTACATTCAACTCCAGTGCAGTACTGTATGTGGAAAAGGTACCTGTTTTACATAGAAATAGATTTAGATACAGTTATTTACATAGCATCTATTTTCAATATTATAATTTTATAAATGATTATAAACATCAGTGTAGAAACATGAAAGGCCTGCATGTCTTTCAATTGTTTTATTGTAATTTTAGATCCATAGTTCTTCATTAGAAAAATCTTTTTCCAGGGTTATCGTTTGCCAGCACCTATGGAATGTCCCGAGGCCATATATCAGCTTATGTTAGACTGCTGGCAGAAGGAACGCAATCATCGTCCCAATTTTGCCTCCATTGTGCGGACTCTGGATAGACTGATCCGTACTCCTGAGGCTCTCAACAAAGTGGCTCAGAACAGGTACTGTAAGCAAAATAAATGCACCAACTTGTGGCTTTGAATGCTAGCTTAAGGCAGGATCAGGGCTCCACTACATAGTGGGTTACTGTTACGTGTAGAGGCTAGAACTAGAAGGCCTTCTTTGAAACTCGATCAAACAGTATTTGTAAGAGATGATTGCTATACCGTACGGTATTTATATACATTATCTTGACCACCAGTCAGTAGACCCCTGATGTAGGTTGTACGGTATGCGGAAGACCAACATGTGACAATTTAGGGGACTGAGATTGGTTCAAGGATCATGAAGACACACCTATGATGTGAAAGACATTAATTTCTTTCTTCACTTGCCTGCGAGTGTATGGTTACATCATACATCCCTTATACCATACTGTGTTTGGGATGATTCTCTTTTCCCATTCTTTAAATATTTCCTCTTTTCACGCTCTTGCTAATATATACATGACATAAGATGTATTAGGAAGAGGCAGTTTAAAGTCATCAGTAAACCCATTGAACCAATCACATGTCTGGTAAATGGTACCCATATGCAGGTCAGTGTACAAGAGCCTCTTTGCCTGTCAGCTGGTATTAGCATGGCAATATGTGTCAATGCGCTGATTGGCTGCCATGAAGAACTGCTGGCAATTCAGAAATGTATTGTGTAGTAGCAACTTTGAGCACACACTGTTGAAACTCTTTACTGTAAATCTCTTAGAATTTTAAGTGTTTATTTTATCTGTTGGTGATGGTTGAGGAACTAACCTGTTCTATAGTATGTCATTTCTTTGCTTTGTTTCTTTGTTTCCTCTTTTTTTTCCAACTTTGGAAGTTAAAAAATGCTTCCTTATAGACGTGTGAGGGCCAAACATTATTATAAGTTTGATGTGGCATACTGTATTAGAATCTGTCAAATTCACTGAGAGAGCAAACATGCTTATGTATATTTGAGCAGAATATAAATAAAATAATATGGCACACATCACACCGACATAATGCTATTGTATTGAATTTTTGTGTGCAAATATTTGCTCTGCTTTTTTGTCTTGCTCTCAATGCAGTCTTGATTGTGTCTGGTTCTCACTGCAGTTTTGATTGCTTCATTAACTAACACTTCTCATCACTTGTGTCATTATAATATTTTGCTTTTGTACATGTCTTCTTTGTTTTCATCAGTCTCATCTGGAATTCATGCCAATCGTCGTCATACCTTTTTACCATCAAGCTCTCTATAATTTATAGAATGTAGGCTGTCTTTGTTAATACATCACATACACATTATCATCATCTACTGGCTCTCTCACTGTTTTTATTTCATTATTTTGCAGTACAGTACTTCACTACGCCTTATCCTCCTACTGAATCCTACTCCGTAAAAATCCTCATTACCTGTACGGGTATCCCTTTCTACAAGAACATTCAATCTGCGAATATTCACTTATACAAACATTCAATTCTTACACTTCTTTCCCACTATACAGAAGTTATGTTCCCTTAAGGTAATGTACCATATTTATATCTCATGCATTTTTTAATGTGTTAAAGGCTAAATTACAGTACCTAATAGATATTAAATTACAGTACTGTATTGTAATTAAGAACAAATTTGCAGTAGTTAGTTATTTTGTTACTTGTGAGCCTATTTAATTTTTCCTAGGTATAATATTAATTTTTTTTTTTTCATTGGGAACCAAATCATATTTTTTCCATATTTTATATTATTTGATATATGAATATTCACTTAATGAATTGTTTTCAAGAAACCTAACCCATTCGTATGGCGAGGGATACCTTTACTTTCTTTTATTTCGTACTTCAGTATTTCATATTTTATAACAGGCCTTTGGTAGTTGCTCTTTTACATATATTTTTTTTTCTATTTCTTTGATTTTACAGTACAGTATTTCCAATCCACTTAAATACTGTATGTAATTTTCTGTTGTCCTTATATTTGAGATGAACTAAGAGAGGAAAAGGTTAGCAGTAAGAGTATGGGTATTTAGTTAGGCTATGTTAAGAGACTGAAGGACTGCATGTGACTACAGTATGGAAGGCAGCGACAAAAGGCTTTGGCACTAAGAAAGGACAATTTAGTTTAATAAGACAGGAGCAGCATGATGGAAAGATTGTGAGAAATTACCTGATGAGTGAGGCAACAAGAAACTGTCAGCTTAAGAGCTGCGATCAGGTAATCATGGATAAGCTTGGAAAAATGCTGTAAGCTGGTGATGCTGATGATGATCTTCAATCATTCCTTTAGTGTCAGCCCTTTAAAATTCTGTAGCATCCAGTATTGTATTTGTCCTTTCTATCTCTTTTATATACATTCTACCTCCATCATATATCTTCAACTATAGCCGGGAGAGTTTAAGTGTAATTATTGAGGGATATTGCATTATGTCTCCCTGCTGCTTTTACATCTTCCCTCTCTATCTTTGAAGGAGATTTTTTTGGGGGGAATGGTGATTAAGTTATCTCAAAGATTTTTAACTTGTGCAGGAGGAAAAATTGTGAATCTCCAAGTTAAAATCTATTTCTCTTACTCAAAGAGTGAGGGTTGTAGAGGAGATGTTTTGCTTGTGGATCTGTAAAAATACAAATTATTTTCCATATCTGATTCTATTTTTTATTTATTTTCTAGTGTAAACTATTGTCTCTTAAGTTTGGGACTGACAGAGTACTGTACTATATACCACTCAGGACTTATGCTTCATAGTGTAAAGAATAGTTCCTGAACATTTTGTCAGAGGGATTTGCTATTGTTCCACCTGCTTATGTTTTTGTGGTGGATATATGATCACCGGGTCAGAGACAATGAAAATATTAAGACAATTCAGTCACCGGCGTTCTGGCGTTTTGGTTGACAGAGGAACAGAGGGAATGCTTTGTTAATGTGTGCATATGGCAAGAATGACTTGAAGGTGAGACTAGTTGACTGGGACCTGATATAGAGGAAGACCTTAGAGAAACTTGGATAATTTTATATAAACTTTATTTTTGTACCTGTTTGGTTTAATTTTTATTTTTCATCAAATCTTTCCAACCTTTTCTCAGAATTTCTCTTTGTATACATTTTACACTTTAATTCATTCATCAGTCTTCAACTTTGTTCTTACATTTGGCAGATATAATTAATACAGTATACTACAAAATTAGAATTACAGTATACAGTATCACGACCAATCTCACGTGTTTAAAACTTCACCTGTAGCTTTTGTGTCTAATGCCATACACACTAAATACTGCCTTCCTCTGAGGGTGGTTGACATCCTTTTAAGGTTATTTTTACACCCCAGAATTTATGCCTTCCAAAATATTTTCAACCTTATTTGCCTTTTTTTTTAATCTTTATCATTCAGAGTTCACCATAATTATTCTTGTTCACACTTTTGAAAAGAAACCACTTGAAAACTCTTTCATTTTACATCTCATTTTATCATGACTTATTTTTCTTGGTAAATCTTTCTCACTAAATTTCTACTTCATCTCTGTTCACAGTATCCCAAATTCTTAGCTCAATCCTAATATCATTCATTATCTTTATGCTGAAGTCTATCAATATGTAGCCTTCTTATTCATCATCTTTTTTTCCTATTTATATTTATTTTATGTTTTTCTATAATTATTACTTCTCTCCATTCTTTCTTTATTCATGTTTATTCCTCATTTCATCATCACCTCATGATTTTTATACTTCTCCACATCCAAACTATTTTTCCTCATAATGATCCCAATTCATTTCCTCAATCCTCCTCTACACCCTGTCCTCCTCCACCCCCCGTTCCTCCTGGCCTGGTGTGGTAGTGTGGCTGACGGTGGTGTCTCCTATGATCTCTCCCCAGGCGGCCGGCCCCCCAAAACCCCTACTATGCACCCGTCCTCATCCGACCCCAGTGGGTCAACTTTAACCAGGCAGCCTAAATAACGCCGTCATGCCTGACATGCCTGTCACCTGGTGGAGGTTTAAGGTAATAAATTGAGGTGTCATGGCAGACATCGCAGCTTAGTGTGTAATTCCTATAACCTGTGACACCAGAGCATTGCATTCAGGATTGTAGTGTGTGACATTCACTTGGAAAGTGATTCTATGAGCTACTTTTCTACCTTATAATTACAGCTGACCAGGGTGTATGTAGACGCTACACTATCATGTCTGTGTTCTCACTGCATGGCACATCATCATCCTAAGCTTTCGCATCCAACTGTAGTGTCTATGCATGATCAGATCTTACCTTCTCCTGCTGCCTGTACTTCCTAGTGTTGGCAGTGAAGCACTAGGGTAGTCTGGCCAACTACTCTCGTCTGCACTGAAACATTGGATTGTTACAGGCAGAATATTCTACTGTATCTTTATGTTATACCCATGTTACTCATTTTGAGTGTAAATTTTATCCCATTTTTTGGTGAAGTTTAAACATTTATGTGCACATGTTTTTTCATGATAATTTTCAGTAATTTACATTATATCATTCATAATTATGCCTAGTAAATCAGTTTCACTAACTTTATTTTCTCAACAGGTGTACAACAGCCCTGGGTCTAGATTCTGTTGATATGACCCAGCTGACCTCTGTGGAGGACTGGCTTGCTTCCCTGAAGATGAGTCGTTACGTGGACAACTTCCAACGGACAGGCCTCACCGATTTGGAGGCTGTGGCTCGCCTGACCCAGCATGACTTAACTCAGCTGGGTATCACACTAGTTGGCCACCAGAAGAAGCTTCTGCAGAGTATACACACCTTGCGCACACAGCTTGCCGTCAACATGTCTGAGGGCTTCCTAGTATAGTGCCACTACTCTAGCTAATGCCAACTCTTGGTACCGAGTTAGGGTAAAGTAGTCAGGTGGGCTAACGTCCAGGTCCAGAATGAATGTGATGTCCACTGGTGCGTCAAGTTGGACCTGAAGGCCATCATCGTCTATGTGAAAATGTGATAATGAAAGAGGGAAAGACACTAATTAAGACTTGAGTTCAGGGCAGGGTATAGAGTGCATTTTTTATGTTATTTTATTGCAATAATGTGAAAATTGTCCATCACAAAGACAGATTTTTCCCAAATAGCTCAAGAATACCCTGTATCCTAGAGTACCAAGTAAACTAAGGGGAAAGCGTGCCTCAGAGCAGCAAATGACTGTTTAAGTTTTGGAAGTGCCCCCACCCTCTCCTTCTTGTGATATTTTCATGGCCAATGGTGTGTTGGAGACAGAACTGTGGTGCGCATGTGTGTGGTCTGGGGACAGAACAAACAGCTGTGATCAGCTTCCACGTTTGTGTGTGTGGAGGGTTGATAAGCTTGCCTGTCACATCCGTGCATTGTACACCACTCCTGAGGTTTGACCCTTAGTGTAATTGTTGATATTCCATTTGCTGCCAGACCTTATTCTGCCAAAGTCTAGTATTGGTGTTGTCCTTTCTACCCTTTGATGAACTCTTGGAGACTTTCCTGTTTAAGCTTCTGCCAGCGTCTCACTTTCTACTGAGAGATTATAAGTTGCCTGTCTGTGGTGAATTGCAGTGTAGTGTGTATTAAAATTGCTCATGCACACTAACTGGAAAAATCAGAAACTACTGGGTGAACACAGGCCAGCAAAAGAAGAGCTCTGTGCAAAAAAAAAGCTTAACTTCAAAAGCGGCTTATTAGGGGGAATCTTTCAATCCTTGGAGGACTTGAAAGACATTGCAGACTAGAAAATTGCCAAGAGAAGAGAGAACCTCCCTCCTGACGCACATATCACTTATCCCATCATGTGAACATCCGGCCATTCCCTGCTCCCTTTCCTCCCTCCCTCCCGCAGGACCCAACTGCTGTAGTTACACTGCCTTGTTGTTACCCAAGTCAGATAATGCAGTGCTGGTAAATGGCTGGGTGTCAGTAAATTCATAGAAGACTACATTTGGAGAAGTATAATTTTTATTACATGTACATTTAATGAAAAGATTTTGTTTTTTAAATGAAATTCAAATATATCATTTCAGTACCCTGAAGAGTTATTTGCACTCATCAGTAACAAGTTGAAAAGTTCAATACACTCAACCATTCACCAACACAGCCAGAGTGTCTAACTACCCTTTCAGTGTCTGTCCAGTCATCCCATGGTGTCCTGCACTGTCCCCTTTTTGCACAGGTTTACAATGTAATTTAATTAAATTCATTAGCTTTTTGTGTAATGATGTGTTCAGTATCATCAAAACCTTATTGTAGCTTGATTTAGTCACACTGTTGTATCCTTTGATGTAACCATATATTACAACTTTAATTCCAAAACAATTGATTTATGACTCATCAGATAATTTGTGAATACCAAGTGCATGTTTGTGTATCCTCTGTAATGTTGTTAGCAAAAGCCTGTGTTTTTGGGAACATGTGTGATGACTAGATAATCAAAATTTTGTAGATCTTATTTAGCATATAGGAGTTTCTACAAAAGCACCAAGCAATACAACTCACTGACATAAGAAATGTGTAACTTGCTGTGTTGTTACTATGAATTGATGAGTAACAATCAAAAAAACATCCTTGACTGTGTAGGTAGGTATTTTCATACGTCAACTTCATAATAATAGAAAAAAAAAAACTTAGAATGTAAGTCCCAAAGAAGGAGGAAGGAAGGAGCGAGTATTCCTAGGGAAGTTCCGTGTGTGATAATTTTGGATTCTTGTATTTTGGAATGGGGAGGGAGATAATGTGGCAAAGTGGTCCACAACCCTTGTGCCAGAGTGGGCCACTGGTCTTCACATTCCACACCCTCTCAGTTACGGTTCCTTGTCAGGGTGTTTGCCACTAGAATTGTTCCTATTAAGATGTAATTCAGCTTGCATAAAGTTTTAGCCAATCATTTCAAGTAGCTTTCAAAAAGTGGTCTTCGATTTGCAAATTTAAGTTGCTGCATCTTTTGTCAACAGTATGTGTAGTTATTTGCTTTTAGTCCTTTTGTTACAGGGAATATTTTTTTCTGATGAAGCCTCAGGGCGACCACTTTCACTGCCTCATTGACAGTTCCGAGAATCAAGCAATCGTCCAGGGCAGCGTAGTGCAAGCATTAGGGCTTTTTGGAGGAAGGTTGCCAAACAGGAGGACAATGTTTTTAGTGTGCTATTGACAGTTTGACTGATATTTCTACATTATAACTTATGGAGCACAGATAATTTCTCTTGGGTGCAAAGATATTATTTTATGTCATGGCAAGGTGTGTTTGGTTAAAAAAGAGGCTAGGTCACTGTTGGCAGTTCGAGCCTTCCCCTTGGCAAGTCCAAATGCTATCACAGCTGTTGTTTTGCTTTGTGGCAAATCCCCTGACAGACCTCAAGAGACGTGTCTTATTTTCTTACTGATGTAGTCTCACAATTACTTTGTGTGTCTTCTATTACCATTACTATCATAATCAGCGGCATATTCTCCGGCAACCTCCCATAATCGTGTGGGGAAACTACAATTGAAATGCTGTGTATGCTATACACAGCTAGACAGTTATATCCAATACACATACATACTCTTCGCAACCTTGGTGTAAACTTTTGAGAAGGCAGAATCAAAAAATCTTTTTTTTTTCCTTTTTATGCTGAAAGATGTGAGAAAAGAGGCTTTTGGAGTAGACTTTCAGTCTTTCTCTTTAGTTTACCACTTGAAAGTCACAAAGAAATCTGCAAATGCCTTGAGCACGGAGGACAGCATAGCGTAATTGTTTTATATCATTTTTATTTATTGAGCCGACGCATTGCTAGAAGAGCATATGTTGTGTACTATAATGTTGTATAAAGTTTGTAAAATAGTCAAGAAATATTTTATATTTTTAGTTGGTAAGGTATGAGATCTCCAATTTTGAACTCATTAATTGTTCGAACATGGAATGTGATTTGTTTTTAGTTTGCTGATGAAATGGAGGTGCCAATGTGTGCATCGTAGTGTCAGTGAAGCAAGGGAACTTGGGGGTTTAGATTTAAGAAAATTAGGTATTCAATTCCAAAGTTACTGGTAACACTCATCCCTGGCTCTGCCCCCTAAGATCCTATGTATCAACTTTTTTGTATATATGATTCTGCAGGCATTTTCTTAAACACAGATCTTTTTCAATATTGTAACTGTGTCCCGTACTTTCATTTCCATTACTTGTATGTATGATGAATTTAGATACAACCGGAAGATTGTTGGGCTTTCTTTGCTAATACTCAATGTTTTTAAATATGAAGTTTATAGTGTTTTTGTTTCTATCATACTGCTATGATTTGGGATTTAGTTGAGATCACACCAATTTTAAGTCCATTACTATGTCAATTCTGCCAACCTGAGTAATTGCAGGTAAATAATTACTATAATTTTTTTCAAGCTTCATAATGTAACAGTTATTCTATTTGCATTAGATGATGTCCTATGACTCTGCTCAAGCTGACAGGTTGACATGACTCGTAGTGACCCCCAATGCAACAGCTGTAAATTGTAGCTTTTTCCTAGTCATATCTATTATCCCTCCCTCCAGTCGCAGGTAGTTGGAGGTCAGCTACTCAGTTGGTTTGATGCCAGTAACAGAAACGGTCTCAATACCAGCCAGCACAAGTGACATTACTAATTGCCCCGTTTACCAAGGTCGATTTACCACCAGCTAAAGAAGTAATCAACCTTAGTGACAGAAGTGGTGAACATGTGTTTCTTTAGGACAAGTGCTGAGCATCCTGGATCCAACTATGGCAGAGAGCCACCTAGCTGGCCTCCATAGGGAACATAGGCCCCAGGAGCTTCCTGTATCGCATTTGGCTTTACACTTCAAGAGATTTATTATTTTATTTCATGTGATTGATGGCGATCCTAAGAGGTTATCGACAATCCTGGAGCTTCTTCCTTACTTCTGCGGCGAATTCTGCTGACATGTTTGTATTCTGTTCATTCCTAACCTTCAAAGCAGTTGTATGTGCAAGTTCTTTGTGTTCAAGAAACAATAAAGTTTGACAGAAATACGGGAAGGGGCTGTTTATTTATCATTTTATTTAGACCTTTGACATGTTACTTTCAAAATTTAAATATTATTAACATTTAGTAGAACCTGTTACTCTATACTGTAGATACTGTATACTATACTGTACTGTACAGTAGATCCTTGCCATAACAAACAACTGACCAACCATGGCAACACTCATCCCATCTTTTAAATTATCTAATAATAAAACTTTAGATATTTGCAGTTCTTATATACAACTTTTCCTAATAGTACTGGCATGTGTTTATCTATCAATGGTATTTTAAAAAATTGCTACAAGAATTGCATTAATTTTGTGGACATGAATAAAGAGTTTTATGTAAATACAGGTTGTCCCAACTTAACTGCATCTAAGAGTCCTTGCAATTCACTGTAAGTAGAGCTTGGCCAGTTCGGAAGTCTACGGCCAACCCAACCTCCTGCTGGCGGGTCCACATCCAGTGAGAAGAGAGCACACCCCGAGCTCCCGTCTGCCTGTAGGGAACCGTCGGTGTATAGATGGTGTACAGTAGGACTGAGGAAGAAACTCTGGCTATGGTCTCCAGAGCTAATTGTTTCTGAAGGGGAGGTACCGTAGATCCTTCTTTGAGGTGTGAGTAAAGGTGACTGCTGGACCGGGAGTCATTCAAGGTGGAGGACCATGTTCAACCTCTGCTATAGGCAAATCAATATCGAGGTTCTGAAGTATAGAACAGACCAATTTAATAAGGGTGAGACCACCCGGCAGAAGTAGAGGCCGGAGTGAATTTGGATTAAGGGAGATTCTAATGACATAAGAATAATGGGGAGGGGGGCAAGGTGGGGAGAGTGAAAACATTTGACACTGAAGTAGGAGACATTAGCATATATTCTGTCAACAAGGGAAGGAAGATTGAGTTCAATTTGCATGTTAACTATCCTGGTGGAGGTGGGACAGCCCAGAATAAATCTCATGACTTTGTTTTGAAACTTTTCAAGGAGATCTAGGGATATTTTGGGGAGTTGACATAAAGCAGGGGAAAGATCCTACTCTTGTCTAGAGAGAGGATGAGACCACAAGCAGAAGACAATGCTGAGAATGAGTTGGGGAGGTGTTGAAGATCTTCCGGCGACTCAGAGTGAGGGCAGATATCATCTGCGTAACAGGTAACTGTGGTACCAGGAATGTCAGGGAGAAGAGATAGTAAGCGATGCATAAGGATGTTATAAAGAAAGAGGCTAAGAACACCACCCTGTGGAGTACCAAGATTGAAGTCCTTGGTGGAGCTACATGCTCCCTCAAAGAGGACGCGGGAGGTTCTGTTCCGGAGGTATCCCCAAATCTATCTTAAGAGATTACCTTTGACACAGAAGTCTACTAGCTGGTCAAGGATAATATATCTATTTGCAACATCAAAGGCACTTTTAAGGTCGATGAAGGCTACGACACTCGTAGGGGAAAGACGGGTATAGAGTTCCATGAAACAGTGATGCGTACTCCATTGTGGTAAAAAACCATACAAGCTGGGTGAGAGTTTGTCCTCCAGCCGAAAAATGAGACGGGTAAGGAGAATTCGCTCTATCACCTTGCTGAAGCAAGAGGTGAGGGAGATGGGTCTGAATTTGCAGTCCTGCATTTTGGAATGGGTACTATTGTGCTGGAGGTCCGGGCATTGGGTACATACCCCGTGCAGAGACAGAGATTGTAAAGCAGGAGGAGGGGGTTGCCGGGGACTTTCAGGAGCAAATGGAGAACCGAGTAGGTGACACCGTCATCACTGGGGGCAGTTGCCTTACCACGAATGAGGGCACGCTGCAGTTCCTCCTCGATTATCACCATCGTATCCTCTTCATCGATCTTCAGCAACACAGCCATGAGACGGAGGGCACGGAGATTTGACTGGAAGGAGAGGGCCTCTTGAATGTGCTTTGGGAGATTACGGGCTTGAGATTGTGCAGACCATGTTTCCACAAGATCTAGTGCATACTCTGCTGGGCTGTGGTGCAGGGCACTAGAGGACTTTTTCTTGACCACCTTGTTGATGAAGTGCCACATGGCTCCCACGCTCGTCTGGTGGTTAATACTATCTGTGAAGTTATGCCACGATTCAGTCCAAACACATTGTTGGAGGGCAATTATATCATCCATGGACGGCTGGTACTGATAGAGACGGTCAAGGGTCGATTCCTTTGTATTCTTTGGGGTTTTGGAGGCAGGAGATGGAGATTCTCTGTCACTGTCTGAAATGGACTCCAATGGGCGTTTGGTGGAGGTAGAGGCTTGGTGGCCAAGCAACGCAGGAGGGGCCCAACCTTTCCCAGAGGGTATATCTCATCGCTTATCGCTAGGTCGGCCTCCAAGTCGGCAAGGGTGGCGGGTCCGGAGTATTCCATGACTCCCTTGGATTCCACGACAGGCAACGCACAGAGGTGGCGATAACGTCATCGCAGCGTCGCTGCCCCGTCATACAGAATGGTAGAGCGGTGGTTGGGTAGTTTGGCTTGTTCGGGCACAGGTGAGATGGGGAGGCAAAGATGTCACTACCACGTCACACTACGTCACACTCTTCGCAGACGCGAATACTACCGGCCAGAGGGTCCAGGCAGAAAGACCGGATATTTTATCCAAAATATTGTCTAAATTTTGCAACTATAAATTTCACAAGCGACACTGTGCTGACAACTGTGTCCCACTGTAGCTCTCTGCACAGACTGGAGGTAGTCGTCTCACTAGATTCGTCAGAATTGGGAATTGTAGGGAGCGCTCACTCACAGCCTTTGTTGTCACAGTCACACGTCACTCAGTTGTCATGTCATCCTCACCAAGTATTTATGCCTCGCCTACTTATGCAATCATAAGATCATTTAAATTTTAAAAAATCTGTAAGCTTCGTAATAAAATAACGTATTCAACAAGTGTCTGCCTGGGTTCCTTTTATGCATTCCTAAATATAATATAGAATTCATTGGCCTCTTTAGCAGTGGGACGACCTTTATCCTCTCAAGGAAACTACAGATAATGAAACACTTTATTTGACAACATCATGATAAGTATCGGCAACAGAAGAGAAACAATAAAAAATACTCCAATTCCTCACACAGAATGTAAGTAAGTTTCACACCCTTTAGGTAAACTAGGCAGTATTTAAGTACTCCAGGCAGTATGTAAGTACCACCTACATATAGGCTTTACTAACGTACAGTATTGTTAGTGAATATAGTTACAATACCTCAAAGTTTGCAGTTATGCTTTAGTTATCCCAAGAGCTGCAATTTCCCTTGGTGCCCGAAGAACGAAGTAATATTTTCTTTCTGGTTATAATCGTGAATTCCTTATGTTTTCAGTTATTTGGTACTAAAACCTCATTTTATTTTCACTGACTCTATTAGATGCTAATATAGTTTTACTTAGATGGTAATAGATGATTATTCAAAAGGCGGTTTATATTTTAAACGTTAGAAAGTAATAAGGAGGTGAGCGCCATCCATGAATTAACAGCGTCACTAAACTATCATCACGGGGTTCGGTGAAAAGTTTCTCGTCTGGTGATTCTGGAAATCCGTCACCAACA
The DNA here is from genome assembly GCF_018991925.1 of Homarus americanus. NCBI lineage: Eukaryota > Metazoa > Arthropoda > Malacostraca > Decapoda > Nephropidae > Homarus > Homarus americanus. Next base: position 26,888 of record NW_024717541.1, on the reverse strand, counting down.
GGAGTCAGGGGTCAGGACTACTCGGGAGTCGGGACTACTTCAGCAGATGATGGTAGGTGTGAGTGAGGCATTGGAGGTATGATTGAGGCATTTGGAGGTGTGACTGGGGCATGGGTGGTGTGACTGAGGCATGGTGGGTGTGGTTAAGGCATTGGTGGTGTGACTGAGACATGGTGGGTGTGGTTAAGGCATTGGTGGTGTGACTGAGGCATGGTGGGTGTGGTTTATATGTCGTCTGTCGGCTGCAAGAATCGTAATCGCCCTATGGATACAGCAATTTGTGGTCATTTGGGCACCTTTTCAACTTATTCTTTGGTTATATTAACTCTTGCTTCTATATACTCTCACTTTCAATTGTCTACATTTCAATGTATTTTAAATAGCTGTAATGTCACCGAGGACGATGGGATTCAAAGCTTTACACTGTGTGAATGCTTGGAGATCAGTGGACGTGAAAAGTCGCATTCCCGGAGACTCAACAAAATTGGGCTGGTAAATCTAATGTTACCCAATGCAATCCTTAAGAAAATATAATAATACATATTATATTATGCAAGTAAATCACTGTAGGTCCGCGTGATCTAGGTGTATGCTGATAACCACAAGGAAAGAAGAAAACACGAAGTTCCCAAGTGCTTTCGTGTAATTCCCATCTTGAGGGGTGAGTACAGCGCTTGGGAACTTGGTGTTTTCTTCTTTCCTTGTGGTTATCAGCATACACCTAGATCACGCGGACCTATAGTGATTTACTTGCATATATATACGTATACACACAAGAACTTCATGACAAGGAAAATATGCTATTTATTATAAAGAAAAACAACAGAAGATGGTAGTGATGTGGGTAAAGGCTGAGAGAGTGTTAAAGGGAGGGTTAAATCCTCCTCTACCAGTAAGATATTTGTTGACAACTGGCTGTGGCGGAGGTCAGGACCACAACACAGTAGGTAAGGTGTCCTGGGTGACGTACTTTCTTGTCTTTTTCGTCACTTGTTAGTTTAATATTTTGCATCTATAAACTGAAGAAGTTGAGGTATTTTGCACAATTTCCCAAGAATAAATACTGTTAATATTGTATTAAGATAGGAGTTGTCCTAAGGACGATAATTTTCTTCCAGTGTATGTGGTTAGTACTAACCAGGTCAGTGTGTATATATATATATATATATATATATATATATATATATATGTTTATTAATTAAAATCATTCAAGTTCATATTGGTTCATGGTGAAGTGAGGCTAATAATGTATCAGGTGGCTAAAACCAGAAGTAGTTGTTTGACTTCGTTAATTTTTTCCATACAAAATGAATCTAAAATAACATGCCAAACGTCCACCAGAAGCATGCAGTCATGTATCTCTTTGGAGGCTAAAATGCTAAGCCAGGAGTGAAAGTAGAAGAGAAGAAAGAGCAGAACTTTACCCAAATTATTGTTGGATCATAGGATTAAGTTTGGTTGGTTCTTGTCATCTTTAATAAATGATTTGGTCCAATAGTTTCTAACATGATCATAAACTTTGAACTAAACATGCCGAAGTACTGTTGAAATACGAGATAAATAATATTTTTCTGAGTTAATATATAAAACTAACCCACGGACGAGTTATTTTTATTACTATTTATTTTCGGTAAATTTTCACTAATGCACCGGTCTTTGTTTGGAAAATAAAAATACGTTTTACGAATGTTATTGATGTGTTTCAAACGAATTTGATATTTATTTCAGCCGGAAATCAATAGTTTTTGAGACCCTCCCCCACCCACCCAACAATCTTAACGAAACTGTATTTTTTTTTCGAGTAAATCACATAAATAAAAAACCCAAACTAACAAAACAAAACCTAACCTGACCTAACCTAACCTAACACTATTTGTGAAACTCTGCAATTGACGTAAAATAATCTCTATCACAATGTCGGCACAGCTCTCTCCACCTGTTCTGCCATATCTGGTTATTCTGGTACTGAAAAATCAAATCTCCCGACGCACCCACGCATTATTCATTGGCTAAGACAAAAAACTCTTGCCCAATTATAAGTCTCCTATCACTATAGTCAATAAGAAACTCCCACATCACCCCCCGCACATGCGCTTTAGACGCTTAAGTAGCCAACACGGAGGTAAGGAGCACTGCGTGATGGGTGGTCAGACCTTCTCTGTGAGACGTAAACAACAAATGGCGACACTTGCGACTGACCAAATCTAATAATATTGAAAAATTAACATCTCGGTTATCCTTAATTTCCGGCGGAAATATCATAGAAGAAAAATGTCTTAGAATATGTCGAAACATTACGAAAAAAATATTAATAAGAGAGAGAAAAATACTGGTGCAAGATCGAAAATTCACCTTATTTTCATACATTATTTTCATCACTAAGTTCTGATATGATAATCATTTATTGTGGAAAGTGTTCGTTTCATAGATAATTAGGTGCATAGGAACGCACTAATTTGTCTTGCGGGCGGTAATAAGGCCGCGCTTAGCTGAGGCGCTTTTACCGCGCCTGGGGCAGTTTGTTTTTCAGCATGTCGTGTGAAGGCTGTCGCCGGTCTTAAATGTACCTAATTTGCGAATTTAGGGATAAAGACAACGAGACCCTTCAATTGTTCAGAGACCACGGCATTGTTCCTTTAAATAGAGACTGTCCACACTGCGGGAATGCCTGTGCTTCCAGACCGGAAAGAAATTTCTTCATTGCTTTCTCAACATCGTGGCTCGAGTTTCCCACCATCACAATAAATCACGCCTCCGCCAGGGCTGCATAGCGCTGATGCGACCATATCATCTCACATTGAGAAAATGCCTCAAATTTCACCATATCATAGTAAGGAAGTTATGTTAGGTAGGTTTGTTTGGTTAGGTTGGTTAGGTCTGTTCTTCATACCCACAAATGTTAAGTAACATTTATTTAAAAAATATAATTTTTTTAACATATTTCCACATACTACAACAGTGTCCAGTATAATATAACAGTGAAAATCCGGCATTTTTATAATCGTTGTTTAATCAATTTCGCTTGCTGGTTAGTCCTATATAATTACCTTTTTCTGTTATACTTTTGTTGTTTTGGGCATTTTTAGTGATGTTTTTTTATTTATTTCATTATACTGTAGTTATTCTTTTCTTATTGTTCAAAATGGTGATTTGAAATAATTTATTATCTCAGACAACAATAGTCAACCAAAACTAACCTGATATTATTATTTTATGGGGATTTTAAATTTCAAACATCATTACTGGCAGAAATTTCTCATGGTATGGTTAATGTGTTTCTTGTTGCAGAATTACTTATAAATATACTGTACTTGGGAGATAACAGGTAATTTCCTTTACATTAATGTGGTTATTATGATGTATTTCTGTGTACCAGGTACGCTCAGTTTAATTTCTTTGTCATATTTATAGATTGTTTTTTATCCCCTTTCAGCAGTACAAATTCCTAGTTTGGGTAATAAGGGAATGGAGAGACGAATCAAATTGAGGACTTTAAACGAGCACATTGTATGTGCAATCTGCTCCGGGTACCTGGTTGATGCCACTACCGTCACAGAATGTCTCCACACCTGTGAGTCTACAGTATTGAACCTTATTTTGAATTTAGTTCTTAAAATCAAGAATAGTTTTTAGGGTTTTGACTTATTTACTACTGTACTTGTATATCAGAGCATAAAATTATTTTAATACTTACTAATACATTATTGGTGATGTTCTATACAGCTCCTCCCCGACTTACGGCAGGGTTTGGGACCCAAATCCAGGTCGTAAGTCGAAATGGTCGTCAGTCAAAAATGCTTAAATAATACATAGAAAATCTAAAATGGGTGTCTCTTTTTCTTCTCGGAACCACAAAACTCTCATTTTTAAGCTTGCTAGCCATTTTAAAGTGAATTACAAACAAAAATTTTCTCCGTGTACTGACGTTGGGACTCGAAAATACGTAATTTGACAAAATTTTGGTACGACTGAGGCAGGTCGTAAGTCAAGTAGGTCGTAAGTCGGGGAGGAGCTGTATATGATGTCTTGATTAACCCCTTGCATACTGGAGGGTCTCTCTACTGAATAAAATTTTCTGGCATTAGCTAACTACAGGTATCCCCCGATGTACAATATTCCACTTTAACGATGGCTCTGTATTAAGACCACCCCGTCTATGATGTAAACAATCTGCATTAATGATGGTTATCGTCTGGCCAAAGCACTTGGCAGTCACCCAAAAAATATAGCAAAAATTACTTCTCACTCACCGTGTTTGTTGTTGTCAACATGAGCTGCACCAAATGGCCACCTGGTGCACTACAGTAGCAAGCCATGTTCTATGGTGATCGCACGCGGTAGATATCTTATAATTCAACAATTATCGGTCAGTAGCGGTGTTGTTACTTATCATCGGAGTTTTATTTGTTTTTGTTTTTTGTTTTTACCTTAAAGTGAGAGGACGTCACTAACGTTTGCATTGTACTCTGTTTTGGTAAGTGTCAAGTGATTTTTTGCTATTTTTTTTTGTGACAAAGTGCTTTGTCTCTTGTTGTCCACATGCGAGCGATGGCGGCCACTTTCATTGATTTTATGTTTTGTGACAAGTTCTTTGACTCTGTTTTCATGATTGTGAGGTGAGCAGTGTTCTTAATGATGTGGTGAGTGTTGTTTAATTGTTTTATGTATATAATTAGTGTAGGATTTTTTTTTTCAGTGATACATGTGGGTGTTGGACTGGATGGGAACGTATCCCATTGAACCCCATGTTATAATGATCCCGATCAGCAATATTTTACATAGCGATGGGTTTTTCAGGAACCTAACCCCATCGTAAATAGGGGATACCTGTACTGTACTGTAAAATATTATAAGTGGCATCCCGTAGTGAAGAGGTTAGTGGAGATAGTTTATTAACCCCTTGTACATAGGGGTGGGTTGGTGTCTGTGCTGAATAAAATCATCTGACATTAGCCAAATAAAATGTTAAAAGTGGCATCCTGTAATTTAAGGGAATGAATATTGTTAATGTATTTATTTTGTATTTTTTTGCAAAATCAGTTATTTTTCAAAATGACCAGCAAGCATGTTGGTAATTTTGCAAAATACTTAACTTGCAGACAGGCGCACCTAACATAACCTAACCTTATGGTTGAATAAGGTAAAGTTAGGTTTGATTAAGTTAGAAACTAGAACAAGTGTTAAAAAAAAGTAACGTGACCATAAAATTGTCTATCGAGCTACACGAGCCGACCAAACCTAACCCAACGACTGGGTTATTGGCTGATCATTTTACAAAATAACTGATTTTGTAGAAAAACTTAACAGATAGACTGGTAGTACTGGATGGCTTACCACTCTGCTGAATATAGGGAAAGGGTGTTGGGCAGTACTAGATAGATTGGTTAATAAATAACTATGGTTCATGAAATACCTATAGTTGAGATGGATAGTGCAAACAAGTTTTAGAAAGTGACTCACTTTTAGGAACTCTTTACAGATCATCTTCAGACATTGAAGTAATTGTGTATAATCTGATGGACTTATTAATAACTTCTATCTTGTTTTCCACAGTTTGCAAGTCATGTCTCGTAAAACACCTAGAGGAGCGCAACACCTGTCCAACATGCGATATTGTCATTCATCAATCACATCCTTTAAACTACATTTCATTTGACCGCACCATGCAAGATATTGTGTGCAAGCTTGTACCTATGCTGCAAGAAGGTAAGTGCCAAAGGAGATAGGACATTGATATATGTTTTGTATAGACAACAGAAATCCTTATGTTATTGTGTGCTTGTGCTTGTGTCCAACTCTGGTTTTCTTAGTGCCTGTCTTTTTATCTCTGTGGCTTCAACTATTACTTTCTGTTGTACTGTACACTGTACTATTGTTTTAGTATACAGTATAGTACTGTATACAATATAAATTATGTAACAATGTGTACAATACAATACAATATACATTATATATGTTTTTAGGTGTGAGCCTGTATATGTGTGTACAGTCGCGGACGAACGTTCGTTTCCCGTGGTGAAACTGAGTCACAGGAATGAGTCTCCAAACTTACTTACCCTGACTGTTTTATCTAGTTTGGGGTCGATGCTGCTTCAGTTTGGGAGGGAGTGAACTTTTGACCCCGACTGTACATGTACAAATGTGTTTATTTACTGTATTTATTTATTTATTTATTTATTTATTTACATACAATCATGTGGTTGTTGTGTGTGCCTGTATTTCTTATATTTTAATATTGAAAGTTATTTGATTTTTAGCTCTACTATATTTATCTTTGTTGTTTTTGACATAGGGCACAGTACAGGTATATTGGAATATAACATTACTGTGTACATCAGACAAACTTTTGTACTTAGTAATTTTTTTTTATCATATTCATGTTTCAACTTCTTCCAATCTTGCTTTTTTTTATCCTGTCTTAACTAAATTTTTATTTTTCTTTGAATGTGTTTTCATGTAGTATTCTTAGTAATTGTATTTCTAAAATATTTAATAAATTTATTCTTAAATATCCATAGAGTAAATTATTGTATTATATATTTTAATGGTATATTCCAATCCTGTCTTCTTGTTTCTGTACTGTACTCTTGTCTGGCTCTGCAGGTAGAATGTTTGCCTTACAAGTGAACATTCATAATTTGATTCCCAACTGAAGTGTATGATTACATTAGCCTTTGTGCACTCAGCAATAAATAAAATTTTTTTTTAGCAATGATGGAGCAGCCTCTAAGGAGTGGGGGTAACCCACTAGCTGCTGAATGCCAAGAACCAGGGGATCAGAACCTGTCTAGCTATTCAGTATCTACCAGGCTTGTATGCATGAAAATAAAAGAATGCAAGTCCTTCAGTGAAATGATCGTACTTCAAAAAATTTCAGATGAACTGAAGCGTGAACGAGACTTTTACCGTGCCAGGGGTGAGGTTTGTCCAAAGGATCTACCCCAGGCAAATGAGGAAGAACTTCAGCAGGATGACAAGGCCGTTAATGATACTGACTACCACAGACTGGATGAACAGGTCAGTTATCTACACATTTTTATGAGTAATGACCCTACTATTTTTACTCCGTCACGTCTTTCCCTCATTTTCGTTCTCAGCACAATCAGTCTTCTTGACTTGTTTATTATCATTAGTGCTTTTCATTTCTGCAGCTCAGAGTTTTGGTTATTCAAGGATGCTTGCACTTTCATCTCCATTAAAGCAATTTTATTGAATCGTCATGTTAACTTCTTGCAAATTCATCATTTATTTTTTTCCATTTACAAGGGTCCATTGAAATCCGCCAAATATTTTGGTCCGATTACTGTGTACTGGGTATGCCTTTTAGCTGATAACCTGTATTTAAAGTTTATTATGTTTGTTGCTCTTAAGTCTGAAATTGTAATGATAAATAATTCTCTAATGTCATTTATCAAGATTTTGTTATTTATGTAATATACTGTAGTAGTTAATTCAATTAGAAACATTGGCAACTATTAAGTGCTTATGTTATATAATACTGGGTTATTGGCTATCTCCATTATAAGTACTGTAGAGTGAAAACAATGGCTAGCCTATTAATGAAAGGTTTCACTAGAAACTACAGTACAGTACTGTATACTTGGTAAATTTATTATTTTAATACATCTGGAAAATAGGTAAAGTTAACTGGGGGTCTTCCTTAGAAACTTTCTGATGAATATTAAAGATCTCTGAGGGCCTGCAGTCATCTCTATACCAATTTAGATTTTCCTCCCATTTGTTACACAAAATAAATTTCACTAAATTTGGCCATAAAACACATTCAACTTTACCATGCATGATAAGGTTAAATATTTCTTGCAGGTCAACATCTGCTTGGAGTGTAAATATCCAACATTGGCTCCTCTTAAAAGAAGATTTATTCGCTGCTCAGCACAAGCTACCATTACACACCTTAAGAAGTTCCTGGCACTTAAAGTGCTTGAGGGACCACAGAAATACAGAGAGGTGAGCATGAGTAGATTAATCCACCAGTTGTGTGTAATGTATAATTATTGCTGTGAATATAGTTTACAATATTCCACATTTTGGCAGATTTAATTAATTTTGACAGGTATTTAGTGTGGTACTAACATGGTTTGACAAAAAGCTATCAAAATTAAAGAAATAAATTTTTAATGTTCCTTCATTTTTTTTCCAGATTGACATTATGTGTAATGATGAAATGTTAGGCAAGGACCACACTCTCAAATTTGTTCAGGTAACCCGGTGGCGGTTTCGCAGTCCACCATTGAAGCTCTGTTACAGACCCAGAATTGACATTTAAGTTTTTTAATCTTGACGTCATTAGGATTAGAGTCATAGAGATGGTAGTTGATGACATGTGAGGAATATAATACAATACACGTATAATGGGGAACTCAGGGTTGTGGGATGGAGAATGTTTTCAAGAGGTGGATCTCACGTAGGGGAAATTTGGAATGGAGTTTCTGGTTTAGTTTTGGTAAGTGATATTTTCTGGGTTTTTCTTTTTTTTTGTAGACTTGTCATGAGGTGCATTGATTTTTAAAAATAGTTACAAATTAAGAATATTATATTTGATACCTAACAGTTTTTATGTAAGATACATAATAGTATTTGATGACATGAGTAATGATAACATGATTGCTATGAATTTTATGTATGACAGACATCAGATCCATTATTTGGTGCAATTTGTGGATAAAAAATAGTTAGAGCACTATGGAGGCTGATGTGTTGTTTAACTTCTACTATGGAATTATTGACGACAAACAGTGTTGTATGATTTTTGGTTAAGTTAGTCATTATGTTTTTAAAATATAATAAACAGGACTACAGTACAGTTCATTTCCATTATTATTTATCTCGTGAAGTGTTAACTAATTGTTTTAATATATTTACAAAGACAGTACTGTACTACAGTACTTTGATAGAGTTCTTAATATAATACACAGTACTTTCAGTTCTCAATATAATATACTGTACAGTACTTTCAGTTCCACTTTGTGATTGTTATGTATCTCATAATTTTAAAATATATGTCTCTCAACAGGAGATAATTATGAAGATTATATTTGACTTCTCAGCATTATCATGTACTAATGCTCTTGTTCAAAATTGATTTATTATTTATTCCCACAAATTTACAGTCTGATTTGGTGTGGCAGTGTCCACTGTCTATAAAGTTCTTGGCTTCCATGATGCCTGATGTTGAGGTGGGTGGCTGGGAGAAAATTTAAGCTGAATGATGGCAAAACCGAGATTATCATCATCCAAGGAATATACGTAAGAGGGGAGACGGCACCGATGATTTTGGCTCGTTAAACTTTGGGGAAGTGCAACTAAGTCCTGTTGATTCTGTTCATAATCTTGGAGTGCACTTTGACTCAGAACTGAATTTTAAAGATCATATTAATTCACTAGTTAAGTGTTGCAACTTTCATATATGAAATCTATATGCTGTGAAACAGTTTTTGGATAGACTGTCTTGTGACACTATTACATTCACTTATTTTGTCTCAGGTTGACTATTGTAACTCTTCATGGGTCTGCCTTCCTAGTTATCTGTTGAAAACATTTCAAACAGTGTTGAACAAGGCTGCCAGGCTTATTTTTGCCTTCACACCGAGGACACCCACTACCCCATTCTTGATCGAATAACATTGGCTTCCAATTAAAGCTGGGATAGAGTTCAAACTCTGTCTAATGATTTTTAAAACACTTAAGTTTGGCGAGTAAGTGTTTGGCGAACCTACTAATTCCTCTAACTACACATTCTGAAATGATTTTGCATTGTATTGATGTTCCTTCATGCCTTGAGGAGCCTAGAGCAGTACGGGAATGTTCTTTTGCTGCCCGATCCTTTTCCTATACAGCACCCAGATTGTACAGTCGGTTGTCTGCATACATGAAGCGGCTGACTTTTGTGGAAGCCTTTAAAGAAACAACTATTTTTGAAAGCTTATGACCCTGAACAGGGTACAGTGATGGAGAGTTATAAGGTCTAGGGAGTATTAAAACTTAAGGGTATATGAATGATAGAAGTCGAACTGTCACGTTTTGTAGTGTTTCGAGCTCTAGTGAATTCTTTAGAAAAACTGGCGCTTTTGAGAAACAAAAGACCAGCTATTAATATTATTATTATTATTATTATTATTGTTAGACAGGTTCTTTTAGATGTTTGGAGAATGAAACTCCTGGGGAAATTTTGGTCATAAAAATTCCCTTTTGACAGTTTTTTTTTTTTTTTAGTACATACTGTACTAGGATTATGCCCCTTAGGCTTACAATAAAAATATATTTAAAGTCATGATAACCATAAAGGCTTGGTGCTGTGTGCAAGGATCTACTCCATTATAACTTTATATATTACAAAAGTTGAATCCTCAGTCACAACAGAAAACACTTCAGTACTTTTTCATGTCTTTTCAACTGGTCGTCCATCATCAAGCTGCCTTATGGCTCTTGAGATTATGCTAGACTTCCTATTTCTGTAAAGGCATTTCTGCTGGTCTCAGGAAAGGCTTGATATGCATTTTCCGTCATAATAACCAGACAACAGTACCGCCACAAGCGCACCCAAACAATGGCACGAAAAACCTAAACGTCATGTGGTCCACTATACTCTAAGGGTTAATGCACTGCATATCTTCCAACATAATAAATGGTCTGCTAAGCCATAGTTTTTAATTAAACTGTTCTCTCGGGGAAGCCTTTACTTTATATGTTGTGGGGTGGTTGAAATCAAGAGTAACACAGATTCTACCCTCATTTATGGTCATTTGTTCCATCTTACTGCCTTGCCATGCATAAAAGTTTGATTGTGAAAACTTAGAGTCATGCATGTAGCATATCATTCGTTACGTGAGTTTAAATGCATACCATGGTAGGTTTCCATTTTTGTTAGAAATAAACATTGATCCATCAAACATTGAAATTTTCACTGCTATATTTTTGACATTATCATCATCCTTTAAAATGGTCACTTTACACTGAAGACCACCACCATCATTATCATCACCATCCTTTACTATGGGTACTTAACAAGTTTACATTATTATCATTCCCATACTTTTGCAATGTGTAAATTGAAGACAGCACTGTCATAATTGTGATCATGATTTTATTATGCTTGCTTTACAGTAAAGACAGCACTACCGAACTTTTACTATGTTTACTTAACACTATAAAGAAAGTCATTCTACATGGCAGTGAATAGGTAAGGAGTGATTTTTTGTTAGTATTTTTTACATACTGTACTGTTTATTTTGGAATTTTCATTAAGATATTTGTTTTGGTGTAAAGTCTGCAAATCTAGTGGCGGGAGGACATGGAATTTACTGAAGTGACAATTAGGAAGCAGAAATGCATCATCATTATAACCCTTGCCACGTTTGAGCTACGAAAATTTGCTTATATGAACTTTCTATTCTTACACCTCTTATTACATGAAAGCTATTATCGTTTATATGAATACTGCTTGACCCCTTATCCCTTGTGTTTTGGGCAACGTAAGACCTGTCGGACCCCCTATGATGTCATATTTCGCCTCCCCCCCCCCAAAAAAAAAAAATTAAATCCCCAGTTTAAAACTGGGGAGAGGGAGCGAGCGCCATTGTCTGTACCACTGTCCTTACCGCTGGCCGCCTCAACAAACTCGACATCATCTGGATCTGTTTCCATCCCATCACTGTCTTTGTCACCCAATACTATATGAAAGCCATTAAATCAAGCAACTGTTGATGAATAGCATTACTGTTGAGGGTGTGGAGGAGCAAGGCAGGGCACGAGACATCAAAGGACATGCATCCATCATGATAACTGATGGGTAACTTGACCACTAGACTTGAGACAAAGATTACATGTGAGTTGAGTTGCCAAGTAAATGAATATCCTATAGAAAATACAGTAATATCTCAGTTAGCTGGAATCCCTCAAACCCGGGACTCTCCGATAGCCGGAATTGAAATTTTCTCGGAAAATTGTTCCCAAAGCCGGAATTTTCAGGAAAATTCCGGCTTTGGGAACGATTTTCTGAGGGGCACATTTTCCGGAAAATCCAGAAAACATTTTTCCGATACCAGGAAAAATCCGGGAATGGGGGATTTTTTTTCCGGGTTTGAGAGATGAAAATCAGGCGCGTTTTCTGGAAATTCCGAGAAAATTTTCCGTTACCTGAAAAATTCCAGGGATGAGGGATATTTTTGGGGGTCCGAGAGATGATGTAATGGGCAATTTCTGAAACTTTCGGAAACATTTTTCCGTTACCCGGAAAATTCCAGGGTTGAGGGATTTTTTCCCGGAAGTGCTCTGCACCAATTGTTCTGGCAATGCGGAGATATCATTGTACTTCATCCTGCTTGGACATTCAAACTATGCCATGAAAATTAAGGATGTAGAGGAACGTCACCTGGGCTTTAAGAGTTAAATTACAGTAGTTAGGTACTAATTTACTGTATATTAGTTTGGTAAGTTTTTTGTTGTTAACCACTTTCCTATATTTTAGGTATAATGTTGAGGTTCTCTTGTACAGTACAATACTGTAGTTAGTGACTAAATTACAGTACTGTAGTTTGGTACTAATTTACTGTCGTTAGGTAGATTTTTTTGTTAGTGAACCTATTTCTTTTTTTTAGGTATGATACAGTATTGGGGATTTCTTGTCATTGAGGAGCCAAACCCTATTTTTTCCATATACTATACTGTACTGTACTGTACTGTTATTTGAAATACGAAAATTCAGCTAGTGATTGGTTTTTAAGGAACCTTACCCATTATTTTATGAAGAATAAAAATAACATTGTCTTGTGCAAGATCAATGACTATAACTTTACCCAGTGGGAAGCAATACACGTTTATTTTCAGCTGGGTGTAAATTTCAGATATTAAATTTGATGTCAGGTATTACAAAACTTATCTAAGCAGTCCAGTAACCATTTCTCATTGTTAGAATTAAGTGATATTTTTATACAGTGGAAAGATACTTCAAGGAAAATTTCAACTTGAGAAATAGTGATTTTTTTAATTTAATTACTTACTAATCAAACCTTTTCATAATGACATGTTCCTCTGCATGCTTGTGAATAAAGAGTATATGTTCATTCAGTGTCCTGAATTTTCTTGTGTACCTGTATAATGTGAGATCTTGAAGAATTTGAATGCTTGTGCAGTGTATAATGACTTGAACATTTCATTTATATCAAACATGTCATTTTTCTAAGAGTCCATAGAAAATTATCTGTCCATGTCATCTATCCATACAAATCAAGTCCAATTTCTATTTATATTCAAAATGGGCAAAGTTGATTTTTTCCCATATTTAATTTTGAATACTTCACATATAATGATCAAGCATCTCATTTAATGTTTCAGCTCGTAAATTACAGTACAGTATTCATACTAGATTCATTTGCAAACTTATCAAAGGTTACTTAGAAATTGTTGCACTGTTCTTTCTTTAAGCTGTGCATCAAAGAGAGAATGAATTACAGTATTCTGGGATTTGGGAATTGGTATGTGCACTAATTGTCCTTTGGGATGACACTTTAATTAGTTGAAGTAGTGAGTCTCTAACAATTTCTTTCCGAGGGAGGTGACGAAGTCAGAATGATACTTTAGAGCTTCTTGAAGTGTTTTTGCAACCTTATCTTTTTGAGTCTGGTATCCAAGAGAGTTGTTGAAGTGCTTTGGCCTTGTTGAGGAGTTGCCATTAATACTTTCATCTTGAGCAAGGTATCAGATGTGATGGAATATAGTACAGTACTGTACATATTCTTCATGGCTTCTTAGTGAGCTTATGCAATATTTCCTTCTTAAGTGATGTGTTAATTGAAGAACTTAGGGCTTCTTCACTTTTTGCATCGTGGTAAAATTTAATAAAGTACAGTACAATATTGAAAGCTTTTAGGTGTAACAGAGCTCTGGGTGTGTCAGTTCAAGTAGAACAGCTTAACATCTTCTGTACTACGAGTTGGTCTGGATAATGTGAATTCAATTGTATGTGTACATCATCGTGTCACATCACATGAATGGTTGTTTTGGTATTGATTTGATCTCTGAGTTGATTGCATATGCTACTAACTTAAAAGATGTCCTGTACTAAGGCTGAGTGTTTTTAAAGAGGCAAGTTTTCACCACAGTTTGCATTATCATTACTTCAGTTCAGCTCATCTTCATTTATACATAACTTTTAGTCTTCATACTGTATTATGGATCATGCAGCTAGCAGGTAAATAAATCATGTGATAAATTTGTGATTGTTATTAACCTTTATCCCTATTTTCGAATCTTATGGATGAGATGTCATGTGCTCTGCATTTGAGCCCCCTCCTTTTTCCATCCATATCTTGAGTCAAATATTTCATCTGATACAAATTTTAAACCCTTGGCTGCCAGGTCATGAGGAATATTGCCATGAGTGGATCCATCTATCTGATAATTTTGTATGCTTGGTTTCTCGAAAAAAGAAAAGTGACCAAGGAAATAACATATACAATACTGTACATGCATGTATTTTGGGTCCCTGTAATCCCAAGGTGAAATCAATAGGGGAACCTTCCAGTTTACATAGTTTGGGGCTTTTGCAGCACAGTACAAATCAGTTTAGGTTGATGGTATTTGTCTACCTGTAAACCCCAAATAAAGATAATTATTCCTAGAGAGGCCAGCATGAAAAATAAATGATTATTATCTGAACATTTATTTACTAATTATAAAACATCAGTTAAGAAAATTTGGTTAAGCTACATTCACACTGGTAAAACAAAACTACATTGAAGCAAATATTTTCCAAGGGGTTTATATCCTGCAGGCTTTTGTACTACAGTATATGTGGTTGTAGGCATGCCTCACTGGTGGTGTGTTGTGGGGGCTGCAGTCCCTGAAATCACTGTAAATTCAGTTTCAAATACCCTGTTCAGAAATAAACTACAAAGTGCAAAAAATTTTGTATACAGTACAAGTCCATGAGGTAAAAGAGATGGATATAAATTTGTGAATTGGCTTCCTAACACATTTCTAGGTAAGGCCATCACTGACAACAATGTCACTCTGGTGCAGCTCAAGGTGGCCATCACCTTTAGCGGCAGACAGCAGGAGAGACATCATCAGGGATTGGCTTCTATTGGTGTGTCTCAATGACCTCGATGCCCACACCAACCTCACCAGCCACAGGACCATCCTTATGGGTTGGGGCACAGGTGAGTTCGTGACAATGATGATTTCATGATTGTGGGATGTTTTGTCTAGAATGAATTAGGCTTCGGCAATTTACCCCAGAACTTTCCCTTCTTTAAGTGTTGTGTTGTGATATGGGGCTTCTAATTAAAATAGTTGAATTTGAATTATCACTATTGTTAAGCTAACAGTATCCTACAAATGCACTTACTGTAACTGGTTAATGTAAGGTATGACATAGAGGTGGCGGCTCAAATGGTACTGTTGAAATTGCACTGGAACTCAATGTTATCTATAGATACATACATTGTCAAGGCAAATATTATGTTCAAATTTTTTAGAATCTGGTGGTGTTATCATACGAGGCTTCTTTATAAAAGTGTTGAATGGTGTTACAGGGGAGGGGATGATCGCTGTGGTGAGGACAATAAATGGGAGTGCATGCTCACAGCGTTATGAGGGGCGCAATGTGGGCATCAGTGTTTCCTCCCTCTGTGCTGCCCCTGTCAGTGCCACCCAGCAGGACTTTTGCAAGGTGAGTGTTCAGCAATGTTACAAACTTAAAAGGGAGTCTTTTATCTGTAATTTTTCTTAGTGAATATAGGAATTAGAAATTTTACTAAGATAACAAGTATACATTAAGGTACGAAGTTAAGGTACAGTAGCTTCTACATTATGTGCCGATAGTGACATAAAAATAAGTGTTGAACATTGTTGGCATCTTGTATATTGTTACGTAAGCTATAACAGATCCAAAGAATGCAGTAGAAACTCCCTTCCTTTCTGTGCTGCCTCATATACACAGTATGAGAAGGGATGGAGAAATGGATAAGGAAGAATAGGGATAGAAAGGAGTAGAGAAATAATGAGCTAGATTACTCGGACCAGATTCTCAAAGATAAGTGAGACTTCTCTAAACTGGTAATTAAGAAATCGTTGTGTTAATTCTAGTTAGTCTTGAGAACAACTTCAACATTAAATATACCTTAATTGAGTCAGCCAGATATGTTACCTTGTCTCTAGGTAGGAGATTACTTCACTCACAAACCCCTGATATACTAGCTGGGAGTTGCATTTCTGGTCACGACCATCACAAAGCCTGGTGCTATTTTTGGCTGTCACCCGACATACTGTACCTGTATATACTTTTCAGTTGTAACTCTATACACTGGTACTCGGGTGGTGTAACTCACTCTCAGTCAAGTGAAAGTTATTATGATGGTTATTTAGCTCTGTTTTAATATTTTTAAGTTAGTGTAAGTTAAGATTTGTTGTTGTTAAGAGTGACTTGCATCCTCAGCTTACCTTTGCTGGATCACAAATACTGTTGGCTTAGACAGCACCTGTTAGTAGATGATCTTTCACTTCCCCACCGGGCAAGTGTTCTACATGTCAAGGCCCTCACCATACATGACACTGCAAAGGGCCCGTCTGACACAATGCCTCCAACCTCTTTTTGGTGTCTGCTGAAAGTGTCCACGCTTCTCACCCAAACACCAGTCCTTGCCATATAAAACATATAAACATAAACAAACACAAATTAATTACACATACAAAGATACATACATATACACACACATGCAGAGGCATACAAACACACACAAAAATGCTCATATGTACACACATAAACAGACATTCACACAAGAACAATAATTTGGGTATGAAACTCAAGAAATGTCAAGTTATACGTAATATATTTACTTTTAGTATAACAACAACTTATGTAAGGATTATATATATATATATATATATATATATATATATATATATATATATATATATATATATATATATATATATATATATATATATATATATATATATATATTATACTATATATATATATATATATATATATATATATATATTATACTGTGTATATATATATATATATATATATATATATATATATATATATATATATATATATATATATATATATATATATATTATACCTGTGTATATATATATATATATATATATATATATATATATATATATATATATATATATATATATATATATTATACCTGTATATATATATATATATATATATATATATATATATATATATATATATAATTTTTTTTTTTTTCTTGTAACCAAAATAAAGGAAGGAATTATTACCACACATCCTACTAGTATCTGTAAAAGTTTATCACTAATATACGTTTTGTGTTTGTGTGTCTGGTAGACAAGTCAGAACATTTAACTCCAGAACTATAGATAATGTAATACATATCACTTAGCACCACTAATGACACTGTTACATGGTCGTGGATACTCTATATACAGTACTCGTTTAAGCTGTCACAATTATTTTTAGTATTTCTTAGGTACTTTAATTCTAGACAATGTTAGGTACAATATGTTTCCCATTTTACTTCATGATTAATTTCCTTGTGGATGTTGTTGGAACTGCTTATTTAAGTCTTTATATAATATTACCATTGGTCGGTATAAAGTATTGCCTTAGATTGTTTGTGAAAAATTCCTTATTGAAGCTGTATAGGAACTTTACGTCCTTGTTTTTACATAAATGTCTATCATTCAGTACAATATATCTTTCATTTATTTTTACTGAATGATTGAAGTTGTCAAGACTTTTCTAAACTATTAAAAAAAATAAAAATCGCCTATCTTCCAACAGTTCACAATACCCAGCTTCTAACACCCTGAGTCTTGGACATAAAGGACGACGTCTCGGTGAACAAATCTAATGACAACACTTGTCCAAGCTCTCCCTGTGTTAAGTTTAGAATTTCCCTGTTATTCCCTGAATCCTCACAAGACCTAAAAATCCCTAGGAGGTTCTGTCCACAGTTCCCACCAGATGATGGGCACGTCTCTCAACCAAGCCTTACGGGTGTAGATATTCCTTTTCTCCCTGTTGACGGGGTCCCCTATCTCCCTCCATGGGGTGTTGTCCCTGCGGTACTGCCCGTCAGGCTCTAGGTCACTATCAAAGTAGTTGGAAGAGTCGTACTCACTCTCGTAAGACACCTTGTC
Organism: Homarus americanus; assembly: GCF_018991925.1. Lineage (NCBI taxonomy): Eukaryota > Metazoa > Arthropoda > Malacostraca > Decapoda > Nephropidae > Homarus > Homarus americanus. The sequence goes on along the minus strand of NW_024717541.1, from coordinate 8,723 downwards.
ATACATAAACGGCTTGTTCTTCCCACCTGGATTGGGTCTGATTGGTGCATAGCTGAAGAAAGAGTGAAGAGTTAACAAAAGTTGAAGTATTTCCAACACTAATGTTGCAAACATTTTTGTGTAATGTGAAAATTACACATTGTTGATAATTCATTTGTAACAAGTTGAGTGTTTATACGTGCAAGAATATAAGTGTACACATGACGGGATATACTGTATATATACAGTATAAGAGTATAATGTATACATGATGCGGTACATACATAAAAGTGAATACATGTGATAGGTATGCATACATAAGATTCAGTACACATGATGGGGCATACGTACATGACTCCCCTGACGGTGTACACCAGCCTCCTCTTCTGGGCGAATGTAATGATGTTCCTGCGGTCAACTGTGTGGTTCCCCTGTACAGTACCAGGGTGTGATTAATAATGTGCCTATACCCTCTATACATACATACATATATATTGTACATTGTACTTTAAATAGTAACACCAAAAGATTAAAATTAAATTAGATTAATACAATTATGCAAGACATTTGTTTTAGAGTTTAATGTAATGTGCTTAGAATCTAGTCCAAACTATCAAAATTTACTCTTAAACAAATGAAATCAATTGTTTGAATAATATAATGAAAATGGTCAAATTCACTTAGTATAAAGTAATCCATATATAATTTTTATTTTCCAAGTTTCTTAATTCCTTGAGTACAATGACAACCTTTGAATATGATCTCATGGTCAACATGTCTATAGTAGTTGATTACTTATTCATTATCATCATCTACCTGGTCAAGTTTCAGTGATGTGGGAAACTGATTCAATAATACAGGGTGTGATATCTTTTTTTTTCCCCTCCATGGAGCATACTACTTGACCACCTCCACTGCTAATACCAGCCACTAGCCCATCCACTACTACCACTGCTACTACTACTATTACTTTAATCCTTAGTCAGTCCATCACCACCACCACCTATCGCACTCACCTTGCCGTAACCTTTCCGGAGCAGAAGCCACCAACCAGCCCTCCACACGATGATCACTACCACCACCACCACTAGCATCGGTAACCTGTCAATAAACACAAAACTGCAGTAATACAAACAAATAAATAACTCACAAACCAACAAACAGAATACTAAACAAACATAATAATTAAAAAAACAAATTTTTAATCGGAAACTAAAAAAAAAAGGAAATGTGTTAATGAAATCAAAGTCTTAACAAACACACAATATAAATAAATAAAACATGTGTCTAATCAAGCAACACAAAGTAAACAAATAATGTAAACATACTAACAAACACACCATACCCATGTGCTTGATCTACCATACTTACGCCCATGTCAGCATCTTCTTCCCGATCTGTTTGTCCGACTCCGTGTCACGTGTCATGGCCCACACAGCTGCCACGGTGAACAGGGTAGCGAAGGCCAGCATCCCGTAGATAAACAGACCCCACCTGTGAGTGATAGTGATTGACAGTGTGTGACAGTGACATAAAAAGGTACAATAGCAGTGATAGTGAATGACAGTGACATAAACAGGTACAATTTCTATGAGTGAAAGTAGGAAGTATCCGGGCATTAGACATAGAGAAGAAGAGGTATAATAAGAGGAGACATATAAGCCAGAATGGGAAGAGTCTTACAGGTATTTAATGCTCTCCAGCCATAAAACAGCTCGGCGGTAGATGGTGGCCTCGCCTCCCGGTGGCCCCTCCTCACTGCCAAAGAAGGACGTGTTGCTCTTAGAGGCGCATGACTCGCAGGAGCACCGGGAGTCAGTGGTGCTGCTGTCAGAGGAGCGGTGGCGTCGACGGCGATAGTGACGGAGGGTCCGCACCAGTTCGTACCCGTCTTCAGAGTCCTGTGACATGTGAGATGCGTAAGTCGAGGCGCTATCTGATGACTCTGAATCGCTGTCGTCGTCATCTTCGTGGTACTCAGCCGTTTGGATCGTTTGCATGGTGTACCGTGAAGACTCTGGAAGGGGAAAAGATGAAACATCGTATCATTGAAATAACATGACCTCTTTGTTGACAACACACACACACACGGTCTTCATTTCCACTCGTATACAACAAATAGCAATTAAGACTTACTTTTAGGATCACCTGAGGATTAGACACCCCACTTTATTTCACCTAAAGATCCTGACCCTGACTGTTGCGTTAGGTTAGGTTAGAGTAAGTTAACTTCAGGGTGGATAATCGTCTGGTGAAATAAGCCGGGGTGTCTAATCTTAAGGTGTTCCACATTTTATACCTACAACTCCTCCTCCCCCTTAAATACAAACCCCCTGAAAACCTCTCCTCCCCGTATATACAACCCCCTCACCCCCTTAATTTCAACTCCTCCTCCCCCTTAAATACAAACCCCCTGAAAACCTCTCCTCCCCGTATATACAACCCCCTCACCCCCTTAATTTCAACTCCTCCTCCCCCTTAAATACAAACCCCCTGAAAACCTCTCCTCCCATTATATACAACCCCCTCAACCCCTTAGTTACAACTCCTCCCCTTAAATACAACCCCCTTTGAAATACAATCCCTCTTCTCCCTTAAGTACAACCCCTCACCCCTTAAATTCAACCCATCCTCCCTCTTAAATACAACCCCCCCTTAAATTCAATCTCTCCTCTCCCTTAAGTACATCCCCTCCTCTCCCTTAAATTCAACCCCCCCCTCTCCCTTAAATACAACAAAGCCACCAGAGACTTATTTCCAGTAGGGTCCTTATAATTCCTCGAGATTCCCTAAAAGTTACACAACCTCACCAAAACAACAGGGAAGAACCTTGTGGTGGGCGGGTGTGTGTGTGTGTCTCCTGGCGGGGTCACCCTCACTCGCCACCCTGCTCACCACCACCTGGTCTTCATCATCACTCCTGCCTGTCTGTACCTGTTGCCCCTCTTCACCAGTTAAGATACCGTGTTTTTTATCGTCCTCTTGGGGTGTTTTGTGGAGTCCTTGTTCACTCGTATCTACACCGGGACTCTGACTGTCCTCTTCACCATCATGAGGACTCTTGTTATCGTCTCTGTTCCGACTTTCTTCTCTTATCTCTCCTTCAGCTCCATCAGATTCCTTCTTTTTTCCTTCGCCTCTGTGGTCTTCTATACCCAGCACTACAAATTCATCCTGGGCCTCCGTTCTGACTTTATCTTTGTCATTACTATCAGAGCTGGGCGTCGTGGGTGATCCCAGGTTCAGGGGCACAGAAAATTTTTCGATATTGATGGCGTCGTATTCCATGTCGTCCATCGTGGGCTGTGGCGTCAGGGTTTGGGGAAAAGATAAACAAACGTGAAAGGGATTATCACCCGACGGGACACCAAGACGTAAATATATCAGATACTTCAACGTAAGTATCGTCTTGTGGTTCCAGCTTTCTTTGGAGGGGCATTATCTATTCACACGTCATAAAGATTAGTTCAATTTAGCCCAGTCCCGTAACTTGTGATACATCACTTGCAAATCGCGTTTGACACATTTCATTCCCCCAGTTAACGTTACATACACATCACATCAGATCCTAAGATATGTATACCGGGAGATTACTGACTGGAAAGATAGATCAGGTGTGTGACGCAGTAGGCTGATGAAGAGGGTAGGGTGGAGACTGATGATGGTGGAGCCGTGGAGGCAGATGGTGGACGGACACTGTCATGGGGCGAGGGTGAGAAACACTTGACTTTTATCGTGCGAGGTGGCTTCCCGTCCTTACCCCGGATGTGGTCTGGCACTCTGCATTCACCATCACTCTACCAACCTCTTGTAAACAGTTTGTGTGTTAAAAATCTGGGAAATTCCCGACCATGATAAAGTATACAGTTGTGTACAAAAATGACTCTATACACCATTCTTTTGTTTACTTGGTGTTAAGACAGAGTAGTTTGTTACCCTAATGTATGATATAGCTCCCTCTGAGACCGGGCCTAGCTGGTGTGTGTGGGTAGGTGGTATAAAACTATCTTGCCGTTATTTCCATCTTGTCAGGAAGAAATTATTAAATTAACAAGGTAACTACTGGCCGGTAGTTTAAGACAACACCAGTAATTAACTAGTTAGTCAACAACTTTATTGACTACGTTACTACCACTATAGCCGTGACATCTTGAACTTCTACCATAAACTGTTTCGTTCCTTCCCTTATCACATATGTATTTACATTATTAGCAACACACTTTGGATAATTAGTAATATCAGAATTATATAAAATAAATACAAGATTAAAAAGAAAATTAAATAAATGATCGATGATTTTAATTTTAATATTCTTCTTGAACCTAAATCGTGTTGCTAACTTACTACTATTACAGTGAGTACTACTACTACTACTTTTTATATAGTGGCCTCCATCCTACTACTACTAGTAGTACTACGACCACTACAACAACAACTACTGCTACTACTAATAATAACAATAAGGCGGGTAGTATTATGCATTTGTTAACAGTAGAAGCCTGTAATTGGCCTGGGTGTGTATTGTAACGAATTATGGTACAACCTAAATTATTATATTAATAATCTTTCTATATAAAACTTAAATCTTAGTGATAAACCGTACATGTCAACAAAGATGTGATAGTCATAAGAATAATGAAAATTTAGTTGGTTAACGACACCGTAGCGACCATAGTCAATTATTACGACAGTTTGCTCTGCTCGAGTAGCCGAGTCACACATTACTGTACTTTCCATATAAAACATCGTATTCCTTTCAGATTACTAAAATAGATTGTTATAAAACACTCTAAAATTAATAACTATTTAGTTTACATACTGGTAATGAAATCTAGTTTAAGTTTAATGTGATTTAAGAAGGAATTTTTGTTGTAATTATCGTACAGCATGACAGGTGAAGACGGCTGGAGTCATTCGAGTTGTCGACCTGTCGCTGTTAGAGATATCATCGGATCACCTGAAGATTAGCCCCCCTAGCCTATTTCACCTGATTACTCTACGTGGAGTATCTGAATGAAATATTATACGTGGCGTCCCGTAGCGTAGCCGTTAAGTTGAAATAAGCTTGGTGGAGGTAATATTCAGGCGATACAAATAAGCTAAGATCGAGCTAATAGTAGTTATAGTATGGGAATTACCGTACGAGAAAATAACATCCACTAATAGCAGAACAGTTTCACAGAAGCATATATTAACTCACCAACAGACAGCAATAATGTAGATAATCTTTCAAAGTAATATTTTCCAATAACTTTACTTATTGCACAATCCAAAATTTTCGTATCCTTGAGTTTCAGTTTATTCGGACTCACTTTTACTGGTCCGTACTGACTCAATGTAAATCTCTTTTCGTACAAGAGGTTTTTCACAGTAACTATATCTATCTATCTATCTATCTATCTATCTATCTATTATATTCATCGTGTAAGCCAAACGATGGCAGACTCGTATTTGTTGGATAAATGACCAACAACTCTCTTGACGTTAATATTCGTTCTTGCTTTGTGGTAATAATAGCTGTACTATCCATGGTCAGCTTGAGTTGCTTCCCAGTTAAGTATCCATCTATACTCGTGTAACCGTCTATCTATGTATATATATTATTCAACTATGTATTAATAATGTTTTGTTTTCAGTCATTTTGATTTTAGTTTAACCTTTTATCATCATTTATCTCCGGCTTCACATGAATTTGGCTGTTATTGTGGCAAGATGTATTTTTACTTTAGAATTTGTTTAATTATAGTTTAAGTTATCTCGTTGTAGAAAGATTTTATGATAGCAGTTTTCTCTTGTGTTTATATTTATTTTTTTGGGTTGCAGTGTCTGAAATGGTGGAACTGTGTAGCAGACTTGGGCCAACGGAAGTGTAGTACAGTACTGTGCAGTTTGAGGACGTCATAAAGGTGGACGTTCATTTCACGAGTGGTGTAGCAGCTTGAGTGGGAAACAAATGTGTAGATGAGACATGGAGTTTTGTTTTACATAAAAAAAATAATACATTTGTTTGACAAATAATGGATTATCTTTACATAATTCTTTTATTGATTTACCATCATTGTTCTTCATGAGGTTTAGTAAACTATACAAGTCAGAGTTATAAGAACACGAAACCTAACAAAGCAGCATAAACTTTGCTTATATTGTTGATTTGTTGATCATTTAAGACGAAGTCATTCTACTCGACATCAGTTGAAAAGAAAATAATTTAGTTTATATTTCATAGTACTGTACTGTATACTATCTGTGAGTGTTGACACTTATTTCTGAAAATTTGTCTTGGCTTTTTTTTATCAGGTTACTGAGCATCAGTTAGCCCCCATGTGGGTGCCACCTGTCACACTTAAAGCCATTGGTATGTATAATATGCCTTTTTTTGGAGAGGGAGGATTTAAAAGAGAAATCAGGACCAAGAAAGAATAGATCATGTTAGTAATAATAGTGTAGTTGGATCCTTGCTCATGATAGATACTTGTGGTATATTTTGTATAGAAAAATATTATTGACTTCTTGTTAATTTTATTACTGTGCAACCGTAGCTGTCATGTACAGGTTACAAATATATTTATTTTAATTGTGATGTAACGGCTTTACTCATTGTAGGGGATATTTTTGAACAGGCTCACTCAACTTTGGCTCATGGGTGAAAAAAAAGTAAAGTTGATAACTTACAATACTTAGGGCTTATAAGTATGAGCTTGTCTCTGAAATGAAAGCTGACCTGAAGTGGGCTGTTGTAACTGTATTTTGGTCTGTTCAACCTTATAGAGAAGCAATGAACTTCTGTACTGTATTTATAATGATGGTCTTATTCAGTACACCCATTATTTATTGGTGTGAAGTACGAATGAACTTCACATTCAGCTTGAAATTCAATATTATCACTTTGGGTCAACTTTTACAACATTTACAGTATATAGTACCAAGTATATGAATCTTATCCCTCAAATAGAATCTTGCTGATGATACTAGTTGATTTGAATACTTATAAAATCTAGTAATGTGAAAGACAACTGACTCTGAATCATAGGTCCATGATTCGATTGCGGGGTAATTAGTGGTCGTAATGATGCTTGGAAGATTTTAATTACACCTTACCCGATGGTGCCCCAGCCCAGCATTACCCCCAGCAAACCACGCCTGCGCCTCCTTCACCAGTCTGCCCACCGTTGCTACTTGCAGCACCACCTCGTCCACAACATTTCTTGGTGCCGTCTTTTCATCCTCAGGTACCCACTGCTCTTGGTCCTGCTCCTGATGATCCTGCACCTGGCCCTGTAGACCCAGACATCCCACCCAGCGCCCCCGAGGACTTCGCATCTGCCGCGAGAGAAGCATCACGTTCCTCGCTTATTCCTCCCACCGCTCACCCTTCTCATATGTACAACCCTCCCACTCCCAATGCTTTTCCTGCTGATTCTCCCACAGATTATGAGCCATTCGACGGAGTTGTCACTCAGCGGCCGAGTGGTTCGCACCCCTTCCTGCCATGCCTCGCACGTGGGATGCCATTATGCTTACAACAAGCATCCTGCAGCGCCCGGAGGGGAGGGGGAGTATTGTATTGGTTAACTTTCCCTACAGGTGCTTGGCCTACTCGAGCCACCCTCCCTCACTGGCAGCTGTCCTCACCATCAGCCAATCAGCAGCGCCGCTCACACTACGGCCTGCATCCTGAGTAGGGAGGATTGATAACACTCTGCCCGCCGTAGCTGGGGTCACGTCTCTACTCCGCCTTCTCCACTCCGGACAACACCAACTCTCTTGAAGCTCCTCAACCACACAACTTCCACCAACCTACAGCATTGTATATACAATATACGTTGGTTAAGACAATTTTGAGTTTCCTTTTCACTTCCATTCTGAGGCAAGATTTCCTTTTAAGCTGTATGTGTATGTGGGACCTAAAAGAGAAAAATAGACCAAAGTGCACCCCAAATACAGGCTCCAGTGTTTTGAACATGCTGACATGAATTTATAGTCCACAATCTGATTGGTGGGTACTGCTGGTTGTAATGACGACTGAATATTTGAGCCAAGGGGCCCCATGGGATTACCAGGGGCCATAGGAGGAGTACAAGAGGGCTTACCATGCTTCTCCATGGGACTACTGGATGGCCCCTAGCCCTGCCAGGCCCCCAGTGACTACCAGAAGCACACCCCCAGGCCCCATGGTATTACCAGGACAGGCCAAAGGCCCCAGGCTCCCAGAGCCCCTGGCGCAGCCAGGGGTCAGGAGGTCATCCCAGGAGTGTGGTGCACTCCCATGGAACCTCCTAGGGGCGTTGGCGACCCCAGGAGCCCAGGGGCGGTAGTGCCCCCAGGAGCTCTCCCAGCGATGGTGGCGCACTCCAGGGGCTTTGTCAAGAGCGGTAGCTGCCCCAGCGGTCCTCCCAGGGGTAACAGCACCTGTAGAGGCCCTCCTCAAAGGCAACGGCGCTCCCAGGAGGCTTCATCCTGATGTCATATATATTGCATGAGTCCAGCATCCTTACGAACTGTGATTATGGACTAAAATGTAATCCACCACCATAGCCAATAGGAGAACAGAGCAATCAGTCAGCACAACACCCCAACTTATGTTTTCCCTGTTGAAATAAAATCTACTTTTCATTGTTCAGGTTGTGATGACACTTCAGAACATGATTAAAGGTATATTTATTTATCGTTATATCTCTCTCAGATATATAAATAGTGCAAACACAACTGCTAACAAAGACCTTCCAGGGGCGATGTCGCTGCCA